>NC_090939.1:890688731-890991762 GCF_040938575.1 Ambystoma mexicanum
AGGTTAATCCTAGAGACCAATTCACGATCCACATAATTTCCTATAGCCCCACCATCGATGTATGCCTTTATTGCATGCAACCGCTTAGGCTGTTCCAGATCTACGAGGACCATTGGCACAATGAAATGCGAGGTCTGAGAGTTAGTTTTCAAGCTCGGCAAGCGGACCCCTACGCTTGTCGGGCGTGGTCGTTTCCCGAAACAGAGTCTTCATGATTTTTATCAGCGGCTCCTACCACCTTCTTGGGCGGTTCTGCCGGGCAATCTCATAGAAAGTGTCCAGAGGACCCACAATAAAGACATAATTGCATCTGCCGTCTTCTTTCACGTTCTTTTTGAGTTAAAGGTCCTTTAACCCCTCCGATTTGCATAGGCTCAGAGACATCAGCACCCTTGGGGTTAGCGTGGGTCTTGACCAACACCCGGGTCTCAAACTTGGACCGATCTGCTTTTCTGTTTTGAAGTCTGTGATCCAATTGGACCACTAAGTCTATATATTCTGTGCATTCCTGGGGCGGATTTACAACTTGTGTCAGGACATCTTTAAGTTCTCCGCGTAGACCTCGATAAAATAACGTGATTCTTTTATCCTCTGGCCACCCAGTTTCCACAATTAGTCTATTAAAGGTTGCAATCTAGGATAGGAGGTCCTGATTGCCCTGTCGCAGGGACAGGAGTTCGTCATCCAGAGCCTGCCCCTGAGAGTGTTGAGCAAATAACCTTTCCATGCTTGCTTGAAATCCTTGAAAATCACGGAGAATCGGGTCATCTTGAGTAACCAGTGGAACTGACCAATCGGCAGCACAGCTGCTGAGATATGACAATACAAAGGCTACCTTGGTCTGGTCATTAGGGAAGGCCACAGGTCTGCATAGGAGGTGCAAACGACACAGATTCATGGATACGGCAAATCGTTTGGGGTCCCCAGCAAAGCGTTCGGGTGGGGCCAGCGGCATGTTTCCAGGTAGATTAATCTGCACAGGGTTACTGGGAACCACAGGAGCGGGGTTCCCCCCGGAACCGGGTAGAGGAGTGTGTCCAGCTTGACCTTGCAAAAACTGTCTAGCCAGGTCATCAGTTCTTTCCTTTGATACAATCACTTCCCTCCTGAGAGCATTAGTCTCTTGACGAGCGGCGTGTACTTCGGCCCGTAATTCCCCCAGTAGTTGGGCCAACTGATCAGTCTCAGAAGTTTCCATAGTGCCTGGGTGGGAATTTGTAGGAAGGCTTCGCGTTCTGTAATGCTCACCTGACTCCCACGGAGGCGCTGGTCTAGTCTGGGTTGCTGTGGCCTCTTCGAGCGTGATGCGCAGAACTCGGAACACCGACTGAACAGGACCCTCAAATCTAGCTTGTCTGGACCGTAGGAATATCCTTCTGCAGATGAGAAAGGGGATTAACAGTCTGCAGAATAGTGTGCTTGCTCCCCCCTTCTCCCCTTCGTTCTTCTCTAACTTCCTCCGAAATCCCCGGTTGAAGCTCACCTTATGGTTTGAAAGGATGAACTCTCCATCCTGCTTCTGGTGCAGGGGCGCGTGTTTGTCCAGTTACTTCACTGGTTTTCAGAATGGCGCTGGCAAAATCAACTTGACTTTTCCGAGCGGAACGCCGTAAGTATGAAGATTACAAAAGTTCAAGTGTAGAGCCTCCTTTTCTGTTGCCTTCCTAACCTGTGATCTGTCCTTTATTTCAAGTGCAGAATGAAGGCAATGCGTTGAGGGATTGAATTGCCGATGGTAAACTCAGGTGAGTTAGCGATGGGGGCGATCCCTCTTAATGTCTTTATATTCCTCCAGTAATGTCTTTTGTCCTTTCCCCTTAGGGGCCGGGGTGCGGTACCTGCCAACGAAGCGGCGCCGACCCGAAATGAGGAATGGTCCACCAACAGAAGACCGGTAAGTGTTATGGCGGAAAATTAGGCTTTCCTCATATGTTCCTTCTGCTCACCTTTTGTCTCTTTTTCTCTCCCCTAGGCGCAGAGATGTGGCGACCGGTGCAGACAGTCGCGGTGGAGCCAGAAGAACTCCCGAGGACAGGTGAGTGAAGCGCGGCACTGCAGCGAGCAACGCGGTGCTTTTAAATGAAAGTCTTTTCTCAGGAACGCTGGCGTGAAGGTTCCGGATGCAGGTAACAAGTTTGATAAAATTCTTGGTTTTCACCTTTCTCTTCTCTTCTTTCCTTACAGGTGTTCTAGGATCGAGGCGGGCGTGGCTGGAGACCAGATGCAGGAGCAGACACAGTGAGCGTTCAGCTGCTTGGATGCAGAACAACGCGAAGCGTGAGCTACTGTCTGGGCGTGGCTTAAATAGCCCTCAAAGTAGTTCCAGGTAAGTATCCTTCCCTGGCCACGTCTGAGTGGCAAAATAGTCCCAATGAAAAAATAGTCCCTTTCAGGTCTCAGGGAGGCCTGAATCTTGCAGCATGGTCTGCATCAGGTAAGTGCACAAAACACCTTCCTTTATGAGCCTGGCGCCTATGGCGCCAGGACTGATGTCCAAGATGAGCCTGGCGCCAACGGCTCCAGGACAGAGTCCAAAGAGCCCCTATAAGGGGCCGCTGGGCTTTTACCCGGGGGCATGATGCCTGCTCCCGGGGGTGCTGGGCCTGGACTGGTGCTCCGGGGGTAGGCATCATGACAAAAAGCACGATTTTTCATCACTGACGTGAGCCCCCACTCCCTGCTTAGCTGTGCAGCGTCGGAGGCACTGGACCTTGTGCATTTTGCATTTGCAGTCTATCAAGTAGACATTGAGCAGCTACTAGCCAGATTCTCAGGCATTTTCGAAGGAGTGGGAAAGTTGAGAGCTCCTCCTGTGCGTCTACACATCGATGACACCATCAGGCCCACAGCTCTCAAACATCAAAGGATCCCATTCCATCTCCGGGAGCAGGTGGAGGAAGAACTCCGCTCACTGGTCCGAATGGACATCATCGAACGGGTGTAAGCCCCAACGCCCTGGGTCTCACCCATAGTGGTGGCCCCCAAGCCAAAACAGCCGGGAGCGGTGCGCATCTGTGTCGATATGCGCCTCCCGAATGCGGCTATCAAAAGGAAGAGACACATTACGCCCACTCTCGATGATATTATAGGAGAACTGCAAGGGGCAAGAGTCTTTTCGAAGTTAGATTTGAGGGCAGGCTATCATCAGCTCGAGCTCCACCCGGACTCACGTTATATCACGACGTTCACGACGCATGATGGCCTCTATCAGTTTAAGCGCCTGAGCTTCGGCATTTCATCTGCTGCAGAAGTTTTTCAGAATACCATCAGGGGGGCGCTCGCAGGACTGAAAGGTGTTTTGAATATGAGCGATGACATTTTGGTGTTTGCAGACTCAGAGGCGGAACACATGAAGAGACTGGAGTGCACGCTGAAGAGGCTAGAGGATTTGGGGCTTACCCTACACCGTGAAAAATGTGAGTTTTTCAAAGACAGAATTGGGTTCTTTGGCTTCATCTTTCATGCCAGCGGCGTGTCGCCCGATCCTGCAAAGATCAAGGACATTCGGGAGGCCGCAGCACCCCTGTCCCCAATGGAGGTAAGGAGTTTCTTGGGGATGGTAAACTACTGTGGGCGCTTCACAATATGTTGTTGCACACATTTGAAAAAGCTTCTGTCTTTGGGCCATGGCTTTGCCAACTACCCTCTGTATCGTGAGTTCATTCCATGCTATACTTGCTTTTGTTTGTCTTGATATCATGGCAGGGACTTACAAAAATGCTGAATGGTTGTATCTCTCATTTTGTCACGTTATTCAATACTTTCCAATACTTACTTGAACTCAAATCGGGATTTCGACACATCCAATTTACTTTGTCAATTGACAATCCACATAATTAACACCACTTTAAAATCACATTTCTCCTGATCATGGCGATACAAAGGATCTTTTTATCAGCCTCTCTGGCTCACCAAAATCAACATGAGCATGCTCCGCGCACCACCCATGCTGCTTTTTCTGCCCTTATGGCCCAAACCACAACTTCATTCATGAGCTCCTCGAGAGTCGCCCAAATTGCATAACCCTTTTCATTGATTCAAGCAACAATTCGACAGATAAAATCCACCACCTTCTGCACACCAAAAGTCCTATTCAACCACCTCACAGTGACGTCACCAATTGCCTAGAGGTAAAAGCCCTTAATACCTAATACTTTCACTATGTATGTCTACTTCTGCTCACAAAAACAATGACAAAACATGATGTAACACACGGCCGACTTCCTACCTTACAGGGGATCCTCCAAATCATGTGGTCCCTCTTCCATACCGCCATCTATGGGAACACATCTCCAAGAGACAAATTAGGAAACCACCTTCCGTGATACAAGCTAGCTTCTCCAGCTAATACCTATACACAGGTAACCATACAAAATCATCTATTAACCAAGCTAAACTGCCTAAGTCACATGTATCCTTTTTTGTCTTTTTTTATGTTTTTTGTCCATAATCCAAGCTCACGCCTCGAATACAGGTAACCTTTTTATAATATTTGTTCTTTTTTCATCTGTAAATTAAGCTGACCGCCTAAACTGACCGCCTAAAGAACAGGTAACCTTTACACAGAAACACATAAACATGAAATAACACTAAGCAGAACTTTCCCTTCCCCCATATCTGCCATGTAGTTGAGTCTATACTTACACACCGTGATCCGCTGAAGCCCCTCGGATGCCGACTCTCCCACAAACTGCCACTCTGCCGCCTGGTCTGATTGGCGTCCAACAGGAGCAGGCAGGAATTTCCCCCAAAGCAACTCCCGTCAACCTCTTTGTTTTTTCCATGCGTGGTCTTGAGTGTCGGTCCTCACAGGTCGCCAAGCAGCCTCTTCAGGCATGCAGCGGGAGAAGACGGGCTAAATGGCGAAAGGTCTTAGCGACAAGCCTCTGCTACCACTTGTAAAGGAGCAGCAGGTGCTCTCTAGCAGTTACCTCGATTACCAGCAAGAGGATACTTGGGCCCCAACAACATCCTGCCACAAGAACTGAATACTCAACCATATGGCAAGTTTTACTGTCTTTAATAGCCAACACAAATGACAGGGATTACACTAGAAAAGCATAGCGTTTCCAGAGCTCTCGTGCTCCAAACATGTGTCACACTGTTTTAACCATGAGTGACGTCACAAAAACAGGTTACTTCCCTCAAAACCTACTGAGAATGTGGATTGGTCAGTTTAGGGAAACTTCATATGCAATGTTTATGCGTTAGTATGATATTGGATCACCATATCTGGTGGCTCCTCCTAGGACCACCTCTACCTACACCAAATACAAAGTTGCAGGAAAGTAAAGATGCTATTGGCCACTGCAACATTATGGACCTCATTACGAGATTCGCGGTAATGGAAAAACAATGGCGGTAAGGGAATACCGGCACTTCATACCGCTCTGGCCTATTACGAGTCAACAACCCGATATCAGTGCCACCGCTGAGACCGTGCACCACTGTACCGGCATGCACGCAAGCACGCGGCCCTTCGGGCCGGGAATACCGGGATGGCGCCAACAGGAGGACATCACAAGTCATGCGAACATGCAAATACCGGCATCATGAAGGTGGTAATAAGGGATACCGGGATGCCGACATCACCGGCATCGCAAATCACCTGCTAACAGCAATGTGCAGTGTTCCCAACTGCCACAGGTGCACACAATCAGCACAGGTGGAGAAAATTGAGTCTGGCCCAGCACAAAAGGAGCACACCCACACACCACACCCCTTTCCACACCAAAATGATTCCACTTGCAGTTGCAATATTGGGACAGGAGGACATGCTTGCATTGCTACATCAGCAACAACAACAACAGGCACCACAGAGGAGACGCAGGAGGAGAAGGAGGGTGAGACAGGCCCAGCAAGCCCCACCAGTGCAGCCAGTGGTACCACGCAGACAGCCCTCAATCCCTTGCATCAGAGCCAGTCCATTCAACCTAACCCCTGAGCAGATCCACACCCTGTACTGCCAGGTCTGGGACACCATTACCACCATTGTGGACATGATACACAACATTGTCAGCCTGATTGAAATCTGCACCGCCATCCCCCTCTACTGAAGGTAGTGTCTATGCTCCACTTCCTGGCTACAGGCATCTACCAGCACACAGTGGGGCAGATGCATGGCATATCACAACCATTATTTTCACCCATGCTGAACCAAGTGCTGGATGCCCTCCTGAAGCACTCAAGCGACTACATATCCCTACCACGGACTGCCCAGGAGATCTTTGACACGAAAGTTGGCTTCCATGCACTGGCAGGCATGCCAAATTGTATTGGTGCTCTTGACTGCACCCATGTGGAATTGGTGGTCCCGCATGCCATGGAGGTGGTGTACCGCAATCGTAAGCTATATCACTCATCAATGTACAGATGGTATGTGACTCCAGCAAGATCATCACACATTGTTTTGCCCAATTTCCCAGATCAACTCATGACTCAATGGTCCTGCGGAACTCCATGCTACCACGCTACATGGAGCGACATGCAGGACGACGTGATGCAACATGCTGTGAGTATGCTCAATGTAAATGTCAGCAGCAAAACACAACACAGGACATGCATCCATGAGTGCACACAAATCAATCCCACCAAGGGAATACACTGCTTGTCACTGGGCCACCACCACAGTAGCACTGCATGTCACCATGGGAATAATAAGCGCTGAATGAGAAATCATGCTGGGACTTGTGCCAATGCTGCTAGTAAAAAAAATCATAGTAATCACTACACATCAAATTATGGTACCAAACACAGCGGTATGCATCCACAGTGCATGAACACCAGCAAGGGAGTGGACACCCTGTATAATCTGGATGACGCAACCCACACCATTAGACCATGGGACAGCACACATTGTGGCAAGGCAAAATGTGTGCATACATCCAGGTACATGTGCATGTGAACAACAAATATCTGCAGGTATGTGTGATAAGTATAAGTGTCTTTCAGGAATTGACATACACATACCTTATTTCACACCCATGCAGGTGATAGTGGCTATCCCTTGAAGCCGTGGCTCCTCACCCCTGTTCGGAATCCACAGAACAGGCATGAAGAGGACTACAATCGTGCCCATACCCATACCCGTGGGGTGATCGAGCAGACCTTTGGCCTGTTGAAGGTACGTTTTCGCTGCCTTAGCAGGTCGGGTGGGGCACTCCTATACAGGCATGAAAAGGTGGCCAAGATCATCATGGCATGTGTCATGCTGCACAACATGTGCATTCAACAGAACGTGCCTCTGCCCCCTGACATTGAACAGCAACCACCAGGTGAGGATGAAGAAGATGGGGTTGCACATCATTCAGGTGGCGATGCACAGGAGGGACGTGCCGTGCGCCAGTCTGTGATAGGCCAATATTTCTAATACACATGGATGCAGAGGGTGACATGAATGTGGGACTCAGGGCACTGGGTGTGGGGGTACATGGACACTATGCACTGTAAACCAATAAAGCACACATACACAATAAGGAATGGCCAGTCATGTGATTTTTTGGTACACAACGGGTGTATTTAACAGGAAATAAGTAAAAAGTGCTCAGACCCTCCCCCTTCCCCCACAACTCCCCCACATACCCCCTCCCCACTTCCACTCTCCCCACAGCACCCCCACACATGGCGTGCAATGTTATGCCACTCGAGTCTGCATAAGTCTGCACATGCAGGCTGACCCTGCTACGTATGTCCTGTGTCAGACTCCGGGGACGGCATGTTGGGGCGTTGCATGGTGCGTACAGACCTGCGCAGTGTGGTCATTTGTGTGGAGCTTGACGATGACCTTGTGGGCACATGCTCTACTGTCGGGGCAGGACGCTGAGCCTCCAAGGCATCCGCAATCCTGGCAAGGACCTGCCTCACTGCTGACAGCTCCTCACAGATCTTTAAGCTGCTCAACTCTATGGCCCCTTTCACGGCCGCAGTGTTCTCTCGGGCCTCCTTCCTCGTCACGTCACCATCAGAGACATATTGTTTTACAAGCCCGGCCAGCTCCTGCTGCTGTGCCTCCATTTGTGACATCCAAAACTCCCTGTCCCGAACCCCTGTGGAGGTGGATGGCACGTGTGGCAAGGGGCCCAATTCAGGTGGGTCCTCTGTGGTGCTCCAGGCCTCTGGTTCTGCCTCTCCTCCAGACTGGACGTGCAAGGTGCCATCGGGTGTGCCTATTGGGGTGTACTGGGGTGTTTGGGCGGGGCTGAGTGTGCCACCAACTTCCATTGAGCGGTTGTCCTCCTCAGGGACACATATCTCGCCTTGGGATTGTTCTTCATCACCACTCTGTGGCGCTGTGGCAGCTGCCTCCCCTACCGAGCTGTTGGCTGCAGACAGGGTCCCATCTGCCACTGGCTCAACTGCAGTGGATTCCACAGGTGTTGGCACTGTTGGTGTAGTGGCAGTCCTTTGACGCCACTGTTCCCTGCCATTCTGTGTTGCCTTTGCCTTCAGTGGCTGATGTGCCTTGCCTGTGCCTTTGGACGTGGAAGGCCTGTTAGTGTCTTCCCTCGACCTGTCCCTCTTCAATGGAGTGGTGGCCTGTGCAGCAGAGTCCTGTGCATCGCTGTCAGTATCAGGGCCTGTGGGGGACCGAAACAGGGATGGTTGGACATGCATCATGCATACAATGGTATTAGTGGAGTTGTACACATTTGAGGACTTGCTGTTTTACAGTTGTGGCATACAGGTTGCTTGTCATATGGTGGGGTTATTCAGGCATACGTTAGGTTCACACATGTGTGAGGTGGTGTATGCTGTGTGACATGCCTTTGTGTTGTGGACTGCGTGCAGTGTGACACATGCCGTTTCCAGGTTTGTGGTGTGTCTCAGGTATGGCATTGGCATGCTGCATGCATGTGAATGTGATGGTGCTGGGGACAGCATCTAGTCAGGGATGTGTCCATGTGTGTGTGTGATGGCCCATGCATTGCCTCATGGAACGGTCACATTGGTGGACTATCATCATACTTTGCATTACAGTGTTTTCTTTGGACACTCACCTCCATCTGCCGATGACGACGCTCCACATTCCATATCTCCCACACCCTCTATGGACTCCATTCCAATGGTGCTGCTGCAGGTTTCTTCCCAGCGGGTGAGTTTAATGGGTGAGTTGGACCCACCGCCAGTAGCCAGACCCTGGCTCCGATTAGCAGACAAGATATTGCACACTCGGAGGCACAGGTCGTCCTAGCATTTTTTAACGTCCTTTACAGTGCGGGGGGTGGTGCCAACCGCACTGACCTTCTGGGCCACTAGCTCCCATACCTCTTTCTTTTTGAGCTGTGCAGCTCTCTTGAGGTCTGAGGCAAATACCACGTCTGCATTCTCTGCCAGTGTGTCGGCCAGCATGTTAAGTTCATCCTCTGAGAATCTCTCCTTTCTCTGGTGGGATGCGCCATTTTTATGGCATTTGGTATTGTGCCGAGGTGTGGGTGCAGATGTGGCTCCAGGTCCTGTATCTCTAGGATTGCAATGGATTGTGTTTTTTAAAATGGCCGCCGTGCCATTTCCCATTCCAGTGCAATGACGTTACTTCCGGTTCCGGTAATAACGGGCCCGGTATTGCCGGGCCTGTTATTTAGGGGTGGACGGAGGCGGAGGGGGTGTCAGCGCTTTACATGATGCCGCTAACAGGGGTTTTGGGGTCATTTACGGCATGCCGGTACAGACGATACCAGCATGCCGCAATGCGCGTGCATGCATTCTCTTAATCGGCCGCTGTTAGCGGTGTCATTGCTACCCGGAGGCGGTATTACCTCCAGCCCGGTAACGTTTGGTTTTTAACGCGAATCTCGTAATGAGGCCCATGTCTTAGCATAAAAGGTAACTGAGAATTGGATAGAACGTGTCTTCCCAGCCTTAGGACCTTGGACAGCTACCAGATTGGCTGTACCTTTTCAAGGTGATGGGAACGAGCACGGAGGTGCTGTGTGTTCCATCATATTGCCATCTCTGATCACCTAAGCCTGAGAGAGTACATTCAGTTGTTAACTTTGAGCAACACTTGTATCTTTTCACCTCTGGTTTGATGGGAACAACTTCCCTCCATCTACCTTGAGTGAATAGGCATTATCCTGCTTTTCCATGTCACGTCTGTAGAGACCACGAAATGGAGCTCTTCTGCTTGTAATTATGAGGATTGTAGTCTATATTCCTTGCAGGTGTCTGGTTGCCTTAGTGAACTTGGAAACCTTGCAGCGCTGCTTGTCCTTGGCTACGATGTGCGCTGTGTCCGCGCTGAAAGCTCTGCCTGCCTGCCTTTAGCTGAATCAGGCTGTCAGTCCCTCCATGTATTTGAAGTCTGTCTCCCTTTCCCCATTCACTTCAGTGCACCTATAGCTTCATTCTTGGTTCTTATAGCTTTCCATATTAGTTGCATTTAAGCATGTGAAAGCTGGATACATGTATTCTTGGCTTCTTGCAGTTTCCGCTTTGGCAATGTAGATATATGTATGTGTCTGCCATCTATCTGCGTGGGTCATAAGCATTTGTTTTGTGTCTATCTGCAATAACCTAATGTATGTTTGTGTAGCTTTGCGCGTGTTCATGTCTACGTGCTCCTAGGTCATGATGGCAGTGATGATGCCATTAGCTTCTCGAGTTATAGTCAGACGACCTGTTTGATTGATGACAACGCTATCTCCTCTGTATTGTCAATCGGGCAGGGTTTGAATGGCTGTCTAAGAGTAACCCTCCTCACATCTGCGATACACGATGGTGAGGAAGGGCCTAGTAATGATGTGCATCGGTCATTTCTCTATCTTCGAGCTGCAAGTCTGGTAGGGGCCACGGGGGCCACACCTGAACGTCCGTCCTCACATGCCTAATCAAGCACATACATTTGCTATTATTTCGAATTTATCACAACCTTTCTCAATCTGGGGTGACTTAACCCTCTTTTATGAATATTTCAGGCTTTGATGAAGAGCGTCTTGCAGGTAACAGGTAACTGCTTTCTCCCAAGCAAAATAAATTACAACTATAAAAAACAACACTTGAAGTTAAGGAATAGCCAGACCAGCATCTTATCATGCATATGTTAAACTACTTTCGACAAACACGAGATTTTATTTGCGACATTCCTCACCACAAAAATGGATCAGTTATTGAGGGGCGCAGCGTTCACCCAAGAACCCGCCATTAATGTACTTCTTGACTTGATAAACATGTTGACCCTTGATAAATACTTTTTGTCAAAAATGGGGATTTTAAGGAACTGCACTTGTGTACCTTGGAAAAATTAGGATCTTAAAACAATAGAATGTGAAATGGGAGATTTTAGACAATCTTTATTTAACAAAAGTCTTACTGTTCTTCCGAAAATCCTTCTAATTTGTAAATATTGTACAGTAAAAAACATTTGGACCTGTATTTTAAGGATGCTAAAACAATTTGTTTTCCAAGTAATTAGATTGATTGGCACTGCACACCAGTGTCAACAGAAAAACAAATGGGCAGGTTTCCACATTATTTTATTTATTTATTTGTATTTATAAAGCGCGCTGGCAGCCCAGGGGCATCGAGGCGCTGCTACATCAGAGAAATCTTAGTTACATGATACAGCATTGATTACTGGTTACAAATGGCGTAGAAGTGTTGGTACAGGTTAAAGAACATGGGTGAAAATAGTCAAGAAATGGTACGTTTCTTGGAGGAAAAGGCAGTGGACCTGCCGGGTGGTAAGTTAGTTTAGTGGGTATTTTAGTGGGTATTTGGAGGTATTATGATAATTCATGCAAACAGTTGTGTTTTAATTTCCTTGCGGAAAGCTAAGTGGGGAGAGATACCTCTGAGGTTGGGTGGCGGCAATGAATGGGAAGCTTGAGCCTACTGCCTGCGCTCTAGAGACCTTGGGCACTGAGAGAAGGTTGGTATATGGGGTTCTAGTGGGTCTTTCTGTGACTGGTCTGGTGAGTCTCAGAGAGAGGTATTGCAGTGCTGCGTGGTGGTTGCATTTGTGGGAGAGTGACAGTATTTTGAATAGGACGTGTTCCTTGATGGGTGGCCAGTGGGCATGTGAGATATGTTCTCTCCTAGGGATATCCAGGGCAGCCCTGAGTGCATTCTTTTGTACAGTTTGAAGTTTCTCGATGTTCTTTGTGGAGGTACCAGCCAGGAGGGTGTTACAGTACTCTAGCCTGGCCCCAATTATAGCTCTGGCTATAGTGAGGCAGTTGTCCTTAGTAAGGTGAGGTCTGGTTGTGGTGAGGAGTTTGGAATGGTATGCTGCTGATGAAGCGATGACATTTACTTGCCTTGTCATTGAGAGGTTGGAGTCTAGGTAGACTCCCAGGGTTTTGACGGCCTGAGAGACTGGAATTAGTATGTTGTCGATGGTAAAGGAGTTGTATTGCATGTCAAGTCTCTTGAGCGTTTCAGGGGACCCAACTAAAAGTAGTTCCATTTTGTCTCCATTTAGGCAGAGCCAGTTCTGAGCCATCCAGGTTTGTATGGTGGAGTAGACGGAGTTGATGGTTTTGGAGTCAGCCTCGTAGTCACCTGTGAGTTCTAAGAGGACCTGAGTATCATCGGCATAGTTTGT
Organism: Ambystoma mexicanum; assembly: GCF_040938575.1. NCBI lineage: Eukaryota > Metazoa > Chordata > Amphibia > Caudata > Ambystomatidae > Ambystoma > Ambystoma mexicanum. The sequence goes on from NC_090939.1 coordinate 890,701,273, forward strand.
ATAGGTGATGCCTAGTGAGTCAAGTATGTGGAATATAGGCCTGGTGAATATATTGTATAAGGTTGGTGATATGCATGAGCCTTGGGGGACACCACATTGGATGGTGCTGGGGTGTGCGGATGCTAGGTCTGAGTAGAGTAGACTCTCATAGCTCTGCCTTGGAGAAATGAGGTGATCCATGCTGTGGCATTAGGGAAGAAGTGTGCATAAGTTGAGAGGTGATGGCACAGGGTTTTGTGGTGGATGAGATCAAAGGCGGTTGAAAGGTCAAGGAGGAGTAATAGGGCCGGTTTTATAGAGTCTCTAAAGTCATCCATTTGCTTCTTGAGGTCTAATAAGGCTGTTTCGGTTTCGAAGCCAGATTGCCGGGGAGACCGAGAAGGTTGTTCGCTTCAAGGAACTGCTGGACTTGCAGGTAAGCTGCTTTGTCTATTATCTTAAGGAGAAAGGGGACTGTGGTAATGGGCCTGTAGTTGCCAGGTGCGGTAGGGTCTAGTGAAGGTTTCTTTAAGAGGGGGCAGACCCAGGATTCCTTGAGGCATTCAGGACAGTGCCAATTGAGAAGGAGGAGTTGATAAAGGCATTGAGGCAGGGTGCAAGAGTGGAGGCGCATTCTTTGTTGAGGGTAGCTGGGCAGATGTCACCTTTGCAGTTAGATGGTTTGATGGAGTTCATGAGTGCAATTACTTCGTATTCTGTGACTTCTCTGGAGGAGAATAGAGGTGAGTTATCAGACGTGTCAGTGGGGATATGGGGCGCTTGGTGGTTAAGTGACTGTTGATTGGTTTGGATATTACTGTGTAGTAGGTCAGGTTTGCTGAGCATCGCAACTTGGATGCTATTGCACCAGGCTTCATCTTTGACAATGAGTTGTGGCGGTGTGGTGGGTGTTTTTAGCTCCATGAATATGGAAAAGATCTCTTTAGTATTGGAGCTTGCTGAGTCTATCCTGGTGTTGAATGAGGTTGCTTTGGCTTGATGGTGGCATTTTTGTATTCTTTTGCCCTATTGTTGAATTCAGTTTTGGTGGAGTCACAGGGGTTAGCTTTCCATGTGGAGAGCGCTTCCCTTTCTTTGGATCGAAGTTCGAGGAGATCGTGGATGAACCAGGCATTGGGGTGCTTGGTGCGTTTGGCTTTCCTGAGAGTGAGTGGGGTGATGGTGTCTATAGCTTGGGAGATGATGGTGTTAAAGGTTTGAATTAGAGATTCAGGGCCTTTCAAGAAGGGTGGTCTTAGGGCAGAACCGGTGAGGTGGGGTATTAGTCTCTCTTTAGTCAATTGACAGGCGCTTCTAGTAGGGGCTGGCGGGAGTGGTGTAATAGGTCGATGGACTGTCTTGGCCATGGTGATATCAAAGAGGATGGCATGGTGGTCAGTCCAGGGCAAAGGTTTGTTAGCCTTGATGGTGACTTGGCAATTGTGTTGGGCTATCAAGTCAAGGCTGCGGCCTGAGATGACTTGTTGGTACCCTAGGGTACCCAGTGCTTTGTTTATAGGTTTGGCTGCTGGATCTTTCTGGTCATTTAAGCTGAGGTCACCTAGGAGGATGGCCCGAGTGGATTTTTTAAAGTTGTCTACGAGGAGGTGAGTCAGGGCAGCTTGAAAGTCTGTTCCTGGTCCCGGTGGCTTGAAGACGATATGGAGGGTGATGGTGCTGTCATGAACCATCGGACGCGTCCTTTCTGGACTTCCTGGTCCCTGACCCATAGGGGCTTGCACTCAGCAGTACTCCCAACAAGGCCACCGAACGCGGAACACTGTTTATCAGTTTCCGTGTCGTACGCATTACGTTCTATAAAGTGGGCATGCCTCCGCGGCCCTGCACGTCTCAACGCTACCGCTTGCCGTGGCTAGACGTGTGCTGCCGTAGTTCTCTTGTGCTTATCCTTTGATTCCTGGTTCCCGGTTCCCCTAAATTCCTCCTCCTTCATTCCCCCTCTCTTTGTCCTCTATTGCATCCCGGATCTCCGTGAACTCGTCTTCCGTGTGCACTCTTCGCTGTTTTCCTGGATTTCCTAAGACTTCCCCGAACGTCTGAACGTAACCAGGAGTCGGAATGCTGAACGCACGCTGGAACCCGAGGACCTACACACAGGGTTATACAAGACCCGAATTGTGCGAAAGAAGACTCCATCGAAGAACTCCAACAAACAACATAGACAGGTGAGAATGGGGGAAACCTGTGACAGATTGAGACGCAAACAAACTGATACAGATACGGACATGGAGGCTGAAGTTCAAGACCGCATGCGCGGCATGCAAGAGTTAACCACAGAAGTTCAGAATCTGAAAGCCGAGAATCCCGCATTAAAACAACTAGTCCTGTCACGTGATTCCGTGACCAAGGAAAGTGTATTGCTGGGCGGAGTAGTGGATAAATATGATGGCTCCTCAAAGAACCTTCGTGGCTTCCTTGATTTGTGTTTAGTGCACTTTACCTTTAAACCCTACTACTTTTCCACCCCCAGGGCAAAGGTGGGCATTATGATTTCGCATCTCTCTGGGAATGCATTAACCTGGGCTAGGCCTTAGTTACTTCTGGAGATGCCCTCCTGGATGATTATGATTGGTTCGTACAGGCTCTAAAGACCATGTTTGACCGCCCAGAACAGGTTTACACTGCCCAAGAACGTCTACTGGATTTCCAACAAGGGTCCCAGGATATGCTTACCTATGTAACACGCTTTAAGCAACTGGCCAGGGAAGCAGATTGGTCCTCAGAAGCCTGCTTTACCCTATTCTGGAGAGGACTAAACGAAGAGATAAAAGACGAGCTAGCCAGGGTAGCTCGCCCAGGTTCCTTCCAGGCCCTTATGGACCTATCTTTACAAATAGACTTTCGAATCCAGGAAAGGAAGGCGGAAAAGAAGAAAACAAAGATGCCTTACCAAAAGACCTCTATAGAATCTCCCTCTAAACCCGAGCCCACTCCTGCCCCGACCACAGACCCAGAACCCATGCAACTGGGGGCCTTCCATGGACCCATATCAGCGCAAGAAAGATTGCAACGGATTCACACCGGGCTGTGTATGTACTGTGCCTCAGATAAACATCTTGTGAGAGAATGTCCTTTGGCCCCTCCACGGTGTTCGGGAAACGCCAGCTCCCAATCCTAGATGGAGCACAGCTTCGGGAGAGAGATGTTTGCTCCACATCTATTCCATCCTTGAACTCTCCTGGACAAAACAACCATGTGATCTTGCAGGCCTTTCTATCGCCGTCCAAGAAAGAAACTTACCCCATTCTGGCATTAGTGGATTGTCGAGCCATGGGGATTTTTATAGATCAGAATTGGGTCACTACCCACCACATTCCATATGAAACCCGAGACATCATGCAACCTGTAGAGGCCATCGATGGACGACCTCTTTCTTCAGGACCAATAACACTGCAAACCAAATAGATCCAGCTCTCGATAAACCATCATCAAGAGATGATCAAGTTTGACATAATAAAGTCTGCCCATTATCCAATGGTACTGGGTATGCCCTGGTTACAGAAGCACAACCCATACATCAACTGCAGCCTCCATGTCCGTATCTGTATCAGTTTGTTGGCGTCTCAATCTGTCACAGGTTTCCCCCCTTCTCACATGTCTATGTTGTTTGTTGGAGTTCTTCGCTGGAGTCTTCTTTCGCACAGTTCGGGTCTTGTATAAGCCTGTGTGTAGGTCCTCGGGTTCCAGCGTGCGTTTAGCGTTCCGACTCCTGGGAACGTTCAGATGTCTGGGGAAGTCCGAGGAAATCCAGGAAAACAGCAAAGAGTGCACACGGAAGATGAGTGCACAGAGATCCAGGATGCAATAGAGGACAAAAAGAGGGGGAATGAAGGAGGAGGAATTTAGGGGAACCGGGAACCAGGAATCAAAGAATAAGCACAAGCGAACTACGGCAGCACACGTCTAGACATGCAGGGCCGCGGGGGCATTTCTGCTTTATAGAACGTAATGCGTACGATGCGAAAACTGGTAACAACATAGACAGGTGAGAAGGGGGGAAACCTGTGACAGGTGCAGCTAGGGGAGGGATTGAGTTTAGGGAGTAAGTGGTCACTGTTGTTTTCAGTTGTCTTTTCTACCTTTCTGATAGGGATCAAGTCTTTTGCTATAAGGGCGACTCCATCGCTGATTCTGTCTAAAGATGATGTAGCCAGGGGGGATGGCAAGTGATACTGCCGGGTCAGAGGCTTCATGGAGCCAGGTTTCACTGATTCCAAGAAGATCGAGATTGTTGGTGGTGATAAGATCTTGAATGTCATGGGCGTGGGCCGGGAGCGACCGGGCATTAATGAGGGTGCAGATGAGTAGTTGGGGTGCAATTTTGTTTGGGGTGGTGGTGTTAGGTTCTGGCTTGGTAGTGACTATGCATGGTGTAGATATGTTCGTGGAGAGAGTGGATGTATTGATAGTTGCGAGTGTGTTTTGGGAGGCAGGTAGTGTGCCAGGTTTGGTTTTTGGTGTAACTAAAATGATCAAGCTTTCGGGGGTGTAGCTGGTGAAGTAGTAGGTGATCCTGTGTATGGGTTGGCAATGGAGGTGGTGGAGGGACGGTAATTGAGCTTTCTTTGTGTACGTGCTGAGAGTCTCTGTTGTCTAGTTGACCCTAGAAAGGTGAAGGAGGGGGGGCGAGTGTCGGAGAACTCTAGAGCTAAGGCGTAAGTGTCTGTTTAGGCCAAGGCATGGGATAGTAAGGTTGGTGCCGTAGGGGGTGTGGGTGGTAGTGAGGAGTGGAGAGGGGAATGGAGGGGTGGGGATGGGTACAAAGGAAGGGAGAGTGGGTAAGAACGGGGTGGGGCACGGGAGAAGGTGGTGTCATGGGCATGCGCGATGGGTGAGACCATTGCCTATGCGGGTGAACATGCCTGCTGTGCAGGGGAGAGTGAGAATCATGGTAGTATGGGATAGAGACTTGCGCAGGTAATATCTAATCTTGCAGTGCGCCGTTGAGTAGTTAGGCAGGCAGCAGGGGTAGAATGACTAGCTAGGCATAACAAGGATAAGATGGCTAGTCACAACAATGGTGAGGTGGCCAGGCTATGCATATCATGGATACGATGGCTAGGCATAGCACTGGTCCGATTGGTAGGCACAACATGGGTAAAAATGGCTAGGCACAGCCCTAATGAGATGGCTGGGCGTAACACTGGTGAGACGGCCAGGCTAGGCCTAACATAGATAAAGTGGCTAGGCTAGGAGTGACAGGGCAGGTGTTTGGGTGGGGCACCCAGTATAGGAGTAGTGGCTGGGGAAACAGGTAATAACGTGATACAGGTTAAAAACAAAGGATAAGTGTCACAATGCAGCACAGCCTGATACAAATAAGGGATATGATCCCAATGCAGCGTAACATGATACAGGTTAAAAACAAATGATATGGCTCACAATGCAGTGCAATGTGATACAGGTTAAAAGCAAATGAGATAGCTCATAATGCGGCGTGCCGTGATACAAGTTAAAAACAAGTGATATGGCTCACATTGCAGCGCAAAATGAAACAAGTTAAAAGCAAATTATATGGCTTACAATGTAGCGCAACGTGATACAGATTAAATGTAAGGGATATGGATTACAATGCGGCATACCGTGATACAGATTAGAAGCAGAGGAAATGAATTACAATCTGATGCAGGGCAGTGCCGTTATGGGTGCGCGAGTCACACCAGTTGTTTAGGCTTTTCAGGCTGGTGGTCGCTGGGTAGATAGGGCTGATAATACCCTGGCTGAGACCTGTTTGCAAATGTTTACCATGAGGTAGGGGAGTGTAGGTGCCGGACAGAGAACGAGTACAAAGGCAGCCGACGGGGTACGTAGGTAGGATGAGTCGGCTTCCACTAAGGGGTGATGAGAGTGCAGGCTGTTGGTGGATAATGGTCTACAGGTTATGAGGGGGCAGAGCAATCGTTGGCTGTATTTTTACCGGGTGGATTACAGCGGGGGTGCTCGTCGCTCGGTAGACTCAGTCAGGCTCAGTCAGGAGCCTTAAATGTGTGCCTTAGTTGTGGGCCGGCTTCGCCTGGCAGCGTCCCCTGATTGGGGGATAAGCTGCTGGGCAGCCAATGGGCTATCAGGAGGCCGTGTTAAGGCCAAAAGGTGTTGCAATTGTGGCGGCGGCCATCTTGGACAAGGTTAACCCTCGTGGTTAACTTTAAGTTAAAAGTAAAAAATGACTGGTAATAATATTAGTTTACATTCTTGGTGCAACAAGATCGAGTGCCATGGGAAGTAGAACCGAGCTGCAGGCTTCAAGCAGATAGATGCAGATATCAGCAGATATCAGTTGTAGCAGGAGAATATGATGACACAAGCCCACGGGCTTACCTCAGGCCCAGAACACGGCACAGGGTTGATGGGGGGTTGATGGGGCACTGCTCCTCTGCAGCAAGGGACGGAGAGCGAGCTCATGCTCTTGGAATCCTCGTTCTGTGTCACAGGATGGATTAACAGCAGACTATGGGTCCGATTCATAGAATCCAGCGCAGGAGCAGCGCAAGCAAGGTGCGCAGAGAAGGAGCGTGTGCCACACGTGCGTCAGCCGGGGCGCAAAGCAGCATCTGCGGGCAATGCGTAATCATGGATTTCGCAAGCCAATACCAGCCGTTGCGCAGTGAACCTCCATCTGCGCCATTAACGCCCCAACACCGCCCCTTGCGCAGGAAAAAGCCAGTGAAATGTCCAATACGGCGCAAGGCACCGGGCTATCCTTGGCCCAGCACACAGCCCTCATAATCGCATGAAAAATCAGAGCGTACCCCGCTCGCGCCCTCCAAATCGCGTGAAAAGTGTCTAGTGAAACCCCGCAAAATGGCGTACCCCGCTCGTGCCAGTCAAATTGCATGAAAAGGGTCTCGTGTACCCCCGCAAAATCGCATACCCCGCTCACGCCAGTCAAACCGCGTGGAAAGGGCTGCGTGTGTGGTGACGGGTGTTGGGGGATCCCATGTGGTGTGGACTGCCTGCGGGGTATGGTCCCATGTGGGCTGCCTGCGGGTATGGTCACTGGTGTTGGGGGGTCACATGTGGTATGGGCTGCCTGTGGGGTATGGTCACGGGTGATGGGCTGCCTGTGGGGTATGGCCACAGGTGTTGGGGGGGTCCCTTGTGGTGTGGGCTGCCAGCCAGGTATGGTCACTGGTGATGGGCTGCCTGCGGGGTATGGTCACGGGTGTTGGGGGGTCCCTTGTGGTGTGGGCTGCCAGCGGGGTATGGTCACGGTGATGGGCTGCCTGCGGGTATGGTCACGGGGGATGGGCTGCCTGCGGGGTATGGTCAGTGGTTTTGGGGGTCTCTTGTGGTGTGGGCTGCCTGCAGGTAATGTGTGTGCATGCGATGTGCATGTTCCATTATACATGTAAGGTTCAGCCCCTCTGTTGATGTGCCCGCAGTGCCTTGGACATGGATGCTAATGTTTGTTGTATGTGGCATGCATGTTTGTGCATGTGTGTTGCTTGCACTGACCTGTGTGTTGTGGAGAGTGATGATGGTTGTGACGTTTGACAGTGACACTCATGTGCATTTGCTTTGTGTCAAGCAGACATTTGTTCGGTACACTGATTCCTGTGTTCAATGTCTCCCTATCCACAGCGGCAATGGAATAAGAGAGCCGAGACGGTGCTGTGGAGCACTGCAGCAGGGATGCCCCCATCAGGCAGAGACGCAAGGCCCAGTCATCCTCCCAGGTTTCAACATCTTCAGGGAGCGAGGAGACTGGTGCCGCATCCGCAACTACGGCCGCAGCTGCTGAGGGGAGGCCCAAAAATGTGAAGTTGGACGTGGGCTCCTCGGCAGCGGGAGGGACAGGTGAGCCCCCACACGGGCAATCCAATGCGGAACACGGTCCTGAGTCATCCAGGTTGGTGGTGGGCAAGGGGGAGGAGGAGGCTGAATCAGACCAGCACATGGGGCCTGGCGGGGTGATGAGGCAGGTGCAACTGGTGCAGTCCAGGGGCAGGAAGCAGGAGGCAGGGCAGGTCACCGTGGAGGGGGCTGTGCCTAATCCTGTCCCTGAAACTGTGCCTACATCAGAATGCACCTGCAGGCATGCCTCAGGCAAGACCTGTCCGCAGGTAGCGCATGAGTCCACGTCAACTGACCTTCCACTACCTGCGGACGAGGCAATTCATGACAGGGTGGAGCCCATGCTAGCCGGTATCGCGAGGTGCACAGGCACCCTTTGTGATGATGTGCAGGCTTCCAGTCGGGTGCTTGCAGTCAACCATGCCCCACAGACAGCTTACACAAGGGACCCTCCAACACCTGTGACCATACCCGCAGGCAGCCCACACCACAAGGGAGCCCCCATCACTCGTGACCATACCCCGCAGGCAGCCCACACCACAAGGGAGCCCCCCATCACCCGTAACCATACCCGCAGGCAGCCCATACCACAAGGGAGCCCCCATCACCCATGACCATACCCGCAGGCAGCTCACACCACAAGGGACCCCCCAAAAACTGTGACCATACCCGCAGGCAGCCCATCACCTGTGACCATACCCGCAGGCAGCCCACACCACAAGAAACCTCCCAAAACCCGTGACCATACCCTGTAGGCAGCCCATCACCCGTGACCATACCCCACTGGCAGCCCACACCACAAGGGACCCCCATGACCCGTGACCATACCCGCAGGCAGCCCACACCACATGGGACCCCCCAACACCCGTGACCATATCCCGCAGGCAGCCCATCACCCGTGACCATACCCTGCAGGCAGCCCACACCACAAGGGACCCCCCCAACACCTGTGACCATACCCCGCAGGCAGCACATCACCTGTGACCATACCCACAGGCAGCCCACACCACAAGGGACCCCACCAACACCCATGACCATACCCTGTGAGCAGCCAATCACCCGTGACCATACCCCGCTGGCAGCCCACAACACAAGGGAGTCCCCATCGCCCGTGACTATACTCGACAGTCATGCATCAGGCCATGTAGACCTCCCATCACAGCGCACTTGTGGACAACTGGGCCACATGAGTCAATCACGCATTGAAATGCACATGTGTCATGCATCTATGGGGATGGCCAGTCGCACACTCACCACTCATACACACGCACATGTACACCATGCATGTCCATGAAGGTGACATACGCATCCATGTCTCACACCTCTCGCATGGCCAAGTCCAGACACAGGCATGCAAACATGTGTGCGTCGTCACATGCTGGTGCACATCATGCATTACAACACAGACACCATTGATGTGGAACACGGTTGATTGGACTCACATGCAGCACTGTCATGGACATGCACACAGACATCCGTACATGAGGCATGCCAGACATAAGGCCAAGGTGCACACTCCATCCACACCTCAACATGCACTACGCTGGACAAGAACACATGGACACTTACCACTCGACTCCGAACGGAGCTGCAACTCTAAGGCCTGGGTGTGCAGCGCTGGGCTGATGTGCTCCAGGACCCTCATCTCATTGTTGGTCAACCGGCCCCGGCGCCCCACTCCATCAGCAGACGCGACGAGTCGCCAGGCCTTGTTGAGGGTACTGGACCTGAAGTCTTCCCAGCTCTTTAGGACATGTTTGTAGTCGCAGGGTGCCACCCCCACCGCGTTGATTGCACCCACGATGTCCTCCATGATCTTACTCCGTCCTTCCTTGTCGAGTCGCAATGGTCCAGGGAAGAGGGCATCATAATGCCCCAGGACTTGCTCCACCAGGATGCCAACTTCTTTGCAAGAGAAGCTGGCAGCCCTCTGCCTCTCTGCCAGGGGTTTGCCACTTGCCCCAGGTGTTGCTTGGTCCAACACGGCAACCCTCGAGGCAGGTGTGGGTGGGCAACTGGGTCCTGGGGCTGGGCTGTGGAGCGATGGAAAGGCAGTTGGGAGTCTTCTGGGTCAACAGAGGTGGTCTCAGCAACAGGATTTCTGGCAATGGCTGATGTGCAGGCACCAGATTGCAGGGCACGTGTGCAGCAGGCACACAGAGTGGGCTGGCAGCAGCAGATGCTCGTAGGAGGCAGCTTGGGGTGTCTGAGGCAGATAAATGGCTTTGTGGGCAGGAGCGTGGGTCTTCCGTGTGCTTTAGCGTGGCCACTCGGATGCAGAGTGACTCTGCACGTATGGAAACAGCGCATTAGCGTGTAATCAGAGGAAAGGCCCTTAGCGCATAAGTTACGTGACTTGCGTGAGATGTTGGGCGTTGCCGTTCAGTACGGGTTAAAGGTCCGTGTAGGACGCCAGTGCACTGTATGTGCTTTTCGTGGCATTCACACACGATTTGCTCACTACTGTGGCAGAGCGTACTTCTTGTTTACTGCGGCAGTGCTTACTTCTTCTTTTGGCGGGGGAGTTGCCGACGTGCACACGCGTGTTTATTTTTCTTCATTTTTCCAGGCAGACAGTGAGTCGCACAAGTATTTTTCCCACTGTGGTTGCCCGTGTGTGTCACATACCCCATTTTCGAGGTCATAGTACCCTGCGTGTTCAACGCATATGCATTTTTTGTGTTTCTGGGTGCCACAGCATACTGCGGAACGTTTATTCCAGCTGAGGGGTTGCTGCATGTTTTTTTTGGGGTTGCCTGAGCGTTGCGTGACCTGTCATTTTTCCCCAGGGGTCACAGACAGACTTGCAGGAGCACAAGGGTAGTTTTCCATCAGGTACCCTGCCCCCTTCACCCCAATTGCCAAGGACAATTGTTGTCTGCATCTCCCATTCGCACTAGTACATCAGTGCCATGACTGGGAGGCCAAGAAGTGGTAAGGGAGGCAAAGCTGGGCGACCTCCCAGAGGTGGCCGAGGTAGTGGACGTGGCCAGGGTGGCCAAGGTGGCCGCGGTAGGCAACATGGCCAGGGTGGCCCACGAGGTCAGTGTGTCCAGGCCCATTCAGGGACAGCTTACCTCCCACCCTAGCAGGTCAGGGAGATGCAGCTGCAGTTGACACCACCCCAGCTCAGGGTCTGCTAGCCCGGCTCGGATTGGTCATGGAACAGGCACGGGATGACTCACAGGCTGACGTCTGTGTCAGGAAGTCCAAGCCACGTGTGGCGGTGAAAGTTGCTGTCACCAGGCCATGTGGATCTGGGGCAGCAATGTCATCTGCTGCCCCGAGCAGCCAGGGTGTGAAAGCTGCAGGGGCAGCTGCAGCTGACACCACCTCGGCTCTGAGTCACCCAGCCGGGACTGTGTTGAACCCGGCCCTTCACACTGAGGCAGTTGTGGCGCTGGATCCTGGTGACAGCACACAGCAGCCAATGCCTGCAGTCAGACCTTCGGTCATCATGCCATTGCCTACTTCCAGTGGCCAGTCCACCTGCACTTCAGCCCCTACTGACCGGAGCGGCAGGGTCCGCACCACTTCCCAAAAGGAAGAAGCATGCTCTTGCAGAACAGGCTGTGACCCCAGACACGGCTTGAGCCTCCAACATGTCAAGGAAGCAGAGTTTCAATGAAGTGGAACTGGACGCACTTGTGGTTTATGTGTCGGAACACGGGCGCGACATGCTGGTGATGGCAGGGTGCAAAACTATGCCTGCTCAGCGTAGGGCCCACTGGCAGTGCATCACGGACCGTATTAGTGCCTTGGGATGTGAGAAGCGACCAGCTGATGATTGCTCGAAGCATTGGAATGAGCTCCGACGTCGAGCAAAAAAACGACAGGCTTCTAATTACTCCTCTACTCTGGTGACTGGCATTGTGTTATCACCTGTTAGGCAGAATCACATGCAGTACCCTTGGGGAACACTACATGCAATTAAGACTACAAGTGTCAGTACAATTTCACCTTTGGGACAAGCCTGTACTACACAGTAATGTGGTAGCAGTGGCTGAGAAGCCAGACTTATCTCAAGAGTAAAGTGAGCAGTAGAACAAGTTACACAAAGGACCAACAAATACAGTGATTCAAACAAACACTTACTCAAGGTTTCTTGGTAAAAGTATATACATTTATTTACACAGTCATTTGGAAAACATTACACTAGCAAGAGCAGCTCACTTTCATATACTAATATACTACAAATACACAACCAATAAGTTACTGAACAAGTTCAGCTCCCCTGAAGTGGGAGCAAAATGGCTTCAGTTACTTTAAAAAGGGGTTAAAAGGTGATTCCAAGATGGCCGCCTGCTGAAGTGGACGCACGTCCCCTGTACTCTGCACCGGTGTTTAAATTAAAGGTGTTCACAAGTTGATGAAACCATCAGATCAGAAGTAACAGCGACCCAAAGCGAACAGGAGAGTGGGCGAGGACCGAAATACGCTCAACACCATCCAAAGACCCCGGGTGGAGAAGCCCGCATCAGAGCTGGTTGGCGGGGAGTATTTGAGTGGGACAAAAACCCGGGTCCCGCGACGCATCGGCCCCGGCGTAGCAGGGAAACACAAAGACGAGAAGATCTTGCATATTAAAGGGCCCTGGTGAGCCCCGACAGTGGCAGCACGGTTACACAGAGCTCCCCCCCACCACACAGCGAAAACAAAGTTGCAGTGGGCAACACACAGAGACAGGCTAGACGGGCTGTGGGCCTCCGCGCTGGGAATGAAGTGAGGGGGACGCTGCGCACCAGGTGCAATGCCTAAGAAGCCCACGGGGCCGCACGGATCGAGCGGCAGCCTTCAACCAGGCAGAAAAGTCCCAGAGGTGGCGGGCACCTACGAAGTCTGAGCCACAAGTGCAGTATTGCAAAGACGGTGCCCAAAGACATTCACTCTCGCACATATACCTTATCAGCCCTCCGGCAGACTGGGACAGCATGCTGTGCCGGAGTGCGGCTCCCCCACCCCGGCTGCGGCGGTGAAGAGATCCGGTGTGGAGCGCGCCCCTGGGGGAGAGCAACGTACACAGTCGGGTCGGAACGGATCCCCTTCTGTAACCGAGGCTTGGCTCAGCTGCAGACCAGAGAAGCACCACAGGCGGCGACGGAGAGAACCTTCAGGGCCCCTACGCGGTTCAGTCGGCGCGGCTGGAGAGAAAATAATCACCCGACGCAGGAGCACGAAAGGAGATGCCCGCCAGCGCCTGACAAGGTGAGAAGTGCCTCCCACCCCTCCTTCTCCATTTCATGGAAGCCACCACTAGAAGGGTCGTAACTTAAGGAGAAGCTACATAAAGGGCTCCTACACCCCTCTTACCTACGCAGAGAGGAGAGATAGTCATAGCTGAGCCAAAGCACGGTAAAGTGCAGTGTGCAGCCAAGTGAATCCATAAGGCGGCACAGACCACTCGGGCTGGGGCACCTCGCCATCCCCAAGCACCCTCAAGCTCCTGGGGGGGGGAAAGAGAAGGGCCAGACTAAACGGACACGGCAAGCAAGCAGAGCTCCGTCTGCAGGGCCCTACATTATCCGCCTTGTAACAGCAACGAACAGAGTCATCCGACACTCCCAACCGAGGTCCATATAGGTAAACTGCCTGGCAAAACTGGTGCACTGAAAGAGCTCATGATTCATCTTCTTACCTGACCTAGAGAACAGACATCTGGCTTGAACATAGAACACTGTGATCACAATTGTCCTAACCTCCATTAGTCCGGTAGCCTAAAGATATATATCATAGTGACCCCGCTCAGCAGTATACCCAGAAGAGAACAACTGCACATTAGTAACGGAACCCCAGCCCAGATGCAGGGCACCAGAACAAAAAGCTCCCCACCAAGAGTAAAAGGTTCGCTGAGAAGACAGGAAAATCAACTGGCTAAGTGCTGGGGACAGGCAAAGCAGGAGGATCAGACCTCCCTGCATGCACAACCGAAGTCAACGGAACTAGCCCCAAACTCACCTCAGAAAGCCATGGAAATGGACAAAGAAGAATTGTTGGCCTGCCTGAAGGATATGGAGGCCAGAATGACAAATGCATTTCAGGCCCAAATAGGTCAGCTGAGGGAAGACATAAAGGCCTCCCTACAGGAGATACGATAAGAGGTAAACGAACTGGGCGACCAAGTTGACACAGTAGAAAACGGTCTCTCCAACTTAACTGAGGAGTCCAAGCAGGCTAGCCTTTTACTGGACTAAATAGCAGCCGCCACGAACAATCTTGAGCTACAGGCGGAGGACCTTGAAAATAGGTCAAGACGATCCAACATATGGGTCAAAGGCCTATCCAAATCGATCCTAGATAGCGACCTTCGCGAGACACTTCAACAGGCCTTTAGTAACATCTTACAAGATCCAGCGCCTGAATCAATAGGGTTTGATAGGATGCATCGAGTTGGCCCCAGAAGGAACGATCCTGGCGCCTGCCCTAGAGACGTACTAGTGGCACCTCATTCACTACAAAAGAAAACATTCTGAAGGTGGCCAGATCCATCACTGACCTGGTAATCAACGGCAATACGATGAAATTGTTCCAGGATCTTGCGTGCGCTCTCTACGCTCCACAAGCGTAGACTCATGCGTCCAGTGACAAAGGCCCTTCAGGAGAAACACATTTCTTACAGATGGGCATACCCTTTCGGCCTGCTGTTCAACTAGGAGAGCAAACAGATGCGAATTAACACATGCAAGGAGGGTCTGGCTTTGCTAAATTTGGAGGGGGATTTGGCGCAGCACGGAACTCCCAGGCCACAGGGACCAACCCTTGGGAATGGTCTATGGCGCGCAGAAACAGACCCAGAATAGAACCAAAATTAAGTGGCCCACAAATGAAGCAAGGTCACCAGGAGGATTAACAGCACCTCACTGTATCCTCATTCTCCATTCATATAGTGATCTGCTAAGTTATACTTTGCAAAACATATAATCTTCGAAGGGTAGCCGGTGCGGAGGCAGGCAATGCCAATCTATGGAATCCAATCTGAGACCCGAACCTTTTGGGCTTCTTGACCCTTGTGCATTGTTGGATTATCCGACGCCCCGGGTTGTTAATGGGGGGATTCAAGGGAATCCTTGTCGTTGTCGACACAAGGGAGGGGGGGGTTGGAGGAGGGAAGTGGGGGCGGGTGAGGCACGAAGGGAGTTGGGAAAGATATCAGAGATCAACACACGAAAAGTAAAAAATGACTGGTAATAATATTAGTTTACATTCTTGGTGCAACAAGATCGAGTGCCATGGGAAGTAGAACCGAGCTGCAGGCTTCAAGCAGATAGATGCAGATATCAGCAGATATCAGTTGTAGCAGGAGAATATGATGACACAAGCCCACGGGCTTACCTCAGGCCCAGAACACGGCACAGGGTTGATGGGGGGTTGATGGGGCACTGCTCCTCTGCAGCAAGGGACGGAGAGCGAGCTCATGCTCTTGGAATCCTCGTTCTGTGTCACAGGATGGATTAACAGCAGACTATGGGTCCGATTCATAGAATCCAGCGCAGGAGCAGCGCAAGCAAGGTGCGCAGAGAAGGAGCGTGTGCCACACGTGCGTCAGCCGGGGCGCAAAGCAGCATCTGCGGGCAATGCGTAATCATGGATTTCGCAAGCCAATACCAGCCGTTGCGCAGTGAACCTCCATCTGCGCCATTAACGCCCCAACACCGCCCCTTGCGCAGGAAAAAGCCAGTGAAATGTCCAATACGGCGCAAGGCACCGGGCTATCCTTGGCCCAGCACACAGCCCTCATAATCGCATGAAAAATCAGAGCGTACCCCGCTCGCGCCCTCCAAATCGCGTGAAAAGTGTCTAGTGAAACCCCGCAAAATGGCGTACCCCGCTCGTGCCAGTCAAATTGCATGAAAAGGGTCTCGTGTACCCCCGCAAAATCGCATACCCCGCTCACGCCAGTCAAACCGCGTGGAAAGGGCTGCGCGTGTGGTGACGGGTGTTGGGGGATCCCATGTGGTGTGGACTGCCTGCGGGGTATGGTCCCATGTGGGCTGCCTGCGGGTATGGTCACTGGTGTTGGGGGGTCACATGTGGTATGGGCTGCCTGTGGGGTATGGTCACGGGTGATGGGCTGCCTGTGGGGTATGGCCACAGGTGTTGGGGGGGTCCCTTGTGGTGTGGGCTGCCAGCCAGGTATGGTCACTGGTGATGGGCTGCCTGCGGGGTATGGTCACGGGTGTTGGGGGGTCCCTTGTGGTGTGGGCTGCCAGCGGGGTATGGTCACGGTGATGGGCTGCCTGCGGGTATGGTCACGGGGGATGGGCTGCCTGCGGGGTATGGTCAGTGGTTTTGGGGGTCTCTTGTGGTGTGGGCTGCCTGCAGGTAATGTGTGTGCATGCGATGTGCATGTTCCATTATACATGTAAGGTTCAGCCCCTCTGTTGATGTGCCCGCAGTGCCTTGGACATGGATGCTAATGTTTGTTGTATGTGGCATGCATGTTTGTGCATGTGTGTTGCTTGCACTGACCTGTGTGTTGTGGAGAGTGATGATGGTTGTGACGTTTGACAGTGACACTCATGTGCATTTGCTTTGTGTCAAGCAGACATTTGTTCGGTACACTGATTCCTGTGTTCAATGTCTCCCTATCCACAGCGGCAATGGAATAAGAGAGCCGAGACGGTGCTGTGGAGCACTGCAGCAGGGATGCCCCCATCAGGCAGAGACGCAAGGCCCAGTCATCCTCCCAGGTTTCAACATCTTCAGGGAGCGAGGAGACTGGTGCCGCATCCGCAACTACGGCCGCAGCTGCTGAGGGGAGGCCCAAAAATGTGAAGTTGGACGTGGGCTCCTCGGCAGCGGGAGGGACAGGTGAGCCCCCACACGGGCAATCCAATGCGGAACACGGTCCTGAGTCATCCAGGTTGGTGGTGGGCAAGGGGGAGGAGGAGGCTGAATCAGACCAGCACATGGGGCCTGGCGGGGTGATGAGGCAGGTGCAACTGGTGCAGTCCAGGGGCAGGAAGCAGGAGGCAGGGCAGGTCACCGTGGAGGGGGCTGTGTCTAATCCTGTCCCTGAAACTGTGCCTACATCAGAATGCACCTGCAGGCATGCCTCAGGCAAGACCTGTCCGCAGGTAGCGCATGAGTCCACGTCAACTGACCTTCCACTACCTGCGGACGAGGCAATTCATGACAGGGTGGAGCCCATGCTAGCCGGTATCGCGAGGTGCACAGGCACCCTTTGTGATGATGTGCAGGCTTCCAGTCGGGTGCTTGCAGTCAACCATGCCCCACAGACAGCTTACACAAGGGACCCTCCAACACCTGTGACCATACCCGCAGGCAGCCCACACCACAAGGGAGCCCCCATCACTCGTGACCATACCCCGCAGGCAGCCCACACCACAAGGGAGCCCCCCATCACCCGTAACCATACCCGCAGGCAGCCCATACCACAAGGGAGCCCCCATCACCCATGACCATACCCGCAGGCAGCTCACACCACAAGGGACCCCCCAAAAACTGTGACCATACCCGCAGGCAGCCCATCACCTGTGACCATACCCGCAGGCAGCCCACCCCAAAAAAACTCCCAAAACCCGTGACCATACCCTGTAGGCAGCCCATCACCCGTGACCATACCCCACTGGCAACCCACACCACAAGGGACCCCCATGACCCGTGACCATACCCGCAGGCAGCCCACACCACATGGGACCCCCCAACACCCGTGACCATATCCCGCAGGCAGCCCATCACCCGTGACCATACCCTGCAGGCAGCCCACACCACAAGGGACCCCCCCAACACCTGTGACCATACCCCGCAGGCAGCACATCACCTGTGACCATACCCACAGGCAGCCCACACCACAAGGGACCCCACCAACACCCATGACCATACCCTGTGAGCAGCCAATCACCCGTGACCATACCCCGCTGGCAGCCCACAACACAAGGGAGTCCCCATCGCCCGTGACTATACTCGACAGTCATGCATCAGGCCATGTAGACCTCCCATCACAGCGCACTTGTGGACAACTGGGCCACATGAGTCAATCACGCATTGAAATGCACATGTGTCATGCATCTATGGGGATGGCCAGTCGCACACTCACCACTCATACACACGCACATGTACACCATGCATGTCCATGAAGGTGACATACGCATCCATGTCTCACACCTCTCGCATGGCCAAGTCCAGACACAGGCATGCAAACATGTGTGCGTCGTCACATGCTGGTGCACATCATGCATTACAACACAGACACCATTGATGTGGAACACGGTTGATTGGACTCACATGCAGCACTGTCATGGACATGCACACAGACATCCGTACATGAGGCATGCCAGACATAAGGCCAAGGTGCACACTCCATCCACACCTCAACATGCACTACGCTGGACAAGAACACATGGACACTTACCACTCGACTCCGAACGGAGCTGCAACTCTAAGGCCTGGGTGTGCAGCGCTGGGCTGATGTGCTCCAGGACCCTCATCTCATTGTTGGTCAACCGGCCCCGGCGCCCCACTCCATCAGCAGACGCGACGAGTCGCCAGGCCTTGTTGAGGGTACTGGACCTGAAGTCTTCCCAGCTCTTTAGGACATGTTTGTAGTCGCAGGGTGCCACCCCCACCGCGTTGATTGCACCCACGATGTCCTCCATGATCTTACTCCGTCCTTCCTTGTCGAGTCGCAATGGTCCAGGGAAGAGGGCATCATAATGCCCCAGGACTTGCTCCACCAGGATGCCAACTTCTTTGCAAGAGAAGCTGGCAGCCCTCTGCCTCTCTGCCAGGGGTTTGCCACTTGCCCCAGGTGTTGCTTGGTCCAACACGGCAACCCTCGAGGCAGGTGTGGGTGGGCAACTGGGTCCTGGGGCTGGGCTGTGGAGCGATGGAAAGGCAGTTGGGAGTCTTCTGGGTCAACAGAGGTGGTCTCAGCAACAGGATTTCTGGCAATGGCTGATGTGCAGGCACCAGATTGCAGGGCACGTGTGCAGCAGGCACACAGAGTGGGCTGGCAGCAGCAGATGCTCGTAGGAGGCAGCTTGGGGTGTCTGAGGCAGATAAATGGCTTTGTGGGCAGGAGCGTGGGTCTTCCGTGTGCTTTAGCGTGGCCACTCGGATGCAGAGTGACTCTGCACGTATGGAAACAGCGCATTAGCGTGTAATCAGAGGAAAGGCCCTTAGCGCATAAGTTACGTGACTTGCGTGAGATGTTGGGCGTTGCCGTTCAGTACGGGTTAAAGGTCCGTGTAGGACGCCAGTGCACTGTATGTGCTTTTCGTGGCATTCACACACGATTTGCTCACTACTGTGGCAGAGCGTACTTCTTGTTTACTGCGGCAGTGCTTACTTCTTCTTTTGGCGGGGGAGTTGCCGACGTGCACACGCGTGTTTATTTTTCTTCATTTTTCCAGGCAGACAGTGAGTCGCACAAGTATTTTTCCCACTGTGGTTGCCCGTGTGTGTCACATACCCCATTTTCGAGGTCATAGTACCCTGCGTGTTCAACGCATATGCATTTTTTGTGTTTCTGGGTGCCACAGCATACTGCGGAACGTTTATTCCAGCTGAGGGGTTGCTGCATGTTTTTTTTGGGGTTGCCTGAGCGTTGCGTGACCTGTCATTTTTCCCCAGGGGTCACAGACAGACTTGCAGGAGCACAAGGGTAGTTTTCCATCAGGTACCCTGCCCCCTTCACCCCAATTGCCAAGGACAATTGTTGTCTGCATCTCCCATTCGCACTAGTACATCAGTGCCATGACTGGGAGGCCAAGAAGTGGTAAGGGAGGCAAAGCTGGGCGACCTCCCAGAGGTGGCCGAGGTAGTGGACGTGGCCAGGGTGGCCAAGGTGGCCGCGGTAGGCAACATGGCCAGGGTGGCCCACGAGGTCAGTGTGTCCAGGCCCATTCAGGGACAGCTTACCTCCCACCCTAGCAGGTCAGGGAGATGCAGCTGCAGTTGACACCACCCCAGCTCAGGGTCTGCTAGCCCGGCTCGGATTGGTCATGGAACAGGCACGGGATGACTCACAGGCTGACGTCTGTGTCAGGAAGTCCAAGCCACGTGTGGCGGTGAAAGTTGCTGTCACCAGGCCATGTGGATCTGGGGCAGCAATGTCATCTGCTGCCCCGAGCAGCCAAGGTGTGAAAGCTGCAGGGGCAGCTGCAGCTGACACCACCTCGGCTCTGAGTCACCCAGCCGGGACTGTGTTGAACCCGGCCCTTCACACTGAGGCAGTTGTGGCGCTGGATCCTGGTGACAGCACACAGCAGCCAATGCCTGCAGTCAGACCTTCGGTCATCATGCCATTGCCTACTTCCAGTGGCCAGTCCACCTGCACTTCAGCCCCTACTGACCGGAGCGGCAGGGTCCGCACCACTTCCCAAAAGGAAGAAGCATGCTCTTGCAGAACAGGCTGTGACCCCAGACACGGCTTGAGCCTCCAACATGTCAAGGAAGCAGAGTTTCAATGAAGTGGAACTGGACGCACTTGTGGTTTATGTGTCGGAACACGGGCGCGACATGCTGGTGATGGCAGGGTGCAAAACTATGCCTGCTCAGCGTAGGGCCCACTGGCAGTGCATCACGGACCGTATTAGTGCCTTGGGATGTGAGAAGCGACCAGCTGATGATTGCTCGAAGCATTGGAATGAGCTCCGACGTCGAGCAAAAAAACGACAGGCTTCTAATTACTCCTCTACTCTGGTGACTGGCATTGTGTTATCACCTGTTAGGCAGAATCACATGCAGTACCCTTGGGGAACACTACATGCAATTAAGACTACAAGTGTCAGTACAATTTCACCTTTGGGACAAGCCTGTACTACACAGTAATGTGGTAGCAGTGGCTGAGAAGCCAGACTTATCTCAAGAGTAAAGTGAGCAGTAGAACAAGTTACACAAAGGACCAACAAATACAGTGATTCAAACAAACACTTACTCAAGGTTTCTTGGTAAAAGTATATACATTTATTTACACAGTCATTTGGAAAACATTACACTAGCAAGAGCAGCTCACTTTCATATACTAATATACTACAAATACACAACCAATAAGTTACTGAACAAGTTCAGCTCCCCTGAAGTGGGAGCAAAATGGCTTCAGTTACTTTAAAAAGGGGTTAAAAGGTGATTCCAAGATGGCCGCCTGCTGAAGTGGACGCACGTCCCCTGTACTCTGCACCGGTGTTTAAATTAAAGGTGTTCACAAGTTGATGAAACCATCAGATCAGAAGTAACAGCGACCCAAAGCGAACAGGAGAGTGGGCGAGGACCGAAATACGCTCAACACCATCCAAAGACCCCGGGTGGAGAAGCCCGCATCAGAGCTGGTTGGCGGGGAGTATTTGAGTGGGACAAAAACCCGGGTCCCGCGACGCATCGGCCCCGGCGTAGCAGGGAAACACAAAGACGAGAAGATCTTGCATATTAAAGGGCCCTGGTGAGCCCCGACAGTGGCAGCACGGTTACACAGAGCTCCCCCCCACCACACAGCGAAAACAAAGTTGCAGTGGGCAACACACAGAGACAGGCTAGGCGGGCTGTGGGCCTCCGCGCTGGGAATGAAGTGAGGGGGACGCTGCGCACCAGGTGCAATGCCTAAGAAGCCCACGGGGCCGCACGGATCGAGCGGCAGCCTTCAACCAGGCAGAAAAGTCCCAGAGGTGGCGGGCACCTACGAAGTCTGAGCCACAAGTGCAGTATTGCAAAGACGGTGCCCAAAGACATTCACTCTCGCACATATACCTTATCAGCCCTCCGGCAGACTGGGACAGCATGCTGTGCCGGAGTGCGGCTCCCCCACCCCGGCTGCGGCGGTGAAGAGATCCGGTGTGGAGCGCGCCCCTGGGGGAGAGCAACGTACACAGTCGGGTCGGAACGGATCCCCTTCTGTAACCGAGGCTTGGCTCAGCTGCAGACCAGAGAAGCACCACAGGCGGCGACGGAGAGAACCTTCAGGGCCCCTACGCGGTTCAGTCGGCGCGGCTGGAGAGAAAATAATCACCCGACGCAGGAGCACGAAAGGAGATGCCCGCCAGCGCCTGACAAGGTGAGAAGTGCCTCCCACCCCTCCTTCTCCATTTCATGGAAGCCACCACTAGAAGGGTCGTAACTTAAGGAGAAGCTACATAAAGGGCTCCTACACCCCTCTTACCTACGCAGAGAGGAGAGATAGTCATAGCTGAGCCAAAGCACGGTAAAGTGCAGTGTGCAGCCAAGTGAATCCATAAGGCGGCACAGACCACTCGGGCTGGGGCACCTCGCCATCCCCAAGCACCCTCAAGCTCCTGGGGGGGGGAAAGAGAAGGGCCAGACTAAACGGACACGGCAAGCAAGCAGAGCTCCGTCTGCAGGGCCCTACATTATCCGCCTTGTAACAGCAACGAACAGAGTCATCCGACACTCCCAACCGAGGTCCATATAGGTAAACTGCCTGGCAAAACTGGTGCACTGAAAGAGCTCATGATTCATCTTCTTACCTGACCTAGAGAACAGACATCTGGCTTGAACATAGAACACTGTGATCACAATTGTCCTAACCACCATTAGTCCGGTAGCCTAAAGATATATATCATAGTGACCCCGCTCAGCAGTATACCCAGAAGAGAACAAATGCACATTAGTAACAGAACCCCAGCCCAGATGCAGGGCACCAGAACAAAAAGCTCCCCACCAAGAGTAAAAGGTTCGCTGAGAAGACAGGAAAATCAACTGGCTAAGTGCTGGGGACAGGCAAAGCAGGAGGATCAGACCTCCCTGCATGCACAACCGAAGTCAACGGAACTAGCCCCAAACTCACCTCAGAAAGCCATGGAAATGGACAAAGAAGAATTGTTGGCCTGCCTGAAGGATATGGAGGCCAGAATGACAAATGCATTTCAGGCCCAAATAGGTCAGCTGAGGGAAGACATAAAGGCCTCCCTACAGGAGATACGATAAGAGGTAAACGAACTGGGCGACCAAGTTGACACAGTAGAAAACGGTCTCTCCAACTTAACTGAGGAGTCCAAGCAGGCTAGCCTTTTACTGGACTAAATAGCAGCCGCCACGAACAATCTTGAGCTACAGGCGGAGGACCTTGAAAATAGGTCAAGACGATCCAACATATGGGTCAAAGGCCTATCCAAATCGATCCTAGATAGCGACCTTCGCGAGACACTTCAACAGGCCTTTAGTAACATCTTACAAGATCCAGCGCCTGAATCAATAGGGTTTGATAGGATGCATCGAGTTGGCCCCAGAAGGAACGATCCTGGCGCCTGCCCTAGAGACGTACTAGTGGCACCTCATTCACTACAAAAGAAAACATTCTGAAGGTGGCCAGATCCATCACTGACCTGGTAATCAACGGCAATACGATGAAATTGTTCCAGGATCTTGCGTGCGCTCTCTACGCTCCACAAGCGTAGACTCATGCGTCCAGTGACAAAGGCCCTTCAGGAGAAACACATTTCTTACAGATGGGCATACCCTTTCGGCCTGCTGTTCAACTAGGAGAGCAAACAGATGCGAATTAACACATGCAAGGAGGGTCTGGCTTTGCTAAATTTGGAGGGGGATTTGGCGCAGCACGGAACTCCCAGGCCACAGGGACCAACCCTTGGGAATGGTCTATGGCGCGCAGAAACAGACCCAGAATAGAACCAAAATTAAGTGGCCCACAAATGAAGCAAGGTCACCAGGAGGATTAACAGCACCTCACTGTATCCTCATTCTCCATTCATATAGTGATCTGCTAAGTTATACTTTGCAAAACATATAATCTTCGAAGGGTAGCCGGTGCGGAGGCAGGCAATGCCAATCTATGGAATCCAATCTGAGACCCGAACCTTTTGGGCTTCTTGACCCTTGTGCATTGTTGGATTATCCGACGCCCCGGGTTGTTAATGGGGGGATTCAAGGGAATCCTTGTCGTTGTCGACACAAGGGAGGGGGGGGTTGGAGGAGGGAAGTGGGGGCGGGTGAGGCACGAAGGGAGTTGGGAAAGATATCAGAGATCAACACACGAAAGTGAGACTAAAGAACTGGGAAGGGTCAATCGGGACAGGAGAAAGTGGTACCAGTACATCCCATCATAACGTTATAATGCAGAGCATCCTCCATCTGTATAGAAATGGTTGAGTCAAAGGTAGTTTCCCTGAATGTACAAGGACTGAACTCACCAATTAAACGTCGGGTCCTCCTCACTGGGCTGAAAATGATGAAGGCAGAGATAGGGATCCTACAAGAGACACATCTTCTCCCTAAAGATGAGAAACGCATGGCCCATCGAGCCTTCCCACAGCAATACTTTGCATCTAGTGGAGGGAAAAAGAGGGGGGTGGCCATACTAATAGGTAAGGCTCTTGCCTTCCAAAAAGCCCAACTCCGCAGAGACAAGGAGGGATGATACCTGGATCTGAAGGGGCTGATAAAAGGTAGAATGTACACAATCCTGGCCATTTATGCTCCTAACGAACGTCAAGATGTCTTCAAAACAAACTTACTGGGCAAAGTGGGCAGCTCGTGTGAGGGCCAACTAATTATAGGTGGAGACTTTAATTGTGTTATGGACCCACTGTTGGATAAAACACTCCCTCCTATGAATGCCGATCAGAAAAATAGACAGACACTGGGTCGATTCTTCAGGGAATTGGGGGTCATCGAGACTTGGCGATTCTTTCAAGGGGACAACAGAGAGTATACCCACTACTCGGCGGTTCACCTAGGATATTCCAGAATAGATATGATTGTTGTGTCTTGACTGTCGTGTAGTCGAAGAGTCCTCTGTCCACAAGTGCCGCACAGAGAGAATCAAAGTCACTCTCTGTACAACGTTTGAGGCCACAGGTGGGAGATGTTCTTCCGGAAGTGCGGAACTCGTGGAACCACGAACCACTGTAAGGGAAACACCGGTTAAGTATCAAGCCAAAACAGCATCAACAACCAATCAACAAGTAAGTGGAACGGTCTTATCAAGAGGTGTCCGTGGACTATCAGTTTTTACCTATAGGGGAGGTTCAGAGACCCAACAAGGCTCTTCCTTCAGCAGTGTAGCGATCCCAGCAGTGTTGCAAGAGCCGGGCCCACCGGGTGCCAGAATCCATACAATGAAGGCAGAACGTAGTGGATAGAAGTCCGAGAGGCAGTCTGTGATCGTAGCAATGAATCCAAGAAGCAGAAACCAGAGCCAGGGGTAATCTGATAACAGTCGGTAGTGAAATCCGAGTCCAAAATCCAGAGGTGACAAAAGATAAGTATAGCGCCGTACAGAAGTCCAAGAGAACAGCTGTGAAGCACCGAAGCACTATGATGCAGCCGTTAAAATACTAGCGCTGCTATTTCCTCCCGGTCACATGAGCCGCGACCGCATCACGTGAGCGTAGCTTAGAAACACGCGAGCGGGAGGCGGTGGTCATGTGACGTGGAAGAGGCCGGTCTCGCAACCGCCAGGGAAGATTCCAATGGAGCGAGCGTCTCCGTGAGCAAGAAGCATGCCGAACCTTGCGCTGTGGCACTTGGCGCTGTGGCACCTGGGGATTCGAGGAAAGCACATGTTAGTCCCGGAACCGGGCCAGAGGACGGGGGAAATGGAGGTACGGGGGCGGGAAATGGGAACCCTAGAGGAACTGAAGGGAGAGTGAGTGGAGTGCGTGACAGAGCCCCCCCCAAAGGCCCACGACCCCGTGGGCACGAAGGATTGTCCTTATGGAACCGTGCCACCAGACTGGGAGCCTGGACATCAGCAGCAGGGACCCATGACCTCTCCTCGGGACCCTAGCCTGACCAATCCACAAGGTACTGGAGGCACCCCCTAGAGAAACGGGAACCCAGAATGGCAAAGACCTCAAACACATCCGGGGTGTACAGAGACACCGGAGCCACAGGGGAGCGAAGCCGTGTGGGAGCGTGACAGGGCTTGAGCAGTGAAACATGGAAAACGGGGTGAAGCCGCCAGGACCCTGGAAGTGCAAGACGATAGGACACAGGGTTGATAATACGGGTGACAACATAGGGACCCACAAAACGAGGCAGAAGCTTGCAGCAACCCACCAACCGCAGGTGATGAGTGGACAACCAAACACGGGACCCCACAGAATACAACGGGCCATCACCCGTTTCCTATCCGCCTGCGCCTTCATGGACGCCTGAGCCTCGACAAGATGAGTCGACACCTGAGCGTGGATGGAGGTCAGGTCCCTAACACATGCAAGGGCAGCCGGGTCGGCTGAGGGAGGCAGATCCGTGAAGGGCAAAACACGAGGATGCTGACCATACAGCACATAGAACGGGGAGAAACCAGTGGAGGAATGCACGGCGTTGTTGTACGCGAATTCCACGAGATGCAACACGTTTAACCAAGAAGACTGCATCTGTAAGGTCAGACAACGCAGGTACTGCTCCAGCGTCTGGTTAAGTCTTTCGGTCTGGCTGTCCGTTTCGGGATGGCATGCTGAGGAGAAGCAGATGTCCATACCGAGTAGCTTGGTCAGGGCCCGCCAAAAGCGTGACGTAAACTGGGAACCTCTATCCGAGATGAGAACCGAAGGAAGCCCGAAAAGACAGAAGACATTCTCGAAGAACAGTGGGGCCAGTGTAGGTGCAGAGGGGATACCCTTACAAGGGATAAAGCGAGCCATCTTAGAAAAGGAGTCGATGACTACCCACAAGGTATCAAAGCCCCGGATCCGGGGTAGGTCAGTAACAAAGTCCATGGTCAAGGTGTGCCATGGTTTGGGAGGGACAGGTAAAGGAAGCAAGAGACCCACAGGGCGACCCCTACGATGCTTACTCTGCGCGCAAACAGCACATGCGTTGACGTATGATTCAACATCCCTTCTCATAGACGGCCACCAGCACCACCTTCTCAACAACTACAAAAGTACGTTTCTGACCGGGATGTCCATGAACCGGAGCGTCGTGGGACCACTCCAAGGCCATGTTGCGGGTGTCTACCGTGGCCAGGAATAGCCGATCAGAAACAAAGGGAAGACCGTTGTGAACCACCAAATCCCAATCGGACAACTGATCTGGGTGTAAGGTAACCCACTTCCGTATTGCGTCAAGCAAGGGCAAGGTCAGAGTACACAAACAAACCACCTTACCGACATCTAGAAGGGTATCTGGAAACGTCGGCAAGGCCACCCCCCCCCCAGGGGAACACGATAAGGCATCGGCTTTGCCATGGATAGAACCTGGGCGATGTTTGATAACAAAATCAAAGGTCGCAAAGAAGAGATGCCACCTGACCTCTCTGCTGTTAATACATTTCAGGGACGCTAGGTCCTGTAAGTTCTGGTGATCGGAATAAACCGTGATACGGTGCTTAGCACCCAAGAGATGATGTCGCCAAACGCGGAATGCGTCCATGACCGCCAGTAGTTCTTTTTCGGTCACGGTATAGTGGGACTCAGCATCTGTGAACTTACGGGAATGGAAGGCCACGGGGTGAAGACGACCAGAGGTAGAGCAAGTCTGTGACAATGCAGCACCTAGGGCAAAGGATGAGGCATCAGCCTCCACTATGAATGGCAGTTCGGGGTCTGGGTGCTGTAGAATAGGGGCGGTAGTGTACGCCGTCTTTAAGGCCTGAAAGGCTCGTTGATGTGCCTCCGTCCACAAGAAAGGAGAGAGAGGGCTAGTCAGGGAGGTAAGAGGAGCCACCAGAGATGAGAACCCAGAGATAAACCGCCTGTAAAAGTTAGCGAAGCCAAGGAAAGACTGGAGCACCTTCAGGGAATCGGGGACCGGCCAGTCCAACACCGCTCGAACTTTGGAGGTATTCATGGCTAGCCCTCCAGACGAGATGTGAAAACCAAGGAACTATACGGAGTCGGCATGGAAATGGCACTTCTCGGGTTTGGCAAACAAGGAGTGGCTTCGTAGGCGGGAAAGCACTTCCCTAACGTGTTGTACGTGTTCCTTCATGGTCTGGGAGAATATCAAGATGTCATCTAAATAGACCACAACGAACACGTCCAGGATGTCAGAGAAGATGTCGTTCATGACCTCTGGAACGTGGCCGGAGCGTTGCACAAACTGAACGGCATGACCGTATACTCGTACAAGCCATAGCGGGTACAAAAAGCGGTCTTCCATTCGTCTCCGGGACGCACACGGACTAGATTGTAGGCACCGCGGAGGTCCAATTTAGTGAAAACAGTGGCGTGCATGAGGCGGTCCAACAGGGGCGTGATTAGTGGAATGGGGTAGCGGTCTTTCTTCGTGATGGCATTGAGTCGGCGATAGTCCACACAAGGCCGTAAGTCACCCTCCTTCTTGGGAACAAAGAAGATGGGGCTAGCCGCCGGGGAAGTAGAAGGACGATTCTGGCTCAAACGCAGGGACTTCTGAATGTACTCCTTGAGGGATAGGTCTTCAGTAGGGGAAAGGGAATAGATACGGCCTGTGGGAATAGCACTGTCCGGAACCAGATCTATCGGGCAGTCGTACGGACGAAGTGGCGGTAGGACGTCCGACGAACCATGGTCAAACACTCCCATGAAATCTTGGTATTGAGCTGGAATGAGTGTGGAGACCAATCCAACTGTGTGGTGTTCTGTAGAGGGAATAGTGGGCTCTTCTAGGGTTAATTGAGCTATGACTCCCAACGCTTGAGCGGGTGTATCAATGCTAGTGGTTGCTGTTAGACAATAGTGTTGACAGAGATCGGATTCAAAATGCACCGAACCCACTTTCCAGTTAATTAAGGGATTGTGCTCCCGAAGCCAGGGTATCCCCAATATTACACCAAACTGGGGCATCGAGATGAGATCGAAACTCAAGGTTTCCTTATGTATGGCTTGTATGGTCAGGAGCATTGGGGCGGTCTGTTGTTTGATTGGCCCAGATACTAGAGACGTACCATAGACTGCCTGCACTGGTTCCGGCCTGGTTTTGGCTAGAAGAGGTAGGTTCAGGGTTTGAGCAAGCGTGATATCCATGTAGTTGCCTGTGGCCCCGGAATCTATGATAATAGTAACTGGGTGAGAGACATCAGGCGTGGGTTGTAGAACGGCCTGTACATAAATGGGCCTGATGCGACCAAAAGCAAACACAGGGTTCGGGGTATGACAAGGAGCGCTCGATCCAGTCCCCGAGTCTAGGGTCGAGCACTCCGAAAACCCGAAGGTTTAAGCTTTGGGCGACGAGGACACTCCTTCACATAATGACCAGTTAGACCGCAATAATAGCACGCGTTGTCTACCCTCCTACGTTCCCTTTCTATAGGTGTGATCAGGCTCCTGATGCCCCAATCTGCATGGGTTCGGGACTGGTGCCAGAGGGGGCAGAGGTTGAAGGAGATGGGGCAGTTGTGTGCACAAAACCAGCCTCAGCCCTGCGTTCAGAACGTCTGGCGTCCAGTTGCAGGGTTAGGTCTACTAGATCCTGGTAAGAGGTCGGTAAGGAGGGAACAACCGCAAGGGCGTCCTTCATAGCGTTGTTTAGGCCTCGATAATATACAACAGCCTGTTTGTTTTCGGGCCAGGACGTTTCGGCTGCAAGCTGGTTGAACTTAGTGATGTATTCGATTAAGGACCCCCTACCCTGCCCCAGATCCAGGAGTTCCAGGTCTCGGGACTGAACTTTATGATGAGTGTCGAACACTCGGGACATTTCCGTAACCAGTAGATCAAAGTCGTAAAGGGCTGGATTGTCGTTTTCTAGGCATGGGTTAGCCCAGGCAGCGGCCGTACCTGCTAGATGCGAGAGAGTAAAGGCTGCCTTGGTGGTGGAGTCCTGAAAGGCCAGGGGCCTGCACAAAAAATGCAACTTGCATTGGTTCAGGAAGGTTCTAAACTTGCTGGGATCCCCATGATACCTCTCGGGGGCGGCCAAGGTAAAAGGAGAGGGAAGTACCACGGGGATGGGGTTAGGAGTGGGTGGAACAGGAGGCTGGACGGGCAGAGGGGCTGGTGGCGAATCCCCAAATACAGCTTCCTGGGGTAAGGGGAGTCTAGAGCTCTGGATGTTATCTAAGTGTTGGTGAATGGCAGTATTCGCTGCGGCCATGTCTGCACGTAACACGGTTATGGCCTGAACCATAGTGGTCAAGGGGTCATCCGCAGCTCCCTCCATAGGCTTCACAGTCTGTTGTGTCTTGACTGTCGTGTAGTCAAAGAGTCCTCTGTCCACAAGTGCCGCACAGAGAGAATCAAAGTCAGTCTCTGTACAACTGTACAACCTTTGAGGCCATAGGTGGGAGATGTTCTTCCGGAACTGCGGAACTGCGGAACTCGTGGAACCCCGAACCATTGTAAGGGAAACACCGGTTAAGTATCAAGCCAAAACAGCATCAACAACCAATCAACAAGTAAGTGAAACGGTCTTACCAAGAGGTGTCCGTGGAGTATGATAATCTATGATATCATAGGAATCTATGATAATAGTAACTGGGTGAGAGACATCAGGCGTGGGTTGTAGAACGGCCTGTACATAAATGGGCCTGATGCGACCAAAAGCAAACACAGGGTTCGGGGTATGACAAGGAGCGCTCGATCCAGTCCCCGAGTCTAGGGTCGAGCACTCCGAAAACCCGAAGGTTTAAGCTTTGGGCGACGAGGACACTCCTTCACATAATGACCAGTTAGACCGCAATAATAGCACGCGTTGTCTACCCTCCTACGTTCCCTTTCTATAGGTGTGATCAGGCTCCTGATGCCCCAATCTGCATGGGTTCGGGACTGGTGCCAGAGGGGGCAGAGGTTGAAGGAGATGGGGCAGTTGTGTGCACAAAACCAGCCTCAGCCCTGCGTTCAGAACGTCTGGCGTCCAGTTGCAGGGTTAGGTCTACTAGATCCTGGTAAGAGGTCGGTAAGGAGGGAACAACCGCAAGGGCGTCCTTCATAGCGTTGTTTAGGCCTCGATAATATACAACAGCCTGTTTGTTTTCGGGCCAGGACGTTTCGGCTGCAAGCTGGTTGAACTTAGTGATGTATTCGATTAAGGACCCCCTACCCTGCCCCAGATCCAGGAGTTCCAGGTCTCGGGACTGAACTTTATGATGAGTGTCGAACACTCGGGACATTTCCGTAACCAGTAGATCAAAGTCGTAAAGGGCTGGATTGTCGTTTTCTAGGCATGGGTTAGCCCAGGCAGCGGCCGTACCTGCTAGATGCGAGAGAGTAAAGGCTGCCTTGGTGGTGGAGTCCTGAAAGGCCAGGGGCCTGCACAAAAAATGCAACTTGCATTGGTTCAGGAAGGTTCTAAACTTGCTGGGATCCCCATGATACCTCTCGGGGGCGGCCAAGGTAAAAGGAGAGGGAAGTACCACGGGGATGGGGTTAGGAGTGGGTGGAACAGGAGGCTGGACGGGCAGAGGGGCTGGTGGCGAATCCCCAAATACAGCTTCCTGGGGTAAGGGGAGTCTAGAGCTCTGGATGTTATCTAAGTGTTGGTGAATGGCAGTATTCGCTGCGGCCATGTCTGCACGTAACACGGTTATGGCCTGAACCATAGTGGTCAAGGGGTCATCCGCAGCTCCCTCCATAGGCTTCACAGTCTGTTGTGTCTTGACTGTCGTGTAGTCAAAGAGTCCTCTGTCCACAAGTGCCGCACAGAGAGAATCAAAGTCAGTCTCTGTACAACTGTACAACCTTTGAGGCCATAGGTGGGAGATGTTCTTCCGGAACTGCGGAACTGCGGAACTCGTGGAACCCCGAACCATTGTAAGGGAAACACCGGTTAAGTATCAAGCCAAAACAGCATCAACAACCAATCAACAAGTAAGTGAAACGGTCTTACCAAGAGGTGTCCGTGGAGTATCAGTTGTACCTATAGGGGAGGTTACGAGACCCAAATAGGCTGTTCCTTCAACAGTGTAGCGATCCCAGCAGTGTTGCAAGAGCCGGGCCCACCGGGTGCCAGAATCCGCACAATGAAGACAGAACGTAGTGGATAGAAGTTCCGAGAGGCAGTCCGTGATCGTAGCAATGAATCCAAGAAGCAGAAACCAGAGCCAGGGGTAATCCGATAACAGTCCGTAGTGAAATTCGAGTCCAAAATCCAGAGGTGACAAAAGATAAGTATAGCGCCGTACAGGAGTCCAAGAGAACAGCTGTGAAGCACCGAAGCACTACGATGCAGCTGTTTAAATACTAGCGCTGCTATTTCCTCCCGGTCACATGAGCCGCGACCGCATCACGTGAGCGTAGCTTAGAAACACGCGAGCGGGAGGCGGTCGTCATGTGACGCGGAAGAAGCCAGTCTCGCAACCGCCAGGGAAGATGCCAATGGAGCGGGCGTCTCCGTGAGCAAGCAGCATGCCGAACCTTGCGCTGTGGCACTTGGCGCCGTGGCACCTGGGGATTCGAGGAAAGCACATGTGAGTCCCGGAACCGGGCCAGAGACAGGGGGAAATGGAGGTACGGGGGTGGGAAATGGGAACACTAGGGGAACTGAATGGAGAGTGAGTGGAGTGCGTGACAATGATCCTCGTCTCAGCAACGTTAATCCCACAAATAACGGG
This sequence comes from Ambystoma mexicanum, assembly GCF_040938575.1. NCBI lineage: Eukaryota > Metazoa > Chordata > Amphibia > Caudata > Ambystomatidae > Ambystoma > Ambystoma mexicanum. The sequence goes on from NC_090939.1 coordinate 890,733,473, forward strand.
GGTTGAAATAGGGGTGGAATATCACTCAGATCATGTGCCGGTGCTGGTGGGAATAGACTGGAGGGAGGAGGAACGCAAGAGTAAACCGCCCTGTAGACTAAATGAAATTCTACTAAAAGACATAGTACTTAGAGCCCACATTGAGACCTCCATTAACAATTACTTTAAAGGGAATGACAATGTGGAAACAAGTTGGGGGATGATATGGGATGCGGGGAAGGCAGTGATCAGGGGAGAATTTATGTCACAGGTAGCGGCATACTAGAGAGAAAAAGCATTAGTGACGCACCAGCTAGAAACGGAGGTGAAAATAGCTGAAACGCAACACAAATCCTGCCGTTCAAGGAAATCCCTACAAGCACTCTGGCAAATCAAAGCCCAGCTCGAGAACCATACTGCGGACCAGAGGGCCCAGTCAAATCTCTGTACGAAACAGTCCTACTACATACATGGGGGTAAGGCAAATCGATTTCTAGCTGCAAAATTGAGAAAACATAAAGACCGAAATTACATAGTACAACTGAACGACGAACACAGGAAACTATACACAGCGGAGCCAGATAAAATAGAGATAATGAAACATTTCCGTGAGGGACTCGTATGCAGCGAGAATCTGGATTCAGCACAGCAAATCTCTTATATTAGCTCTCTCCCCGTGCCCCAGATAACAGAACAAGACAGAAACATCCTTGGGAGTCTGATATTGGCACAAGAGGTGAGCGATGCCATTTCAGCTCTACCGGCAAATAAAACTCCTGGCCCAGACAGCTTTAGCAATGGGTACTACAAGACTTTCCGTACTCAATTACTTGGACCGTTGACAAAGCTATATAACACAATTAGAGAAGAGGGGAGAATAATGCCTGACATGGAGAGGTCCAATACAATACTGCCCTTGAAGCCGGGAAAAGGTCCCCACAACTGTGCGAGCTATCGCCCCATAGCGTTGCTGAACACTGATGCAAAAATGTATGCGAAGATCCTAGCAACCCAACTGATGAAAATCCTCCCGTACATAATACATGATGACCAGGCGGGACTAATCACGGAAAGCCACACACAGGACAATGTCAGAAGGGCAATCGATGTTATAGATGCGGGGCGTAGGACACAACAAGAGTTCGCAGTGGCCGCCCTGGACGCTTCAAGGGCATTTGATAGTATGGATTGGTGATACCTGAATCTAATCTTAGAACGTTTCGGTTGCGGCCCAGAGTTCACTAAGATGGTGCTAGCCAACTACCAAACCCCATCGTCAAGTTTCATGATCAATGGGCAGAAAACAGAATCCGTGAAGATTAGAAGAGGCACGAGACAGGGGTGTCCTCTCTCTCCCCTGATATTTGCGATGGCAATGGAACCATGTGCAGCGTTGTTCCGACAAGAAGCCAGCATCAAGGGTGTGACTTTAGGTCTGGAGACCCATAAAATCGCATTATACGCGGATGACATCATGCTTTTCATGGGTGATCCAGGTGACACAATGCCCAAAGCGATGGCACGGTTGGAGGAATTCAGGCAGGTTTCAGGATTCTCCATTAACTTCTCTAAATCTAAAGCTATGAACATCACGGCGAGGAGGGAAGTGATCGAAACGCTAAAGAAGTCATTCCCATTGATCTGGGTGGAGGACTCTCTCGAATACCTGGGAATGCGACTCACCAGAGAACCAAGCAAGCTATTCCAGACAAACATTATCCCTCTATGGAAGAGGCTACAGGGCGACATGCTCAAATGGGATTCTCAGGAACTGTTGTGGCTTGCCCGAATCGCTGCAGTTAAGATGTCCATCCTCCCACGACTCATTTATGTGCTAGGCTCAATCACAGTGCCCATCCCTCGAACCAAGATCAGAAAGTTGCAAAACGCAATATTCAATTTTATATGGCAAGGTAAAAAGACCCGGATCCAGAAACGTATCTTCATGCATCCCCCACTCCTAGGGGGCCTGGGAGTACCAGACATAGATAGGTACATATTAGCTGCATGACTAGCTCCAATACTGTGATGGGCCAGACCAGAGAATCATAAAGGATGGTGCAGAATAGAGCAATCAGTCTCGTCGACCCCTCTGATAGCCTTGTTAGGACTGAAAGCAGAACACAGAGAAAGAGGTGGAGCGCTCCTGGAATCAACAAAATGGTTGCTGCAAAGTTGGGATACGGCCCGGAAAAAGAAACATCTCACAAAGACTGGGCCCATACTCACCTCAACTGCACAACCGAGACTTCACTCCGGGCCTTCAGAAAAAGGACTGGGAGGGCTGGTCTGGTGCCGAGACCCTGACCCTAGAGGAGATGTATAAAGGTGGTTCCCCACTACTCTTCACAGACTGTCAGCAGAAATTTGGCATAGAGGAAAGGGAGCATTACAGATATATGCAAATAAGGCACTGGATAACTCACCCAACGGTGAAAATGGCTGGCACGCGATCACCATCAGGCCTAGAGCTAACACTGCAAGGGGGGTCAGACAACAAAAGGGGTCACCAGACTCTACAAACTCCTCTCCAACGCCCAAACGACAGACTGCCTCCCATACCAAGAGAACTGGGAAAGAGATTTGCAACATTCATTAACGGAGGAAGTATTGAGCAAAATATGGTCACGAGCAAAATGTACCTTTAGATGCACCACAATTAAAGAATCTGCTTATAAACTGTGCCTCAGATGGTACATGCCCCCATACCGCTTACCTAAGATCACTAAGACGTATTCACCAAGCTGCTGGAGGAACTGTGGAGAGAGAGGAGACCTATTCCACATGTGGTTGACATGCCCCAAAGCAGTGGCCTACTGAAAGGAAATACTGGGCCATATAAAAGACCTCTCCGGTGTCAAACTCCCGATGTCCCCGAAAACAATCCTTTTAGGTGTCCCTATAGAAGGCAAATATGCAATGTCAGGGGCGACTGCCACCCTCATTACCCAACTGTTATCAGCGGCAAGAATTACTCTAGTACAGAATTGGAAAAACGAAGCGGGCCCTATAACAGCAGGGTGGTGGGTCAAGGTTTGGGGAGTGATGGCCATTGAGAAAATATGGGCACTCATTGCTGGAAAATACCTAAAATTCTTGGCGGTCTGGACCCCATTCCATGAGTGGGTAGCGACAGAGAAGCCCAATACTTCAAACCCTGTCTTCTTAAGAACATACATGTTGTATAAACTCCATCAATAGTAGGTGGAAATGAACACAAATCAAATCTTATGCATGGATCTCGCACTTGTTGAACTCTGTATCTTGAAGTTATGGTTAAAGCGGGGAGGGGGAGGGTAAGGGGAAGGGGTGGAGGGAAGTGGGTGTAGGAGCTGAAACATAAAAACACTCGAAGACAAAGAGACTCTTATCATTTTGAAAAGTATGAACATGAGAGAGATGCTGAACGGTAACAATGATCTATTAATACTGTACCGTTTGTAGTACCTGCATGCCTTCAATTAAAAAATAAAGTGTTTTTAAAAAAAGGGGGTATAAAGACAAGGTTATAAGAAATGAAGCACAAATACTTTCATAGGCAGGGCAAAGGGTTTCAGTTAACTACAACCAGCAATTCAGCTCATAGGCCTGGGCCAAAGTCTATGGTTCAGAGTCTTTGTATAGGATAGCACAGTTCTAGTAGTAAACAGTTAAGTCTTTGCCACGGATCCTAGAGGAATTTGGTCAGACGAAAAGTTAGATGTTGGTTTAGGGAAGGACAAGCCTTTGAATTCGGGATAGTTTCACAAACTTCCACAGATTTCCGGACCGCGTTTGCACAGTACCTTTAAAGTGAAGAAGAGCTTTAGCTGAGGCAATTGTTCCTGGCAGTTCGAGCAGATCTTGCTGTTCCTGAGCTTCAGTCGTGGGGACAAGAAGGAGGACGTCGGGAGGTTCCTGCACTGCCCAGGGAGAGGCCACAAGCTTGGCAAAATGTCAGTTTAAAGACCACAAACTGGTATCCTTCCCATTGGCTATCCGGTTTTCCACAGCACTCTGCAGAAAATTCGACCAGGAGGGGACGGTGTCTAGGCAGCTTGCGAGTTGGTTGTTCCCACCAAACTCGATGGAAGAAGTTAACCTTGAAGGGCTTCTCTGTCGATGGAGTTTCAGGCAATTCGGACCTGCAGCAGGGCTTCACCGGTCGTCCAGGAGTTGCAGTAGTCGTCTTCCTTCAGCTCGTCTTCAGTTCTTTCGTTCCAGTGGTCTATTCTGCTTTCCAAGTCCCAGAGACCTGCTTTTAAACAGTTTTCCCCCATTCATTCCAGCCTGGCTGTCACTCACACAGCAGGGTGGCTGTCCTTGCCGGACAGCCAGCCGGCCAATCACACCAGAGTGAATTCAGGTCTCCTAGGAGACTAAGTACAGGGAGTTTCGGGCACCTCCCTCACATCCTATCCGTCCCAGACACTCAGGCGCCAGAGGAGGGCTTCAGCAACAAACAAAGTGTCCAAACCTGGTTTGGCGCGCAGAGACAAACACAAGAAGGGCCTTTCCAAAAAGAAATGGCGACAAAAAGTTGACCGGCGTCTGTTTTTACAGATAGGTCTTGGGCGCCATAATGAAAAACATGGCTGACCCGATTTTTAGCTACCGTTGTTCGCGGTCGGGAAAAATCATGGTAGTTTGATCTAAACCACTGCCACCCGCCATTTCAAGTAGGAAAGGGTAACATTTGACTATTACATGAGTGTTTTGACTCAGGGGATGCTAGGCAACCCCTCCAGCACTCTATAGGAAGATAGTGGGCCTCATTACGACCCAGGCGGTAAGGGTTTTACGGCGGCGTAAACAGCGCCGACCCTTACCGCCTGAGTACGAGGTCCCTTAGCGCCATGGCGGACTTAACACCTGCTTTTAGCAGGTGTTAAAATCCATGGCGCTAAGGGACCATGGAGTTAATTACGCCACCGTAATTTACGGTGGCGTAATTAACGCCTTCCCCACTCCCATTATGCCCTATGGGGCAAAAATGGGAATGGGGAAGGGTAAATGGGGATTGGGGACTTACCGCCCCGCCAAGGTCGGAATGGGGCGGTAAGTCCGCCAACCACCATGGCGTAAACGTAGTTTACGCCATGGTGGTAAAGTCACGGCCCAGGCGGTAACTTACCGCCTGGGTCGTAATGAGGCCCAGTGTGTGCTGGGTTTGCAAATTTAAAGAGACTAGTAAAGTCAATTTAACTTGACATGCTCTGGGAGACAGTAGTCAGTCCCAGAGAAGATATTTAAACCTTGGGAAGTCTGAAAGACATCCCTGTGCCACTGCACTGAAGGTGCTGTGTGACACACAGAAAACGATAATGCCTATGGAGTTGTTTTAAAACGCCATAACCAAAGAACACAAAAGTAAAACACACATCAAAATACATGGAAGAGTGGGAAAAAGGCTCACTCAAAGGCTCAATCAAAGTTGCTGGGGGTCTCAAAAGGTAAGGGAAATTAGCACATTCTTGAGAATTCTCCCTAACACTCGTCCCCCTCAGACTAAGGAACAGGAGGATTTAATCCATTCCTGGATGAATCTCCTTACTCCAGACAGTCAAACATCCTGGAGAGACCATCAGCATTTTGGTGGTGACACCCAGACCTGTGTTCAATGGTAAAATCAAACCCTTGCTGGCTGATTGACCATCTCAGTAGTTTAGGGTTTTTCCCTTTCGTGTGCATCAACCATCTCAAGGGTTGGTGGTCAGTCTGAATCACAAAAGTAGATCCATACAAGTATGGTCTAAACTTCTTCAGTGACCACACAATAGCAAAACAGTCTGCAGGAGTCTGCTTTTCGTTTCCTTTACTGTTTACTGGGGCAGACCCACTTTAAAAACTGTATCCTGTCCGCGGAGCAGACAGCGGAGCACCAGCGGAGTCAGCAGAGTCGAGCAGTATGCAGACGGTGCAGAGGGTCAGTGGCATGGACCCAGAGGAGCCTGAGGACCTAGAAAAAAGTAACAACATAATGGCAGAAGCGGAACCCACGGGGGTGCTTGACGCAGACCTGGGTGCGGACGAGCTGGAGCCGAGATGCCTTAGAAGTAACGCGAAGCACCTGCCGGAGAAGAAATCACCTCTAGTAAAACGAGGTAAGAACGCCTCCGCTACACCCATGCCCCCACAGGCCACAAACTCCCTTTTTGACTTTTGGCCGGAGGTCCTCCTGGATCGTCAAAATAATCCACAGAAAATGTTAAAAGCTGTAAACAGCGCGGGGCAGGTAATGCCAAGGACAGCACCTGAAGGCAAAGTTAGTTCGCTAACAGGTCAAGCGGAAGCAGCAGTGTATAAAGGGGACAGAGACAGAGGCAGGAGCCCCGCTTCGGCGAGAGGTGTTCCAGTCGAGATGGCCGGAGGGCTATCTGGGCTGGCCCTTGCTCCTGCCCCAGCCCGCCCAGCAAATACACGCGATCTGTCGGAGGTAATAAGGCAGTCCAGGCAAACAAGAACGCATTAAAGTCGGCAGCGAAGTCGACATCCACAGCGAGGGCGGAATAGGTGGAGCGGATAAAACTGCAAAGTTTGAACACAACGAGCAGGGAAGCCCCTGAGGGTGACCCACTAAAAGGAGGAGCCCAGACAAACAAATCTGGTGAACCAGGAAAGGAGGGGAAAGTTACAATACAGATAACAGCGCAAATTCATCGCCATATGCAACTAAGAACGCAAAATCCTGATGATTCAATAATCCACATAACGGAGGATAAAGACTTGTCAGCAAACGCCGACCCAACAAAGCGCCCAGTGATTAGAGAAGAATTGGTCGAACTCGAGCCAGCAATTACGGAAGAAAGACAAGCGAAGGAGCTTGAGGGAAACCTATCGACAGTTACCTCAAAAATGTCTCAGTCAAAGCCAACGAAAATAACTACCACCAAAAGACAAAAGGAAAAGGTGCCAAAAGCAAAAAGAAAAGTAAAACCTATTTGAAATATGTTGACCAGTAGCAGAGGCACAGACAAAATTAGTGAAGTTAAAGATAAACAATCAGACAAAAAAAGGGGGAAAAAAGAAAGGTGAAAACCAAACAGACACTCTACCAAATCCACTAATTTCAAACGCTTTGTTGAATTTCTTTATGAAACAACAATTCAAACGAAAACTGGACTCAGTACTAGAATTGTCCGATGCAGAAATGCTAGAAGTGGTAGAAGGGATCCTACATGCAAATAAAACAAGAAAAACTGAGGACTCAAAAGGCATCAGAAGTCCTGAAATTGAAACGGAAAGGGAACCTGACAGGCCTCTAAAGCCAACTCAGGAATCAATAACATTGGAACCCACAATTCAACTAGAAGAAAAAAATTCAACTGTTCTACCAAGGAAAGGAAAGGAGAGTCAGCATTCTGGCAAGATGATGAAAGAATCGATACCTCAAATTTCAAAAGAGGTGCTCCGGCCACGGGAAAATGCTTCTCCCATCGCCGAGGTAGAACTGCAGCTAGAGGGGAGTCTACTACAACAGGAACCATTAGACCCCACAGATAAAAAGTCGGCTCAAGATACCCAGAGGCATAAAAAGTTGCAGGAAGAGGGGGGAAGGGTGCTTCCCCAAACACAAGGGGCACGGGGGAAAATGAGTGAGCAGCCTTGGACAAAAATGTATCTGCACAACTCAAATAGAAGTGAAACTCGACCATTCCAAACTGCAGAAAAAACATCGCTATCAATGGGCCCTACCGGGGATCACGGAATGTACCAAACAACCCCATCTCCCCCCAGGACTCCCGGTGGGCCGGAAAACATGCCACAGGCCTACCTCCATTCCCATACTCAAGAGCAAACACCAAGGAAGAACAGAAGACACAGTGAAATTTCGATGGACACACAAAAAAACTCACCAAATAGAAAACAAGACATGACAACAATTATAGCAGCAATAACGATCGCTCTTGCCCCTTTTGGCAAATTGTATGACACAATGAACGAAGCAACAAAAGACAATACAACTATCCTAGGGAAATTACTATCCAAATTTGAATTTATGGAAGGCTACCTAACGACGATAGAAGCAAAAAATGGAAAACAAATATCAAGGTTGGAGGCAAAATGGGCACAAATGGAGACTCCAGGGAAGGGACACAGAGAACTAAGCCACAAAGCAAGACCGTGGAAAGTTCAACTCAAACATGTCCAACAAAGGAGAAAGATCATATGGAACAGACTTGCAACAACCACAGACAATCTATACAGCCAGAAGAGACCCTCGTACCAAGTCCAAATTTGAGACCTGCTCAAAAATTGGCAAATCCCAAAAGCAATAAAAAATAAATATAGCCCTACAGTTGGCAAAGCAAATAGAAATGCAGAAGAAGACAACCCCACGATTAGTACACAATAAAGAGAAAATCAATGTGGATCTAACTAAAAGTCCCAGCCGAGATACCTAAAAGATGACAAAGAAGCAAAAAGAGGTTATCCACATAGAAAACTCGCCAAGAACGACAGAGGAGTTCCTAATGACAAGCTCATTAATGGATATATCAGTCTATTCTGAGGTGGAGACAGATAAAGGAACCGTCCACGAAAAAGATCATGAACAGATACCACAAGAAGAGCATTTTAAACTAGACCAAATTGAGACAGTGATTTCTACGGAGCACAAGATGTACATAAAGAAGGGACAAACACCTGGTGAAAAACAAGGTGAAAACCAAATGGAGCAGCGGCGTCTGGAATACACAAAAGAACAACGAGAATGGAATCCAAGAAATGAGAACAGACGGCCGCCAACTCCGAAAAAACAAAAATTACAACGAACCTGGGAGGAAAGGACAAGAAGGACGCAAGGAGAGAGAGACTAACTAGACGAGAAAAAGAAACGGAAGAAGTCTCAGTGTTCAAATTGGAACAATCGTCGTGTAAAAGTGAGTACATCATCCTAAATAGGAAAACAGTGCTAAAAACGTTGAATAAAATCAACTCATTAAAACACCTGAACACAGACGACTTCCTACTGATAGAACCATACCACCGTGATCAGAAAGCAAAAACATACCTCCACATTAAAAGCAAGGCTTTAAAGAGTTTGACACACGAACCTCATAAAGAACTAAAAAAGATAGGTTTCACATTGACCGAAATCACGCAACAAGAAAAACAATTGAGCAGAAGGGGAAGAAATAAGGAGAACGAAGAGGGTATATCCCAACAGATGACAAATCCTCAGTCTCCGGGAAAGCAGAAAAGATATGAAGGAAGATTGGAAAAAAAAGAGGGAAACTTCAGAAATAGGAAGTACAGCAACCAAGCAGGCAGACGGGAGCCAAGCGGTAGAAGAGAGCTCTACCCCGTGGGGAAAAGGCAGAAAGCACCGGCATGGAAGAATGAGAGACTTTACAACGACAGTCATGTTTCGGAAAGAAAGGAACAATATCAAAGACCAGCAAAAGAGGGCATTAAAGAAAATAGAAGGTATGAAGAGACCAAAGAAAGAGGAGAGGGTGAGCCAGAAAGGGAAGACCCAAGAAAAGCAAAAGGCCCGTGGAAACGGTTGCAAGTGGCACTAAATTCTAAATTGGATAAATAGCAATCACTAGGAGGTGAGTCGGGAAAACGACCTCCTCCAGTCGAACTTCAGCAAACGAAGATAAAGAACACCTTGACAATGGCCTCATGGAATACGAGAGGTCACCATCACCTAACGAACCCAGACAACCAAGACCTCGGGGCTTTTGATATACTCTGTCTCCAGGAAACATGGTTAATGGAGAAACCGGCACTGGACGGTTTCGAAATAGCATTCTCGGCGGCAACTAAAGGAATCTTTGGCCGCCCGTCTGCAGGGCTACTTGTAGCAGTCCGAATGGGTTCAGGAATTGAAATCACCAATATAATAACAGAATCATATGGTACTCTGGCTGTTTTGACCACCTGGACAAAAGAACAAAAGGGAACTAGTCGCCTAGAAACAGAGAAGATAGCAATTGTGACAATATACTGGAACCCGCAGAGAATATCAAGCTCGAGTTCTGCAAAAAAATAGAAGACGTGCTGGATACCATCTCAGTGGAAGATCCACAAACACACATAATCATATGTGGAGATTTGAATTCCAATTGCAACCAAAACACGGAAAATAGTGAGAGGATGAACGTGCAGACGCAAGCAGAAGAAAGGGGAGCCAGATGGAATGCCTTAATGAAATCAAGGAACCTACACAATGTTGCAACATCGAGAACATGGGGGGAGACGATACCAACCTGGGAGAGAGGTGAATCGAAGGCTACCCTTTGCCTATGTTTTTACTTCGGAAAGTATGCTACTTTACATAGAAAACTATGCAGTAGTTAGAACCATAGAGGGTGACCACAATCTGGTAACCATTGCATGGTCATCAATAAGCCCTCTTACCCAAACGTATCAACACTCGATAGAGGCGAACAGCCAGCTAACTCGCCTGCGCCTAACTGCTTCAGACATTGCAAACATTACGGAGAAATACCAAAGAGAAGCCCTTATCACGAACCAGAAAACAGCACGACCAGACTACCTACCCTTCCTCTTACAGCACAGACAGAAAAGGAAAGGGGGAAACCCCGCTAAAATGAACAACATACATGCATACGATAAAGAGGTAGTGGAAAGAAGAAGAGAATTAAGAAAACAAAAAACAAAAAAACAAGCTAAGAGACTCAATACCACGATAGGGTGGAGAAACTTGCAACTGGTAACAAGGGCGTACAAAACCTGGATTTTAGGGCACCGTCACGTGCAGTATCAAAAGGATGCAGAAGCGATGCTTAGGACCCTAAGCTCCAAGAAATGTAGTGATTTTGGACACTTATCAAAAAGCCCAACAAAGAATCAGTCAACCGATTTACCAACGCGGTGAGTGAAGAAAAATGGGCCACTTTTTTTGAAGATCTGTTCATCAACTACGACGCAAACACAAAGAACGAAAGGGCCACGATGGCTTGATGTGTCTGATAAACAAGAGATAAGTTCAGCAATAACAAGACTCAAGAATTCAAGGGCACCAGGCCCGGACGACCTGAGTAATATAGATATCAAACATAATGCTGACGCGTGGACAGATTTCATCAGTATGCTCTTTGAACACTGCAGAGATGCACAAGCGATCCCTACATCATGGACAGAAGCGGTGATTGTACCGTTTTTCAAGCAAGGCGACAGAGAAGAACCGGGCAATTATCGCCCGATAGCACTCTTGGACATAATAGGGAAAATCTTCGCAACTCTACTGTTAAGGCATTTTCAAACTTGGGCCAAGACATCACCGGCAAACAACCCCTTTCAAATGGGCTTCGTCAAGAACGGAAGCACCATAGTAAACATCTTTATGTTGAACATTATAAAAGCAAAGGTAAAGCAAGGAGCGGCGCCAGTACATATGGCTTTCATAGACCTGTCACAAGCATTCGACAGAGTGGACAGGGAAAGACTATGGAACAAACTGGAAAGTTGGAAATGCCCAGGAGAGCTACTGGACCCAGTGAGGCCCTTCACGAGAACACCAGAATAAGAGTTCGCCTCTATACCCAAGGTACACTGACGCGTGAAATTACAGCCAACCGCGGAGTAAAGCAGGGCTGCCCACTAGCCCCGGCACCTTTTATCGCATACCTGGGTGACTTTAAAGAAACAGAACTCTCAGTAAGGTCCTTTCCGCCTAAACTAGGAAACATAACCATTTCACGGCTACTGTATGCAGACGACCTTATTCTACTGGACCAGATGGAGATAGGCCTGCAGCGCCAATTAAACAACTTGGTGACATACATGGAACAAAACAATCTACAAATAAACAAGAAAAAAACAAAAATTCTGACATTAAGAAGGAGAGCTACAAAAAAAAACAGAAATCACAAATGGTATCTGGATAAGGAAAAAATCGAGGTGGTTAGTGACTATAAGTATTTAGGAGTCCTGATAGATGCCTCAAACCAAGAGGATTCCACACAATTAACTCTCTGGAAAAAAGCAAAAAACCTGGCAGCACAGATGAGAACCCTGGATAGAAAATACAGGAAATTTTCTATCACTCCGGTTATCCAATTCTATAAAGGGAAAGTAGTCCCAACCATCACCTACGGGATGGGTGCCATGTTGAATATACCAAACACCATATGGCGGAAATTGGAATGGTATCTGTGGAAATCCCTTCTAGGTCTACCAAACTCAGTTTCAATGGACCTTATTAGACGAGAGTTAGGCCTGCTCTCTCTAGAACAATCAGTAACATTGAGTGCAATGCAAATCTTAAGAAGTACTTTACTACCAGAGGCCCCACCAACATATAAGATTATCAGAACTGAAATATCAAGTTGTAAACTGACCGCCTTAAACAGCTGGGTGGACAAGCTAAAAGAGAAACTGGAGGAGGTGGCATGCACAGAAGCAGACTTGCAAACAAACCCAGAAAGAGTAAAAGACAAATTGAAGGCCCAAGACTGGATAAACACCCTGGAAAAAGCACACAGAAATAAACTGGCAAAACATCTCCCTCCGACCTTCAATAGCCTGAACAAACCGCTACCATACTGCACAAAGTTTCCGGATAAAAGATTAAGAACATTTTACATGAGAGCGCGTTTAAATCTCCTCCCGACACGAGAAATTCAGGCAATTCGAGTAAAAACTGCACCTAAAGACGGCAGACTATGTGGAGAAACCAACAAACCGGAAACAATAAGATATCTGTTAATGGAGTGCCCGGAGCTAGGGAAGATACGGACGGACTTCCTCAACAGCCTGTGTATCGGCTGGGTAGGCTTACAGGGAGAGGACCAAGCCACCTGGTGGAATAGATTAATGTCAGGTGAAAAGACTTCCTGGACCTTGGCCACAGCTAAAATTCTGGAAGCTGCCTTCCAAAAAGTAAATGAACGAACTGAACAGAGATCCACCGGTGTAGCCAAAGACCTTGATGGAGGCAATTAAATTAATCTAGCGACATTTCTTCTTCTTCTTCTCTCCTGACTTTTGGGCGCGACCTTGCCACCAGGGTTTCGCTCCGCTCGACTTTTGGACTTACCTTCGTTCCTCCTTCTTTTATGTCTGTAATTTCTTAGCTCCTAAGGAACACTGCAAGATTCTTGTAAAAATTGCTAAAACAATTATATACGAGTAAATAAAAAATAAAATAAAAATAGCAAAACATTCTCTTTCAGTGGTTTGCCACCTTGTCTCAGGTTCCTTCAGTTTCCTGCTGATGTAGCAAATGGGGTTCTCCCTACCTTTCTTATCCAGCTGACTCAGAACTGCAACTATACCTGTATTTGAAGCATCTGCCTGCACAATGAAGGATTGGTTGTAGTCAGGAGCTCTTAGGACTGGAGCTTGACAAAGGGATTTCTTTAGGCCTTCAAATGCTTGAGTGTACTCCTCGTTCCACCTGACCTTTTAAGGAAATGTGGGTGAGGAGACTACATTCAAAGGAGAAGCTATGGTCCCATAGTTCTCTATGAAGTTCCTATAGTAGCCAGTGAGGCCTAGGAAGGCACTCACTTGGGTTTGAGTAGTAGAGGTGGCCCAGTTTTGTACAGCTTGTACTTTGCTAGGCAATGGCCTGATTTCACCTCCTCCTACCTCATGTCCAAGGCAGACCGCTTTATTCTGACTAATTTGACATTTACTTGCCTTTATGGTCAGATGGGCCTGCTCAAGAGCCTGCAAAACATATCCTAAGTGGTCAACAGGTTCTTTCCAAGTAGGGCTGAACACTGCGATGTCATCCATGTATGCCATGCAGAAGTCCTCCATCCCATTCAGAACCTGGTTAACCATCCTTTGGAATGCAGCAGGTGCATTATTTAGTCCAAAAGGCATTACCTTAAACTGGTAGAGGCCTGCTGGGGTTGAGAATGCAGTTTTCTCCTTGGCATGGTCTGTCAGTGCTATTTGCCAATAGCCTGAAGTGAGATCAAATGTACTGAGGTACTTGGCTGAACCAGGTTTGTCCACCAGTTCATCTGTCCTGGGTAAAGGGTGAGCATTAGTCTTGGTGACTACATTACGAGCTCTATAGTCCACACAGAATCTCAACTCCTTGGATCCTGCCTGTGGTACTAGAACAACTGGACTAGACCATGGACTGGTAGAGGGCTCTATTACCCCGAGATCAAGCATCGTGTTGACCTCCTCCTTTATGTGGGATCTTACTTGATCTGACATCCTGTAACCTCTGCTTTTAACAGGTAAACAGTCACCAGTGAAAATATCATGCTGGCCACAAGGGGTCACGCCTGGTGATAGTGAAAACAGGGAGGCAAACTTATTTAACAGAAACTTGCACTCCTCCTGTTGTTCAGGTGTCAAATTAGAAGAGAGATTAACTCCTTCTATGTTCTCATCTAAAGGCTGTCTTCTGAGTAGGTCGGGTAGAGGTTCACTCCTCCTCCTCTTGAGCTGAAGCTAGAAACAATGCTCCCACTTCTAGTCTTGAGACATAAGCTTTTAGACAGTTGGTGTGAAAGGCTTTGGGAGCCTCCTTAGGATTGCCTAAGTCTACCAGATAGTTGACCTCTCCAGGTTTGCCCACAACCTTGAAGGGTCCTATCCATTTGTCCTGTAAGGCCCTCTGCCTTGTAGGTACCATAACTAGAACTAGCTGGTCTTGAGTAAACACAACCATGTTGGCCTTCTGGTCATGCCAATGCTTCACCAGAGTCTGACCTGCTTTCAAGTTATCTGATGCTTCTGCCATCATGTGTGACATTCTCCTCCGGAGACCTATCACATAGTGACTCTCACTGGTTTGGGGGAAGGAGCACTCTCCAACCCCTCCTTAATCAGGGCCAAGGGGCCTCTAACTGGATGGCCATAGAGAAGTTCAAAGGGACTAAATCCAACTCCCCCCTGAGGGACTTCTCTATAAGCAAATAGAAGGCATGGCAGTAGAAGGTCCCACTTTCTTCTAAGGGGTTCCTCTAAAGCACCTATCATGCTCTTCATGGTACGATTAAACCTCTACTAATCCATTTGTCTGAGGATGGTAGGCATTTGAGAACTTGTAAGTTACTCCACAGTTTTTCCACATGGCCGGCATGTAGTGGGACATAAAATTGGATCCCCTGTCAGAGATAACTTCCTTAGGAAAACCTACCCTGGTAAAAATACCAAGTAGGGCCATAGCCACAGCCTGAGCTGTAACAGTTTTCATAGGTATGGCTTCAGGATACCTAGTAGCATGGTCTACTACAACCAGGATAAACCTGTTTCCTGAAAATGTTGGAGGGTCTAAGGGACCAACAATGTCGATTCCTACCCTCTCAAAAGGGACTCCACCACTGGGAGAGGCATCAAGGGTGCCACATTCTTGGTTCTGCTCTTGCCAGAAATTTGGCAGGTGTGGCAGCTCCTACAGAACTTATCTACATCAGACCCCAACTTAGGCCAGTAGAAATATAAAGAGAGCCTTTCCTAGGTCTTCTTGAAACTCAAGTGACCAGTCAAAGGTATCTCATGGGCTAACTGTAGGAACTGGAGTCTGCTTTCAAGAGGCACTATAAGTCTTCTGTAGTCGCCTGGGATAGACTCAGTCGGTTCACTGTAGAAGAGGCCATCTTCCCAGTACAACCTATGCTTCCCTGGCTCTTGCCTACCTAGGTTGGTAGGTTGGAAAGCTGCCTGTTGGCGAAGACCTTCAAGAGTGGGACACTCTCTTTGACCTCTGCTGAAGTCTGCCCTACAGGGTCCACCTTCTGCCAGTAAAGACTGCAGCTCAGGATGTTCTGCAGGATCCAGATCTCCAACAGGAGCAAGGTCCTCTTCCAGCTCTGATTCCTCAGCAGCTGATTCAACCACACAAGGTTGTTCCACACACTCAGCCTCAGCTGGTGGAGGAGTCACAGGTGTGACTTTGGACAGTCATCTCGGGGATGTCCTTGTTGGAAGCACAGGAGTGCTGGCTGGTTTCTTCCTGGAGGTTTTAGGTTTCCCCTTTTCCTCCTTCTTTTTGTGAAATTGCAGTCAGTAATTCCTGTGGACTGGGAGTTATAGTTTCCTCTATATTCTCCTCTTGAGAGCCGTTTAAGGTACTCTCTCTGGCCTTCCTGGTCTGCTCCTGTTTCCTTTTGCTGGGAGGCCTGGGGGTGCTTGATACAACTCCAAGAGTGTTTAAGTCATTCCCCAACAGGACTCTCCCAGGTACTTCACTCTACACACATACGGGTATCTTGACAGTCATGTCCTTGCACTGGATGAGACCTGGTAACTGTGGAAGCATTTGGACAGGGACTCCAGCAAGCTTAGTTAGGTATTTAGGTGCCTTAGTAACATCCTCTACCTTGAATAATGATTCATCAACTACAGTAATGCTGGCCCCAGTGTCTCTGATGCCAGGGGTCTCCTGGACATTCACAAGAACACTGTCTTTGTAATACTCTTTAGTATTGTCTGGAATGGAATTGTAAACATCTAAGTTCTGCTGTTTCCACAGACCCAGGGAAACACTGGCTGAGACGTTTGTGGGTTCCTCAGCCAGTAAGTGAAAGTTTCCACTTGCCATTGGTACTTCATCCTCTGGGGAGAAGGCTAAGGAGACAGTGTGGATCCCTAAGGGTTTACCCTTACATCTGGAATCCCCTTTCACATGGTCATTTGACCAACAAGCATAACATTTACCAAATGTCTTTATGAATGGGGGTTTGTTCTGGCCTTCCTCTGGTTTGGCACCAGGAGGTACACTCGTCTGATTCTGTTTCCCTTGTGGATTACCCTTGCAGTATATTAGTATATGATAGTGAGCTGCTCTTGCTAGTGTAATGTTTTCCAAATGACTGTGTAAATAAATGTATATTCTTTTACCAAGAATCTTTGAGTAAGTGTTTGTTTGAATCACTGTATTTGTTGGTCCTTTGTGTAACTTGTTCTACTGCTCACTTTACTCTTGAGATAAGTCTGGCTGCTCAGCCACTGCTACCACATTACTGTGTAGTACAGGCTTGTACCAAATGTGAAATTGTACTGACACTTGTAGTCTTAATTGCATGTAGTGTTCCCCAAGGGTACTGCATGTGATTCTGCCACACACCACCAGAGGACGATGAACTCACTGAACATGAGGCGATCGCTGGAGGGTTCATCGCAGAGGGTCAGATCCAAGGCGTGGGAGAACTCCCAGATTATGAGACGATGTCCGGTGAGTGTTCATGCGTGTGTGTCCAGGCCATGTGTATTTTGCTTTGCCAGTTCAGGCTATGTAGTCATGACTGCCATGTGCGACCGATGCAATGCTTGACCAATAAGTGCTTGTTGTGATGCAGACTGCATACAGACCATGTGCTGCACACGGAGGCAATCCTCATCACCACACCTGCACCCTCCTTCCATGTCAATCACTGGCCAGCCTCTCTTGTCCATTTTCTTGCTCCAAAATATGTTTGCGGATATCCTGTGATGATCTTCCACTCCACACTCGGCCTCTGTCGTCACATGACTGACGTCTCTGTGAGGTCACCCTGCAAGCTGATCCTCCTCAGAGGCATCCTTCCTTGCCTCTCTATCCCCCAGCAGCTCACTATCTCCATGGGACTGGTGATTCCCATGGCGGACTACTGCAGCAGCATGTTCCCAATTTACTGTGAATACACACTCTTCCCTCTGCAACTCTGGCAGACATGGACTGTGTGGGACATCCTTTGGCCTTGATGCAGTGTCTCTCACTCAGACTGTGCTGATGGCACAGGCTCACAGTGGCCATGATTGCTGATTCATGGACCATGTGCATTCCAAGGAAGCCCCTATGGGTCCGGCTCAAGCCCCTCATTCGACACCATCTCTGGTATTTTCCCCTTCTCATGGTATTTGATCATCCCTTTCCTACTCACTCAGTGTCAGTTGATCGTCATTACCATTTGTTTGTTGTTCTCGTCTGTGTCGAGCGGATGCCTCCCTCTGGTACAGCCTCCCTGCCGCTATGCAACTGGTGTTGTGGGTTCTCCGGGCCTGGGGGCACTTCTGATGCTTCCTCATGTGTTGTGCTTTCTGTCCTCCTCTCCCCTGCCGTAGTCCCAGATGACTGTGAGAATGCAACTGACACCTGCCCACACGCTCTGCTACAACAGGGTACTCTGCTTGACCATGTTGACCCATGCACTGCCTACAAGCCATCCGCCGGCAATGGGGTTGGTGTTCACTGTATCCCTACAACCCACTGCCAACATTTTGCACATGATGACTGCACTTGCGTTTACACTGCCATCATGACACGACATTGAAATGACTGCTTTTGTCTTTTTGTTGATAGTTGAGGCCGTACACATGTGCTGCACTGCACCCACACACTTCTGAGCCCTGTTTCACCCTTCAATCTGCCTATTCACTTGTGTGATGTCAAAGTGACCTAGCATTAATGCATCCATGTGCCTCCCTTCACTGTATTTCAACACCCTAGCGTTGTTGCATCCTGCGACACATGTGTGTTTTTTCGTACTGATTTTCATGTACTGTCTAATGACATGCATTTTACATGGATCACGGACAGTAGTATTTCACTCCCATCTGGGGCTGGTTGACAGTTCTGCCATGGCTATTTTACGTGCCATCTGTGTGTTGGCATCTGTCAAGTTTGTTGAAGGTCCATGCCAGTCACAGGCTTGTGTGTGATGCAGGTGCTATGCACCATGCAGCACGTGTGTTGTTTTTCCATTTTACACTCATCCATGTCTGCTTTCAGGGTCCCCTTCCACTTCATTGCCACTGCGTGCATGCCCGGGTTTGTGTCATGTGTAACATGTCTGCTTCATGTGTTGGATGTCAACATTGTAATACCTATGTGTGTGGCCTATGCTGTTAACATGTGTGGTCATGTCTTCTTTTTGATTTTGTGCAGGTGATGAGGCACTGGAAGCAGTGGAGGAGGAGGAGATGGCAGAGGGGGTGGAGTCTTCAGAGCTCCAACTAGGAACCATTGGAGGCCGTGGTGTGGTAGTGCAAGAAAATCCTTTGGTGCTACAGACCATCCTGGCCAGGGGTGTCTCTGAGTACACCTCTGAGGATCCACATGCCTCTGGTGCGGAATTGGATATTGAACGATATGTCCTGTCGCAGGTGAGTGATTCTGGCATGGATGTTGTTCTGTCCGAGACACCTGCAGTGGGGGTAGAAACTTCAAGGGGCCATTCAGTGTTGGTATGTCCGCCTGTGGCGGTTACGGATGCAGGGTCATGCTCCACACTATTTGCTCCTGTTCCTGGGGCAGCAGATCACAGGAGGAATGCAGTCCTTCAGCCACAGGCAGCGTCAGCACAGCAAGGACCACGTCTCCTTGGCCCTGACAGGTGTGGTGTCCGGCAACGTGGTGGCCGTGCACCACTAGGTAATACTGTGTGGGAGAATTCCATGTATGCCATTGCACAGCAAAAGGGGGCATCATGTGAGATGATGGCTCAGGCCGTGGAAAGGGGGGCCACTTACATTCTCCCCCCCGAAAAGCAGGTGGAGCTCCAGCAGCAGGCATCACGGTCCACGTGCCGCTCACACAGGCAGGACACGTTGGCCGCCAACAGGGACCCACGAGCTGAACTGGGGGCTTTGCGCCCAGCCATGGCTGCAGAGGCACAGGCCCACAGGGATGCCCTGAGGGAAGAGAACACCTCCCTCAGAGCTGCTCTGGGTGCACATGAGATGGCCCACAGTAGACGGGCGGAACAGCAGATGCAGCAGCTGACACACAACATCTCGGCTGAGCTCAGGGCAAGCCGTGAGGAGACCCGTGTGTCACGTGAGGCCTTGCAGGCGGAAGTCCGTGCAACACATGAGGCCTTGCAGGCGGAAGTCTGTGTAACACATGAGGCCTTGCATGCGGAACTCCGGGCCATCATCCTGCAGAACCAGACCTTTCAGACCTGCATGCTTGCTGCCATGGAGGAGCATGCTATGGGCTATGCATGATCAGCCTCCCATACCACACACACCTTCTCATATTGCACCAGAGGGTGACGACAGCGACGACAGTACTCCCACTATCCGTGCAGGCCATGACCCCATGGAGGCTTTTTTATTTTTTATTCTCAACATCCACGCATGTGGGTGTTGAGGTGCACCCTGCACCTCCTCCCTCCTGGGTGGTGCCCCGGTCAATCATGGCCATTTTTTTGTATTTTTTTTTGTGTCAATTGTGCATTCATGTAACAGTGTATTGCTTTGTGTGGCATCCGAAGGCATCCACTGTGTGTACCGGCTGGGCCCATACAGGCTTTTCTTGTGTTTGTGTTTGAGGCTTGGGGTCCATAAACATATGCCACTCCTGCTTCCCCTTTCCATGGGCTTGCAAGGAGGGCACTGTGTGACAGTAACTTACACAGAGGCCTTGGGCTTCCATCAGTTGTGTGGCCAGTCTGAAGTCCAAACTGTGTATACACCCCTAGTGGGGATGCCTGGTTTCTCCAGTGCATTGTTGACATGCATTTTCATTTGTATACTGCTAATTGTGCATATTTACATGTTACATCTTCATGTATTACCTTGCCTGTCTCCATTGTTGATGCACTTCATGCTGTATGCGGTACCCTGCCACATTTAGCTAGCAGTGACACACTCTGGGTGGGAGGGGTCCATGTAGTGGCTTTGTCACATTGAGACAGGTGCTATTGTGATTGGTCACTCTCTGACGTTGTCACTGTTGGGTCCTGTGTTCATGATATGTCATGCTGGTAAATATATGTTCATGTGTACGGTTTGATTTTGATGTGTCAGAGGGAATTGTCTCTGGCCTGTTTCCATTTGCCACTGTGCACTTTGTGACAGTTATGTCATGTGTTGTGCATTTATTTTGTTGTTTTCACATTGCATGCCATGGCATGGTGTGTTGGGTGGGTGCCATGGGGTTTGGGACGGTTTAGGTGACATACCAGTATTTGGATGTGCTGTTTGCAAGGGGGTAGTGGATTATGCACCTTGGATGTGTGCCTTTTGGTCACACGGAATTGGGTTTGTTGAAGTAGCTAGGGATGTACACAATGTAACACTTCCAAGGACACATTCTCAGAGTGGTAAGGTTGTGACAGTTGACTGTCCCTTTGTCATCATCGATTGTCACCTGGAATGTGCCAGACCTGTGTGCACTCCGCAGGGGTGGGATTTTAGGTGGAAATTTGAGCCACAAGCTGGGTATGGGCTGCCTCGCCATGTGCCCTTTCCCCTCCCATGCGCAGCGGGCGTGCATGTTATTGGGGTTGTGGAGGCACCACCATGTCCACCAGTTACGCCCGTTGCAACGTTGTGCAGGACACATGCTGCCACAATGATCCTGCACACTACTGGGGGTGCATATAGTTGCTGTCCACCAGAGCGATCAAGGGAGCGGAAACGTGACTTCAGCACTCCGAATGCGCGCTCCACTATGGCCCTAGTTGCAATATGGGCTGCGTTGTATCTTATCTGGGGTGGTGTGGTGGGGTGCCGTATTGGCGTCATTATGTAGGTGCTCAGAGGGTAGGCACTGTCCCCTGGGGAGGTGATAATGGTTGTCATTAGTTGGGTTTGTCTATTTGTCTGTGTGTGACATGCATGCATGTGCACGGGCATTTTTACACACCAATGAGCCATGTGTTGCCATGCCTTCCAGCTTCCAGGTCCCAGGTGACATTCTGAATATGAAACTATCATGGTTGGACCCTGGATAGTTTGCATAGACAGAGGTGATGATTCCCTTGGCATCGCATACGACCTGCACGTTGATGGAATGCCAGTGCTTGCAGTTGCGATAGATGTACTCAGTGGCCCTAGGTGGACATAGGGCCACATGGTTGCAATCAATGGCACCAAGCACTTTGGTGAAGTGTGCCACCCCGTAAAAGTCCTGGACCACGGCCTACCTTTCTGTGGGTGTTCTGGGCATGTAAATGTGCCTGCGGACTGAGGGGCATGCAGTCATGATTGCCAACACCTGGTGTAGGCAGCGTGACTGCGTGGGCTGTGAGACGCCCCCAACTATGGCAGTTGTCTGCTGAAATGACCCAGTGGCCAAAAAATGCAGGACATTGTGCACCTTTTCCAAGGGGCTCAGTGCTTGTCCGCACCGGTTGGGTGATGTGAGGTCATCCTCCCACTCAGTGACCAGGTCTAGGATGATATGAGGTGGAAACCTATACCTGCCATAGACCTGATCATCAGGCATCTCAAAAAGGCTGTTCATGGGTGAAAAAATGCGGGCCCTGTTTATCCTCCTCCTCCTCCGGTCTCCCACAATCACTGCTGCAAGGAATCGTACATTCATCGTAGCTGTATGCACGTGTTTGTTGTTTGCGAGCGCTTTTATGCATTGGCTTTGGTGCACAGGGGAGCTTCTGCCTGCTTTCGCCTGGCATACGTGTTTCTGTGTTTGCGTGTCTTTTCCCGCACGCGGGTGAGCCCTGTTAAATTCCATTAATACGTGTTGTTAGCGCATGTGTGGGCTTTGCAAGGATTTTACTGCAGTGCTTCCCCGGTAACGCCCACATTTTCCTGTGTTGGTCCCCATTTCACGTGTTCCGCCCCCTTTTTAGGTGTTTGCGCTAGACGGTGTGCGCCTTTGCTGGCCGTATTCCGCAATGCATTTTTTTGTCGCAGTGACGTGTCTGACCCACGCGGATTCAGCGCAGGTGTCAGGTAAGCCACGCACAATGTGTCCCATGAATATGTATGAGCGCGAAAACGGGAGCATGTGCGCGTTTTCGCGGACAAACACCCGTTTTCGGCGCACATTTATTCCATGAATTAGCCTGTATGTATTTGATGTAAACAGCAGCGCGCATAGTAGGTTTATGCTGGTGGAGTGCAGTAGCATAGTGGAGGCAAAGTCAACGCCACGGTTATCCGCCGGCAGGACAAAGTCCAGGGTTCCTGAACAAAATTGATTTCTTGATTTCCTTGAAGGTCATTGCCGGTGGGCAGATCAAGGGCTGCGGCGTTCCACAAACCCTCTGTTTCACCGGGAATGACTGTGTTAAATTCTATACGAATGTATTTGTGACATAACACTATCCAAAAACAAAGTGCGTCATTGTGATATTGTAGTTATCTAACCGTAATGGCCCTGCCAAACGAATCCTAACGGTCAAATCCACATGTGCATTGCCTCACCCCATGTTTACTTTTCTAAATTTCTACGACGTGAAGGGAGACACAAAAAATACGCCACCCCAGATGTTAGGTCTTCTCAGGGCAGTGCTCTTGAAACTGTGGGGCTGGCCCCAAAAGAAGTAGGGGGAGGGACGAAGGGAGGTGGGGGGGCTCAGCAGGTCATTCAAAAAGTGCTTAAGGTGACGACTTTTAATAGGAAATATAAGCAGACATGGAATGGGCGCGTTCGGCAACAATGTTTCTACTCAAGGGGGCGCAGCAGCATAACAACATTTGAATACCACTGTTTTAACACAATTAAGCAGGGCTATTTTGATAGATGTAGACCCACGTCATAATGCAACGTCGTAATCTGGTAGTGTGTTTTCAGAGAAGGTGCACTTGTTTGACGGGGCCATGAAAAATGTTCCGCCGAGGAAATGGACACCGGCGGTAGGATTAAGAACTTGGATGAGAATAGGGGATGGAGGCTAAGTTTAGACTGTTGTTTGAGACAAGGGGAGGCATCTGCAGAACCCAAAAGGGCGTGCCAGGCCTTTTACAGCGGGCCCCACGCTGAGAGCCAGAGGTGGTATAAAAAGCTCGGTGGGGGCCCGGCCGTGCACAAAGAGGACAGCCGAGACCCAGCCGCGGCCTAACATTAAAGGAGAGCGGGAAGCGGGACACAAAACCCCCCATGGGCACCATGGACAAGTTCAAGGCCGCCCTGCTGCTGACCGGCGTGGGGGACGCGCTGGCGTACAGGAACTTCAGCTGGGAAATCTGCGGCTCAGGTGTGCAGATCCACAAGGAGCTGAAGGAGCTGGGAGGGCTGGAGAACCTGGCCCTGTCCCCAGAGAAGTGGCCAGTGAGTGACAACACGCTCATGCACATGGCTACGACGGAAGCCCTCATTGCAGGTAAGGCTCTCTGAAGACCCAGGGCAAACGAAACGTCTTTCACACCCCCAGGACATTATCTTGCCTTGCAATATGTGGCTTGGGTATTGGTATCATTTACTTTCTACCGTATGTCCGAGCTGCCCCGCTGTGATTGCCCACTGGGGGTTGCCCCCATTTGTCCCACTGTACACAGACGTCTGTATTGCCACACTCGGGGATGCTCTAAATGGCCCAATAGGCCCCTCCACTAACAGTGTCTAACAGCGTGTGCACGGATACCAACCAAGCCACGCGCACACAGAGTTTGCAACAAATATCAAACCTCGACCTCCATTTTCCATAACCCATAATCCACCTGCATATCATAGTCCTTGCCTCACATCCCTCCATGCTCTTATTTATTTATTTGCATTGTTAACGCGCTCACACAGCCCGGGGCATCGAGGCGCTGTTACAGAATTTGTTTGTGTTATTGTTGTCTTAGTTGCATATTGATAAATACCCGGCGGTTTCTAAGCGCGGACCTGTGTTGCTTCGTGTCGTCTTGCTTCCAAGGCGAGCACGTTGCCACTGAGCTATCCTCTTGACACAGAACACCTAAAAAGCCGAGTGCCCTTCTGCTCTGCAAACATCACCTCAACAGCAAAACACCCCCCTCCCCCTCTCTTCTCGCGAAACCACCTCACCACCCTCAGAACGCCTTGCAAATACACGCAAAGAGCTATTAAAAAATGGCCAGGCACGGATATTTTTTCAACATGCCCTGAACGTGGGTATTGCTGACACATGAAAGGTCACGATGCACGTCTGCCTTATACAGAGTTTTGAACCTATACTTTCAATTTGTGAACGCTCTGTGGAGTGTCCTGGATAAGTGTCCTGGGTACACCATGTTGGTGCAAGGCACACACATACATCAGTCCATTCGATGAGTAACATTGTTGGGTACCTAATCGCCAGTACCTTTAGTGAGTTCAGTGCAGTACAGAACTGAGATGTTGTGCCAGTTGTGTTCACAGCCGGCTGCAATAATACTGACAGACACGTTGTGTGAAACTCTGGTTTTCATTTACCTTCTTTCTGCCCGTGATTCCTAGATCTTTCCCTGGGATTGCGACGCTTGAAAGGACCGTTCTCCTTTTGCAGTCGTTTAGTTTGCTCTTAACACCTGTGCCTGCATTTCAAGACACACAACATGGCACGTTTATATCAAGCCCTGCACGCTATATTAAATTCATGAATATTCTTTTGGGCACTGTTATTAGCCAACGCCCAAGGTAGACGTCCTAGCCAAATGTGTGCCCCTCTGACAAGTGTAAAGGTCAGTTACCTCATAACGGCATGTTAGACTTGTTCATTAATAGGAAACCTGCCTCTCTCTCATTTAAGGTAGCACGGCTAACGTGGGACTCAGACCTTGCATGTTATCACCCCATTCGCCAATAGTCACACGAATGACCTTAACTGCGAGCTGTAGAGGAGACGTTTTTTTCCAGACGTGTTACGTGCCTCCTCTTTGTCCGAGCAAAGGAAACAGTGCATATGCCACTCACCGTTCCCCGAGCCGGCAAGCAGAACTATATTTAGTGGCCAGTGTTCACGCCAAGGGAATGCGCTCCAACCTATATAGGCCGTTGCTAGGCCCAAAGTGCATTATCTCGTCTATTGCTGATAAGCTTAGGAGGTAGCCCACGGTATCTACAGAGGAGATGCCTCTGGCATTTCTCACGGCACTGCGCCTGATAAAAAAGGGTCTATTGAGCACCATAAAAGTCCATGGAGCCAAGATGCCAGTGCAGCAATTTTAAAGCCACGTGCTCGAGTTGCAGTTTTCATTAACACCTCTTCTCTCAGACATGCCTGCTTTACTGCAAACCGGCTACTGTGGCTCTCCAGTCCTGAGGAAATCTGCACTTGCTGAAAGAGGCATGCATGCCTTGCCTTTTATGCCGGATTTATCTTATGCATCGCATTGTGATGCTGAATGCTGGAAATGGGAAAAAAGTTACTCTGGGAACCCTCTCCTATTGGGGGGGGGAAGGCGGGGAAAAAGGAGCGGGCCCTAAACCAGGTGACATTTCTTCATGGATCGCAAGCCTGGCGAATTCACATAAAAGCAAAGAGCATTTTGGGAGAATAAGAATACCCATAATTTTAAATGTGAAAGCATGTCTGTGATAGTGATTCAGTAAGTAATCCTTTTGAGTGAATAGTTAATCACTGGTATTTTTATTGGTCACAGTAACTAATAAAAAAAGTCTAGAAAGTGCAAGCCATATATACCAATTTGGACAGCCTCAGACCAGAATATGCAATGTCTCTTTGTGCATTCAGTCGTGTTACCCCCTGAGTATGGGATAGAGCAGTGCTACAGGGCAAGAAAAATATGCTTTTTTTGCGAGGTGGAAAGCTTGGTTGGCCGCTATGGTGTCAGGAGTGGCATATATTCTCTTTGCCACACCATGGGCAAAGACTGCAGAATGGCAAGCAGGTCGAACAGTGCTTCATATTTATCACCCCAAAAGCATTGAGCCTTCAACGTTTTCTCCAAATGCAGCGTGCTCCAAGCTCCTCCTAGAAGAATTAGACACTGGCCTGTTGTTTAGCATAATTTTCACAGTTAGTATCTGTGTTTGATATTAACTCCTCTTTGTGTATGGTTTAATTGATGAGCACCCAGTCTGGTCACATTTAATTTCAGCTTTCAAGGGGATTAAACACACATACACTGAACAGTCTTCACATGAAGGAGAGACATGTTTTGCTGCATTACCCTGCCTGGAGACTGTGCACTGGCCAGCGCGCATTCCCAACTCTATTGGCAGCCTGACCCTGATGGTCCAGGGGTCTTTGCTGCCTTAATCCCAGCCTACCATGTACAAGCCACAGGACCAAACCCACCTCACCAGAGTTGACACGCACAGAGTTCTCCCATCCCAGACACATGTACCAAAGACATCTCTTGGTGTATCAACATCCAAGAAGCACTCCTCTGTAAAATTGCCATGTTACAAGCCAAAATTGAGTCAAAGAAAGAAAGTCTCACCTTCACTGACAATCCCATATCTCCCACCCACACCCCACGAATGGACGATAACAACCTATTTGAATTCTCCACCATCACTACCAAAGAGGTTGAAGACATAACTCTCTGAAACCCTCCAAATGCCATGGTGACATTTGCCCTGCGCCAGTTATCAAAGACGCTGCCAAACATCTGGCCCCTTTTATCACATCCCTCATTAACTCATCCTTCACATCCAGCATAGTACCTAAAAACCTTAAGGATTCCTGGGTTCTACCTCTACTCAAGAAACCCTCGCTAGACCCCAGTGTCCCCACAAATTACAGACCTATTACTACTGTGCCCTTCCTCTTAAAAATCCTTAACAGAGCTGCCTACCTGCAGATCCAGAATCACCTAGAGAAACATAACTTATTAGGACTAAGACAATCGGGCTTCCGCCCCAAACACGGCACTGAGACAGCCTTGGTCGATCTCAAGACACAAATAGACAACCTCAAAGACAACAGCAAACTAGCCCTTCTTCTCCTTTTCGACCTTTCGGCCGCCTTCGATTTGGTTAATTACGATATTCTTTGCAAACATCTAGCCTTAGCAGCCAAATTCTCTGACAAGGCCAATTCCTGGATACAATCCTTCCTGAATAACAGATCCATGAGGGTCTTTGCCCTCACAGTCTCTGCCGAACCTTCCCCCATTACATGTGGCATCCCCCATGGCTCCTGCGTCTCCCCCACACTATATAACGTGTTTACAAAACCTCTCTTCGACATACTGGAACATTTGGGTGTCATCTGCACGAATTACGCAGATGACACTCAAATACTCATCCCACTAACAGGCGATTACGCCACAGACAACACAGTCCTCAACAACATTTACTCCATTATCCAAGAATGGATGGCCAAACACGGCCTCTACCTCAACGACGATAAGACTGAGCTTCTTCTCCTTGGCTCCCAATCTAGACTCAACAAACTCGACTAACATTACCAGACATTTACTATTGACGGCAACAACATTTCCGTCTCCATCAACGTCAAAAAGCTCGGGATTTACCCTGACTCCTCCCTCACACTGACAAGACAAATCAACACCATCTCATCCGCCACCGCTTACACATGTAAGCTCATCAATACCAGTAGACCTTACCTCTCGACCTCTAACTGCACCTCCTTAGCCAGAGCACTAGTTCTCTCCAATGTCGACTATTGCAATGCTCTCTGCCTGGGTACCAGCCAAAAGAACATCAACAAGCTGCAAGTTACCCAAAACAACGCACTAAGAGCAGCCATGAACATACCCAAAGACGAGCATATCTCCGACGGCAGACAAACCTGTGAATGACTATCTGTACATCAGAGAATTGAATTTAAAACACTCTCTCTCACACACAAATGTTTATCCAACCAAGCACCTAGATACCTCTCAGATAACTTCACGCAACACACCCCAACTTGCCCAACCAGATCAGCCCAAACACATTGCCTAAACATCCCCAGATTTAAGCTCCAAAAAGCAGGCGGCACAAGCTTCCCAGTGCTTGCCACTAAACTCTGGAACTCACTACCAACTGAGCTCAGATCCAAACCATCCTTTCACCAATTCAGACACAGTGCCAAAACTTGGCTTTTGGCCAAAAAAGCCTAAACTCCAACTTATTACTACACACATGTATTTACTACCTGCATAATCTGCACAATTCAAATCTTGTAAATATGTTATTATGTATATACTACCAGCAATTGCTTTAGAATGTCTACACTACCTGTATTGTTTAACTACAGACCATGCTTGTAATATTGGCTACCTGTAACCTTGCCAAGCGCCTGGATGCCCCAGGGCCAAGCGGCGCTATACAAATAATAAACTATTCTAAACTAAACTTTGGCTACCCGTCCCAATCTGGCAGAGAGTGCATCCATATATCCCAGTGCCTTGCTCAACTAGCCTGGTAACAAGCTCCTGAGCTCAACTAAACTTTCCAACGGTCTCAGAGCCTGGCCCAGTGCCTGGCCCAGAACCGTGGTGCTCTATGCCTTCTGCCAGCCCTGGCCGGAACATAGCCCTGTTGGACAACAACCCATCTAGGGACCAAGACAAAATACAAGAAATCAGACAATTCCGGACATGATTTTCCAAGTCCCTACCAACAGGAACACACAAACGCAAAGCACTGCAGTGAAGTTACCATTGGGTAACACTGCTGACTCTTGCAAGTTGGATAGTGCATGCTTGGAAGCGGAGTTAAGAGTCTTTGTCTTTGGGTGCAATACTTTGAGGGAATTTGAATTACTGGAGCTCTAAAGAGGTCAGAGTATAATCAGAATCCACGGTTTGAGGCAGTCTGGGTACAAGTCCTTGTACAGGAACAGCACTGCGATGGCACAACAAGCTCTGCATGAAACAGAGCTTTGTTAGGATTTGCAATCTAAGTCTGCATGCTATTGCGAGCAGAGATTCAACACATTCTGTGTTTTATCAGGTAAATCTGGGTATTGGCACATTTGGAGCTCAACATGTATCTGGAGTTTCTTTGGGATAGTAGCAAGAACCGAGCACATGGTGTCCTTGTGTATCTGTAGGGGAGCGCCGTATTAGATCTCTGATGCAGGTGACTATTGACATTATCATGAGCAGCACTCCTAAAAACTCTTGGATATTTCCCTTGCCGAGTGAACCTAAAATACCGAAACATCGGTACCCGACAAAGACATGATCCATCTAACCCTCCAGGCCAAAGTTGAAGAGGAAACAGGATGATGGCATTTACTGAAAGAAATTGATAGCAGGACGTTCTCTCGTTGGTAATATAGTCTTCATACTCCCTTAAATATTGCACAACGCAAAGAGAAGGAACCTCTCTGAAACAAGGAACATTAATCTCTGAGGAACTTGTCTTTGTTGTATGCGGAACTCTACAACTAACACCCTATGGAGTAAAATGCCTGCTTGAGTTGCCCAAGACACCAACATCAGAAGCTCTCCAGAAAGCACCCTAACATTACCGACAGTTCTTGTAGAGGCAAGCCCCCATTGTCTGCCAAATCCGTGAATAAGGGTATAAGCAAATTGACATCCTAGTGAAGCACATGTATCTGGAATTAGGAGGAGTGGAAGTCTAATACCTCTGAGCAGTCAGCAAACCAAGGGATGAGAACCCACCGGGAGCCCTCCCCCAAACTACTGAAGCAAGGGATGGCAGATCTATACAACTGCATAGGAAGATAAGTGGAGGAAGAGGTATGTTACCACCTGCATAGCATCCGCCAGAACAGGATACATACTCCTTCCATAGCACCAATGAGCCCAGGCCTTGCAGGCAGATTTGTTAGTCCTCATTGTGCTAGCTACCTATGAACTGAGGACAAACTTTGAAGCTTTATACAAAATGCCTGTTCTGGAACGCCTGTCTCAAAATGAGCCATGCCATGAGTGGAAGGGAACTTGCCAAAAGAGGATACATTCTCCCTGCTCTTTCCAACGCAGATCCCTCAAGTTTAGCAGCAGGATTATGTCTTTGGTCATTGCCAGTGCTAGAAGAAACCAAGACTAGACTGATGAGCAAGGAGTAGCAAGCACTATACAGGACTTCTGCTTATGAGTGTGCAGCAATATCTGCACATTCATTGCGAAGGGGAGGGCGAGCATACTGAGTGCACTGTATCCAAAATTGAAAAAGGCGTCTACTTCCTCTGTGTGCTGTGGGGAATCCTGCTGACCCCCCCCCACCAAAACCTTGCCAAGATTCTCCTCCCAGGGGCCAGGAGAAGGCAGACGCTTACTGATCCCAATCCTGGGGCGGTATACTGAGGGATAATTGCCTGGGTGGAGACAAGGCCCAGGGTAGTGGAGTGATTTTGCAGGGTGAGACATGGTATTTCTCCTCAGAGAGGGATACTCTTGCCACTGGATTTAAGGAGGAACTAGCTTACTGTCTCTTTCATATATCTCTACCTCCTAGCACGGATGAACGAGTAAACTCCAAGGGTGAATCCCAACAAAGTGTTGTATCAAAAGAACAGGTATTTTTGTACCCCTAAAATTAAATATCCTCCCCAATGCTAAAGGTATGCTAAAAGGAATGATGGAAATGTGTCCTTTTCTATACCATCTGTCTCTACTAAGGTTAAGCCTACAATCCCTCTTCTAAAAACATCAATGGAATTAAAACCACTGCTAAAAGTAGAAAGGACGTGAGTAAACCTAATTTCCGTAAGCTTGACTGCATGTCCCAGAATCTCTCAGGGACTGTGACGAAGAAGAGGGTTGAGGAGGCATGCAGAAGTAAAGGACAGGCAAGCAGGCCTAGTATCCTTTGTCAGGGTAAGGCAATTAATACTAAGGGCCTGCACCTGAAGCCAATTGCCTCAATTGCCAGAAGCATAAAAGGCAGCAACAGGAAGAAGCAGTAGAAAGAAGCTGGACCAGGAACTGGAAGGTTGGCAGGAGTAGCAGAAGAAGAAGCAGAGTACGAGGCAAGCAGTTCACAAGGAAGTGTGACCACTTAAGGGGGGCCGGAGTGAGAGAGGGGCAGATTTCACATGCAAGTTCTGAGTTGGTCCTGTGCGCACAAACCCTGTTTGACTGTGGCTGCATTGGACGAGACTGGGAGAAGTTAGCAGTTTTCCCAGGTGTGCCTAATAGATGTGAATGCAGAGCTGAGGATGTGCACCTACCGGAGGCCCATGTGCAGAAGCAAGCTGCGGGAGGTAAGAGAGAAGGAAACTCTCTGTGGTCGAGGCCGGTTCGGAGACATCCTTACTGCAGAGGGGTGTGGGTCCCAGAATGCCTGAAGCAGTAGTAGCAGAAAGAAAGAAAGTCGGGAAGTGGAAGCAGCCCGCAACTGCAGTGATTTTGGAGCCGGTGAATTAAGCTCTGTACTGAAACTCACAAGAAACACCTTGCCGGTAACTGTAACCAGCTAATTTAACACTTGCTTAGAAGTGAGAGCGAGTAAAAGCTATTTGTTGTTGTGGGAAAGCTGCACATTCATCCTGCGTGTTTTTAGCACAGGTTAAAATGTTCGCAAAAATGGAAAGTCTTTAATTTTCCATTGTTGTATTAAAACCCTTACCGGAGTGGTCATGTGTCTTCTCTTAAGAGGAAGCACATTGCTGGTAATCATCCGAGAGGTAGTAGCTGACTTGCCTGAAATCTTGCAAAAACGCTTATATCAAATAAAGGTCACGTGTAAGTGATTATGAGCCATTTTAAAGCAGAACTCTGTGTGAAGAAAAGGGAACACAAGCCTTTAAATTGAAATTGCTCATCAAAGAGTGATTGCGTGTGCCTAATTTAGTTTCTCTAATAAAACCTGACTCCTGTAACATTCAGAATAAATACTTTGTAGTTGTAGAAGTTGCTGAAGTAACAAGAAGAACACACATTACCCAAGCCAGTAGACACATCCTTTCTAATGTGAAACCAACCCTATTAAGACCTAACCAACAATGTTTTGAAGTTGCTGAAGCTGGTTCAAATCCAGTATCCTCTGATACAAGGGTGACAAGGTTATCCAAAGCTGAGAGGGAGGGAATACAGCTTTGGGGTAAATACTGGACACAGAAAGGTGTGTATAAAGCCTGCGAAGGGAGCTGGGTTAGCTTGTTAGAAGAACTGATCAACAATCTGTGAAGCTGAGCCTGTTAAACTGAAGAACAGAAGCCGTCTAGAAGCCAAGACAGATTCTAGTGGTAGTTGTAAGACAGACAGAGCAGACAAAGTGGCTGCCCTTCCTTATGGCATAGAAAAGAAGAGTGCCTTGTCTAGCTGTTCAGGTTGAAGAGTCTTGTCTAAGTTGCCTGATACATTCTTAAAGTATCATGTTGCAGTATTACCAATAGAACTGTGGTTGTCTATAATATTGTCAGAGCCCTTTATATTGAATATAGTTGAAGCAGCAGTAGTAGACTGTGAAGCTAAGGGGCTTGCTTTAACAGTAGCATTGGAAGAAGGGAGTTGTCAAGGAGAGAGCAACCCCTTAGAAGAAGCATCTGTACAAGTTATACCAAAGACGCTGCAGAGGTTACAAAAGAAGGACAGTTGTTGAACCAGGAGTGGAGCTTTTGTTTGGAACTTTGTCAATTCTATCCTGGAAGGAGGTTGTCAAGGATTACCATTGGTGCTGTTTTCTTTGTGGGGATTGGAAAGGGAACTTTTCAACAAACGGAGCATGAACTGTTACCAGTGGATTTTTGTTTGGGTCAACTTTTGTTTCTTTGAAACCTTTCACAAACTGATTTAAGATTTTACTTTTCTTTGGGAGAAATTGATTTTGGACATTTCTGGGAACAAGATCCACCTGGGACGAGTGAAAGTTATCCAAGTGACTAGTTATTTGTTAAACTTTTATTTATTTTGTTTGAAATGTTTGTTGTTTAGTGTGAGGGCAAGTTTTGTGTATCCTGGGAGATGTTCCCTTAGATCCTAGACTAGGTAGGGAACTGCCTAGTAGAGCAGGCTTAGTTAGATTTTCTTTGCATTTTCTGTTTAAAATAAAATGTCAAGCACTGAGAAAATTACAAGCAGTTGTCTGCCTCCCATTACTGATCCCTCACAGTGCAGATCTGGCCTACAGTTGAGAAATCTTGGCAACTGATCACTGTCGAAGTATTATGCTTTATCTGGAAGAGCTCCCATTTTTACCAGAAGCAGAAAAAAACGGTCTTGCGCAGTTTGCAGCAGTTGCCATCCATCTCACGGTGGAGCACCAGACTGCAACCAGATTGTTTTTCCCACGGAGGAACTTTATTGACAACTTTATGTGAAATTGGAAGCAAAAATCCCAAAAGTTCACAGCCAGACAGGAGAGACTTCTTGATCTTCTACCCCCTAAAATTATGTTGATGTAGCAAAGCACTGAGATATTGTCCATGAGGATGCTTGCAGCGCAATGGGAGTAATTGCACACAAATCTGGAAATTGCAATGACACTAAACAGCTCATGCTGAAAAGACTCTTCAGTCACCATGGACCCCCTGTCCGAACTGGACCACAGCTGGTGGCCCATCCTTTCTGGTTTGTATCCGACGCTAAGCAAATGTCGGCGGTGTATGGAAAAATCACCCTTCCATTCCAAGCTTCCATATTCACAAATAAACATTCCAACTCTGCACTTACACCTGTGGAATTTAGGACCCAGTTTGACTAATCTAAACCTTTCGTAAGAGCTCTGTTATATGGGCAAGACTCCTGAGTGAAATTGCAGGTGAGACAACCACTCTTCAATTTGCTCCTAATGGAGCT
Source organism: Ambystoma mexicanum (assembly GCF_040938575.1). Taxonomy (NCBI): domain Eukaryota; kingdom Metazoa; phylum Chordata; class Amphibia; order Caudata; family Ambystomatidae; genus Ambystoma; species Ambystoma mexicanum. Next base: position 890,767,628 of record NC_090939.1, read on the forward strand.
TATTTGGATATACGGTGGCTCAAAGTATCTTGTCTGCAATCAACCCAATATCCCAGGAACTGAATCTTCTGGGCAGGGTAAATGTGATTTTCTTCCTCCCAAGGTATATGAATTGTAGCAAATACTGTAGATAGATTGTCACCTTGAGTTGAAATTAACTATGTTCCTGCGACTTTGCCATGATAAGAATGTCATCCAATTATATTAGAAAAGTATTCGCCCTTGCCATCAGAAAAATGCCCACAACAGCATTCTGATGCCATGCAGAGTGTAAGTGCTGAGAACCATTACGTTATCCACTTCCAAGAAAATTTAATTTCCTGTGCCCTTTTGAAGATTGGTACTGTCAAGTATGTATCTTTTAGATCCAACCTGATGAGCCAGTCTACCCATGTCCCATAACTGAGCCCTTGTCACCATTTTGAAATGACATTGAATGATACATCGGTTGTGATCTCTGAAGTCCATAAGAGAGCAAAACCTCTTTTACTTTTTGCGAACCAAGACCCTTTGACTTATGTTCGCTGTAAGATGGAATGGGGCCATTTTCTGAAAAATCCACTTTAGTTCCTGAGAGATTAGACAATGAGTATCTACAGATAATCTGATCTCTCATTGGGAAAGCATTGTGGAGTATGTACAATTCTCAGGCAAAACCTTGAACCATCTGCAGAACCTACTGCTTTTGTAAAATATCTGTCAAAATTGGGTTGGCCCTCTCTATTCCTAAGGGTCAGAAAAAATTGAATTTGGCTTAACAAAAACAAAACCATTTTCCTAGGACAAAATTAGACACATTACACAGCCTGAGGTAGCGGCTGTGTAGTTATGGTTAAGTTGCTCATCTCATAGGAAGAGCACTCTTTGGGCGGCTTATAACTTCGCTCCCCCTGGACGAATCCTTACCAAACTTTGCAAAAAAAGTATATGGGGGGGGGCAAAGTTACAGGGGGGGTCCCACATTTTTTTTCCCACAGACATAATGTGCTCACGCCTACAGCCCAAACCACTGGATGGATCTTCACCAAATTTGTGGCAGGAGCGGCGGCTTGGTACCGAAAACGTGCTTTTGTAAATTTGGTCTAAATCTGACCAGCAATTTTTTTTAAAACAACCAAAGAGTAGGTCCAATAAAATAAGTGATATCTGGCTCCTCAGACCCATTTCCTTGTTTGGTCCGCGGACAGGCATTTAACTGGCCTATCTGGCTACATGAAGTCTGCGGACCCTGTGCGCACCTGCTTATTGGTTGGGGGAAAAGCGTGAAATGCGTCAGTTTTCTGGCAATGCTCGCCATGCTGGATTCGCAGACTTTTGCCTGTGTTCGCGGGCATGGCGGTAGAAGCAAAAAAGAAAAAACACAACATTGCACTTTTCAAACTCAACAAACAATCTCTGGGGAGGTGGGGGGTGGTGTGGATGGGATGGGATATGGCCATAAGAAGCCAAAAAACGGGTGTTGTTCATCCCCAAAATCTGTGAACACTTGAGATGGCATAGGGCAGTCCTGTGATGTCCGAGGACATCTGTGCCTATTTCTGCAATACAGGGTTGGTGAAAAGCAGTTTTTGGATGGCTTATAACTTTGGTGCCACTCAATGAAACTGCATGTAAATTTGCAATATTATTCTAGACCTAATTCTGAATGGTTTTGCAAAGCTTGGTGGTCAATGAAATTTGTAATGTCATCTTTGATGTCCTGGGTGTTAGTCTTAGCAGTGCAAGGTGGTGGTGTGAGTTATGGTTGCTTAGCTTACCATAACTGGTGAATTTCTGAGGTTTTTCGGTTTTACTTGTAACCATAACGTCCCTTTAACAACATTTTTTCATTGAATTATATAATATAACTAACTCTAATATCCAAAATAACATTTGAATGAAAGTAAGTGCATAATTGATGCAATCAAAAAATGAAGACAAGCAATACTGAAAACCGAAATGACAGAAAACTATATAATGAAAACAAATCATGCCACAGTTAGCTTATTACATATTATATAATACATAATTTGTTTCCTGTGAAACACTATTACAAAAGCATGTCTGTCAATGTAAACCTCATTTGTTAACCACATAAAGGTCGATAGTATTCTCTAGTTGGCACTCTCTGTGTACAATACTATTTGGAAAAACAATTGTACATGATCATGAGTTTCGGATCATAAAGTACCTACTTCGCAGCCGTAGCCTTCTTCAGGATCAAAGGACTATGTCATACTGCCATGTCATAAATCGGCAAAATCATTCTGTATGTAGGAATTTATTAACCACTTTGGGTAAAACTTTAGCAAAAAGTACTAATCAAAAGTGACTGACAAAGGTTACCTTCCAAAATGGCTCAAAAACGTAAACTGTGTGTGAGATGTAGTTTCTTGAAACATTGCATTTCAGAGAAATTATTAATCGAATTACCACATCTACTATAAGGACAACTACAGTTGTAACTCATATCCTGTAAAAAATAAATGACTGATACCAGTCACACATTGTGTACAACAAATGGTCAGACACACATGACCCAATTAAAGTTTTAAAAAAACATGCTATTGTGAGGCAGAGATAGCTTTGTTTGAATGAACAGTGTGCTTGACTGAACCAGCGATTTTTCTATCCTGGAAACGAGTGGAAAAAAACAATATATGAATACTGAGACTGTCAGTTCCAATCCAAATTTAGTAACAAAACAAACTGAATACTACTTACAGAATTTCCTTTTAAATTAGAATTGCCACATGTTCTGGCACTAGCCATTGCTGTTTTTGGTGCCACAAAGGATAGTGTGCTATTGGGTGACATTGTGGACAAATATGATGGCTCTGCAAAAACCCTCCGTGGATTCCTGGATTCTTGTTTGGTCCACTTTACCTTTAAACCTTATTATTTTTCTACCCCCAGGGCTAAAGTGGGCTTTATTATTTCACATCTTTCTGGGAATGAATTAGCCTGAGCCACACCATTAGTTAATTCCGGAGATGCCCTTTTGGATGATTATGACGGATTCATCCAAGCACTTAAAACCATGTTTGACCGCCCAGAACAGGTCTTTAGTGCTCAAGAACGTTTACTCGATTTCCAGCAAGGCTCTCAGGACATGCTCACTTATGTGACTCGATTCAAGCAACTGGCTAAAGAAGCGGGTTGGCCATCTGAAGCTTGCTTCACTCTCTTTCGAAGAGGGCTAAATGAAGATATCAAGGACGAATAAGCCAGGGTGGCACGTCCAAGTTCTTATCAGGCACTTATGGATCTTGTTCTACAGATTGATTTTCGCATCCAGGAAAGGAAGGCAGAGAAAAGGAAGACCAAGTCACCCCTCCAGAAGAACCCCTCAGAGACCTCCTCGAAATCCGAAGATCCTTCTGTCCCCACAAACGAACCCGAACCCATGCAACTAGGGGCCTTCCGTGTACCCATATCCCCCCAAGAAAGGTTGCGAAGGATCCATACTGGCTTATGCATGTACTGTGCCTCGGACAAGCATTTAATCAGGGAATGTCCAATGGCCCCTCTGCGGCGTTCGGGAAACGCCAGCTCCTGATCCTAGATGGAGTTCAGTTTCGGGAGAGAGATGTAGGCTCCACATCTATACCATCCTTGAACTCTCCTGGACAAAACTCTCTGGTAATTTTACAAGCCTTTCTATCACCATCCAAGAAGGAAACCTACCCCATTCTGGCATTAGCGGACTGTGGGGCTATGGGAATATTCATAGATCAAGAATGGGTCCTTAATCATCATATTCCCTACGAATCCCGGAACACCTTGCAACCCATAGAAGCAATTGATGGCAGGCCTCTCTCTTCTGGGCCTATAACCCTTCAGACCAAGGAAATTGAGCTTGCAATAAACCATCATTGAGAGAAGATAAAGTTTGACATCATAAAATCTGCCCATTACCCAATAGTATTGGGAATGCCCTGGCTACAAAAACACAATCCATTCATCAATTGGACAGCAGGTTCCTTGGTCCTAGGTTATGAATTTTGCATGTCTCATTGTCTACTCCTGGATCCTTCTCCAACACCATCGGAAGAACGCTCAACAACCAAGCGAGGTCCTCTCACGGTCTCCAACATCGTCCAGGTTCCTAAAGCCTACCAGGAGTACAGCAATGTGTTCTCTTCTGCTATTGTTCAAGCCTTACCACCCCATAGGCCAGAAGACTGTGCTATTGAAACCGAACCTTCAGCTGTGATCCCCTTTGGAAGGATGTTTATTCTGTCTGAACCCGAGAAAAGGGCCCTTCGTGAATACCCAGATACTAACCTAGAAAACGGAACCATATGCCCATCCAAATCTCCAGCCGGAGCTTCACTATTTTTTGTTCCTAAGAAAGATACCAAAGAGCTCAGACCTTGCCTTGATTATCGAGGTCTAAATCAGTGCACCCTTAAGGATCGTTATCCTTTACCCCTGATCTCAGACATCCTGGAGGCCGTAAGAGGAGCCATAATATTCACCAAATTGGATCTCAGGGGTGCCTACCATCTGATCCGTATTAGGGAAGGAGACGAATCGAAGACAGCCTTCAGAACACCCTTTGGTCACTATGAATACTTGGTCATGCCCTTTGGACTCGCTAATGCTCCGGCGATCTTCCAACGCTTTATGGATCGGGTGTTTTCGGATATGCTGTTTCTCTTTGTCATCGTCTATCTGGACGATATTCTGGTATTCTCTAAGGACCTTCTCCAGCATGAAGGACATGTTAAGGCAGTACTACAACGACTACGTGAGCACAAGCTTCTAGCAAAACCCGAGAAGTGCCTTTTTCATGTTTCCACCATCCACTATCTAGGATTTGTCCTTAGCCCAGACGACATAGGAATGGATCAATCTAAGGTTAAAGCCATACTATCCTGGCCAACTCCGACCACTGTAAAACAGATCCAGTCTTTCCTGGGCCTAGCTAATTTCTTTCGAAAGTTCATACCATCCTTCTCCGAGATTGTTCACCCGATAATTGCCTTCTTGAAGAAAGTTACTCCCTTTCATTGGACATCAGCCCAGGAGAAGGCCTTCCAACGCTTGAAAACAGAGTTTACACAAGCCCCCATCCTGGCTCAACCTGATATAAATCGACTCTTCCTAGTGGAAACAGACGCCTCTAACTATGCCATCGGAGCAGTTCTGAAACAGGAACTCGATGACGGACTGGAACACCCTATTGCCTATCTTTCACGGACATTGACCCCCAGTGAAACTCATTACTAGGTTTTAGAAAAGGAACTGCTAGCCATCCGTCAAGCCTTCACCAAGTAGCGTCATTTACTTCTAGGAGCTAAACATCCTGTCCAGGTTCGCACGGACCATCAAAATCTCCAAGTATTACAGGCCCTGGAATGCAGGAACAGCCGTCAGGCCCGTTGGGCCTTCTTCTTTGCCCAATACCAGTTCCAGATTCACCATTTTCCTGGAACACAAAATATAATCGCTGATGCCCTGTCTCGGCGTCCTGACTATGAACCTCCTGAAGACCGAAACATTTCCTGAGATGTTTCCCCATACAATATTTGTAGCTCAGGCAATCAGTCTCCTAGATGAAGTCCGCATGCAAACTCAATCCTCTGATTTCTGGAAGGACATCTCGGGCAAGAACCAGTGGAAATTGAAGACTAAGCATGGATACCTGTTCAAAGATAACACCTTGGTTATTCCAACACAAAAACTACAACAAAGGATAATAAACCTCTGTCAAGATACCCTTTACTCCGGACATTGTGGTATTACCAATACCCTCCGACTAATACAAAGGCAATTTTGGTGCCCCGGAATGAAAGCTGACGTACAACTGTACGTTCAGGCATGCTCTGTCTGTAATCAAAACAAACGCGACAACAAAAGACTGGTGGGTCTACTACAGCAACCTCCACTACCAACAAGGCCTTGGGAATTCATAGCAACAGACTTCATTGTGGAATTACCGCCTTCTAGGGGAAACAAAACCATCATGGTCACCATTGACTTGTTTACTCATATGGCTCATTTTACACCCCTGTATAAATTGCCATCCTCGTCAGAACTTGCTGGAATATTCCTAGAACACATATTCCGACTACATGGACTCCCTTCCAAGATCATATCGGACAGAGGGCCTCAATACGTTTCTCAGTTCTGGACACACCTTTGCCGGATACTAGGAATTCAACGTGCCCTCTCCTCAGGCTACCATCCCTAAACCAATGGAGCTACTGAGCGAGTAAACCAAACCCTGGAACAATATCTTCGTTGCTTCTCTACCAAGGTCCAGGACGATTGGTCCCTTTTAATACCAGTGGCTGAATTTGCTTATAACAACTCGGATCACTCGGCCGTTAAGACCAGCCCTTTTTTCTGTAGCCATGGATTCCACCCTTCGGTTCTACCTACCGTCCTTCCACATCCTATACCAGTTCCAACAGTCGACTCCTGGATTGAAACACTCATTAATGTACAAAGAGAAGCCAAAGCACAATTAGAGAAGGCCAGGACCCAGACCAAGCTGTATGCGGACTCCAAAAGAAGACCGAGCCCTTCCTACTCAATAGGGGATGAAGTATGGCTATCTTCGAAGCTGCTGCCACAGCATCTGCAACCAAATAAATTGGCTCCCCAGTATTATGGGCCATTCTCTATAAAGGAAATCATCAATCCAGTGGCCTTTTGACTCAAATTACCAGACTCCTGGAAGAAAATCCACCCAGTCTTTCATACAACCTTAATGAAGCCCTACATCCAGACCTCTCGAACTAACCTGCGGCCTAATCCGGTACTCATAAATGACCAGCTGGAGTATGAGGTCTCCAGAATTTGTGATTCCAGATATAGCTGTGGCCAACTCCAGTACCTGGTGGAATGGAAGGGATATCCCCCCAGTGAATGCACTTGGGAACCTATCTCAAACTTAAATACCCCCAGGTTACTCAGAAGGTTCCATCTCATACACCCCGGCAAACCCGGTGGGACGGGTTTTCGGAGGAGGCATGCTGTACCATCGAACTCGCCCTTTCTGGGCCTCCTGGTCACAATACTACCAACATGGCGGCAAGCCCACAACGCCGCTCACCAGTCTTCGCATTCTACACAGCGTGCTCTATAAAGAGACCACACCACCGCGGCCCTGCGTGTCTCAACGCTGCTGCTAGCTGTGACCGGACGTGTGCTCTGTACTCTTCCCTGTACTATTCTGTTGTTTCCTGGTTCCAGGAAACCCTTCTTCCAATCTACCTTTCCTCCTCCTTATCCAGCCTTCATGGAATCCTTGCACCGCCTCTGCGTGCTTCTTATCCCTTTCTTGAGTCTCCTGGAGTTTCCCCTTGATCCCGGACATCGAAGCTGAACGAACACTGGAAGCCGAGGACGGCCGAGCGGGCTTGTATAAGACCCGAACCTTACGAAAGAAGACTCCTCCTAAAGAAGTCATCAGGCAACGAAAACAGGTGAGAAAGGGGGAAACCTGTGACAGTACCTTTATTCCCAAGGGAGCCGATTAATTTGATGGTAAGGTGGTTTCTAAAGATATTTCGTAATGTCACCCGAACCTTGGGCTCAGTACAGGTCAAGGAGATGTCAAAGTGCTCTTGTGTTGCTGCTGCCACTCTTTTCCCAGTGAGGAACGGGGATGCACTGATGTCTTTCACCTCACTCCAACTCTAGTGGTTTTTCAGTCACTGCACTTTGTCATTTTATACTTGCCATTACTAATGTTCTTGCACTTATATTTCTCTCCCCACAAGTGTTTTGTATCCATACTTGTTTTGCAGTAGGCACATGCTACAATTTCCACACGTCTCTTCCTGTGTTCGGTAGTTTTACTGTAATCACAGTGGCATAACTATACACAGAATAGCATTACTTTACATGTTTATAAGTGCATATGGTTATATAAATGTATGCAAATGAACGTGAAAGTTTACTCCACACAAGCACACAATATACAAAGAATTCTAAATCTATACTAATGTTACTGTATATAAAAGTGTACATAGAATTGTATACTTAATGGTGTTTCTGTGCATAGGTTTATGGTAATACAGATACCTGGTTTGGTGTACACAATGCATATTTTTTATTTTTTGCGTATGCACAAGCACATAGCTATCCTCAATTTGGTTTGACTGTATGCATAGCTGCTAACCTTTCACACAGTTGTCACTTTATACATACTTGCATTCCTGTGCAGAAACGTTTATGGCAAACAGTTGCATTACCATACATAGAATACCATTACATGTATATATGTATTTTACTTACTGTCAGGGATAAGTGGACTTTAAGGAACTTTACGAATTGTAACTATGTTAATTTTATCTGTGTCACTAAATGTCCATGTACACTGCTATACATTGGCATGACCGCCTGTACGGTGTCCAGCAGAATCAATGAGCATCGCTTTCAGATAAGCAATGGCACTTTATCAGCACCACTAGTTCAACATTTTCTGCAAGCAAATCACAGAGAGGATGACATCCATTGGATGGTCATTGATCAATTTAAACCAGTTATGAAAAATTTCTTAATGACAAATAGATTATTCAAACTAGAACAAATCTGGATTCATCGATTGCGCACTCATGAAACTGGCCTGATTGAAGACCTGCAATGGTCTGCCATATTGTCCAAACCCAGCTTTAGGCTATTGATTGTGTTTAGCTGACCTGTATGGGTGGTTGCGAGGGCTCGGTTCACCATTCCTTCACTATATTTTTCATGCCTCTAAGATGGCTGACCTAATTGACCCTCCTCTAAGGGTAGAATTTTACTTTCTTTATTTCTAAGTTTATCACACCATTTACTGCATCCAAGATGGCCTACAGAAAGGCCCTTATTGATATGGCCACTCGGTATAGCTTTGGGTTTCTGCCACCATATTTATAGAGGATCTAAGATATCCCCTGCCATACGCCACATTGATAAGGGAAGGTAGCGCTTAGTGAGTTGCAGCGTGTTCGGTGGATTGCCATCCTAGTATGCTTCCTGAGCGCTTTAGGCATTGAAAAAAGTTTAGCCTCTGTGATCTCACGGTTATGAACTGTTGTATGTGCGCATTGTGCAGGACCTAAGCGGTATATCAGTAAAACCACAGCTGTTTTGTTCATATCTCAGCAGGTGCTCCAAACATGCTGTATACGGGCGGGGCCCCGTCATCAGGTGGGGTTTTTCCGCCTCCACAATAGGGTATATTAGAGTCTGCACTGCAAACATAGCCTGCCTCTATGGGTGGATTTCTCAACGGTTGTTTGTGTTTGACAGAGATGTTGACTTGTGGGTATTCAGACAGTGATTTTGAAAATTGCTCTGAAACAGCACTGCTAGTAGGATAACTCAACGATCTGCAAGCAAGGTTAGAATTTAACTAATTGTACTTCCAGGCCATTAGATATTTTGTAACGGTTGCTTTGGACCATTATCATCCACAATTAGGGTCTCCTTTGGGTTGATTTTGCAGAGCCGATGTCGTTCCCCCTTTTGATGTAAAGAACATTTCCGTGAGGAAGGCTGGGTAGACAAACAGAAGTACCCACATAGCTGAAACTCAAATTGGCCACTGCAATATGTTTTTGGCTAAACTGTTGAACAATAGTTGGTTCATATTGGTAATTGCTAGCCTTATCGGCAAAGAAATGTCACATATACTATATGCGCTAGACTAAATTACAGAGCATGTAGCAAATTTAAGTTCAGCGCTTGGACTACATTTTCAGTCCATATTTCCTTACATTGTATGTTTTAGAAGTGAATAATAACTAATTGCATTGTTTTTTGCATGTGTATTCCGTATTTGTTAGTCTTGTGATATGTCCTTTCTTTGTTTGTTACATGGGGAGAGCACTTTTGTACTTTTACGAAATTTGAACATGTTTTATGTACTGTATGCATTGTCATTTTAGTAGGAATTTTAGGGTTTCTAGTGTAATTAAATCTTTTTAGACAAGTCATTTTCTATAATAACCAATTTTTTATTTTATGGTCTATAGTTTTCTATGAAAAGATGTACATTGTTATTTTGCTTGTTGAATATATCTTATTGTAGGCAGGATCTCCCCTTTTATGTGTCTCTTGAGCATGTGCAGCTTGCCCATGGATTAGATATGAGATGTAACTGAGTGCTGTGGGTAGTGGAAGCTAAGCTGGAACATTATTTGAAGGCTTTAGTGGGTATTCTGTCTACGAGGTCTTTTTTTTTGGTAAGCATGTGTATCAACCAATACAACCAATGACTGTCATTCTGATTGCTGCCCAAGTTTACTATTAAGTCGGAATATTGGCTACTTTATTCATGAGTTGCCATGGTGTGATGGAGGGGGTTATGCTGATCCGGCCTGTGTGGAGAGTGCACGTGCCAGACATTAGCGTCTTTCTTACAGCATTGTCATTACAAAGCAATTCTTTCGACTACTTATATTAGTAGAGCGCAGGAACTGAATAGGAGGGCTGATGTTTTTTTATTTGTCACTGGAAGCTCTGAAGAACGATTCCTAAAATAAGGGCATTTGAAATATGTTCTTAAATTGTGCATAAGACATTTTAGAAAAGTATTAAAGTAAGTTACCTGTAGGAATGTGATTTTTATGTGTGCCTTAGGGAAGAGGTGTGTGAGGTGTCATTAGTAGACCGTGAAGATCTGCTCTCCAACCTTGACTCTAACATTCCCTCTGTCCTCATCCTACTCGATCTCTCTTCTGCCTTCGACACAGTCATCCATACCATCCTGCTCAACCGCCTCTGTGAGAACCTGGGTATCACTGATCAGGCTCGCGCCTGGCTGACCTCTTTCCTCTCTGATCGACCCTTCCTGGTCCAACCGGGGTCCTTCCTATCCTCTATCTTCCTCTCTACCTGTAGAGAGGTTAGACCAGGCGTCTAACCTCTCGCCCTGGCTTTTTAATCAATACCTGGAAACTGTCGCCCACTGCATTGCCATTCTATTCTCAAATTTCCAGTGCTACGCTGACAACACTCATTTTCAGGCTGCCCTCGGCCCCCTCCTCTCCCTCCCTCATTGCTGATTGTATAACTGCATTTCAAGATTGGTGTGCCGCCAATGATCTACGTCTCAATGCCAGCAAGACTGAGATCCTCCTCATCGGCAACCCTTCTCCATCCTTTCTCCTCTCTCTCTGGCCGGCCTCACTTGGCCCTCCTCCTATCCCCAACTTTGAGGCTACGAACCTCGGGTCATCTTTGAGTCCACACTTTCCTTCTCCGCCCACATCTCTAAAAAGTCAAACTTCCTACTGCACCTCCTCAGAGGTACTCTTCCTTTCATCTCCTTCCCCCAGAAGCTCACTGTTTCCCAAGCTCTGGTTCTCTCTAGGTTGGATTATTGTAACAGCCTCTTTCTAAATCTACCTGCCTTTACTCTTCACCCTCTGCAACTAATCCAGAACAGGACTGCGAGACTTGCCCTTGGCCTCAGGCCCTGGGATCGTATCTCTCCAGCTCTGAAATCTTTCCATTGGCTCCCAGTGGATACAAGGATTAAATGTAAAACCATCTGCATTGTCCACAAGCCTTTCTGGGGCCTGGGTCCAAAATGTCTTCAGCTATCCCTCTGCAAATACCTCCCCTCTCGAGCTCTTCACTCCTCTAGCTCTAACACCCTCAGGGTCAGTCGTTTCTGAAAGAAACGAGCCGGGGGTAGATCTCTGTCTTCGGCCAGGGCCTCCCTCTGGAACAGCCTCCCCGCCACTCTAAAACTTGAGGAGAACCATCTCCAGTTCCAGAAGCACCTCAAGACCTTCCTCCTTGCATCTGCCTTTGCTCCCCCTCTCCCTTGCTGATCTGCTTCTCTTGGCACTGTGCACCTGGCCACCCTCTGTCCCCTTGGCCCAGGTACCTACTCGCCCTGCTACCCCTCTCACTGCCTACCGGTCATCCCTTGCACTGGGAACTGTAGCTGTACCCATACAGGCCCCCACCCCCTCATTTTCTTCTTTTTATGCACTTATCAGACTTACCCAGTTCTGCTGCCGTAAACACAGCACTTGCCATTTGCTGCCTGCACTACCCCTGTTTATTGCTCCATTATCTATTTTATTTGTATATATTATTATTTATCTGTTTATCCTCTGCTCCACACTTTCCACCTCTCCCCCTTCCATGCACTTGCACGTTCTCAATGTCACGGGGCCTAGTAAGATCGTTGTTTTGTTCTCCCCTGTTCCCCTCCCTTGCCTTGTCGCGCTCTGAAACACTTGTGTACAAGCACGATACAAATAAAATATATCATATCATGTAGATTATCTATTACCTCTTAAGCTCTTAAAAGTGCACAGCTGCCTGTTTCTGCAGTTGCATTGTTGCTGTTTCAATTCTTTTTTGGAACAAAAGTTAGTAACAAGAATTACACAAAAAAGGGAAATTGAACATTTGTGTCTTGTTGTCTGCTTTGACCTTTGATGGCAGATCTACTGTATGCGTTCAAAGTTAGGATTTTATTAAAACACACAGTATTTTATGTCATCTTTTTATGGCAGTATCTTACAAGAAAATAGTGTTTTTTTCTGGGTACTGGTTATGCTTAGAATTTTGACTGGTGGTGGGGAGATCTGTAGACCCAGCTTGTTTTTGTGTTACTTCTTTAGAAAGGTGATGTTTAAACCTGTATGAATGGAATAATCTATATCTATATATCTACACTCATAGACATGAAGTCCTAGATCCCATTAATATAGTGCCATGTAGTGTCAACGGATTGCACTATCCAAGTTAGAGAAGAAAAATATTGGAATCTTAAATAACTCTTAAAACTGATGTGGCATTTCTGTAGACAAAGAGGCTAAAAACGGCAATATTTAAGTGTTCAGGTAAGGTATAACTTTTGCTTTTTCTCTGATGACCCCATAAAGGTCGTATACTCGTGTGAAGAAACCTAAAATGGCAAGACTGCAGAGTTGTAAAAAAAAAAAGGACTGATGACCTGTAATTGACTCAGGAGGCAACTATTAACTGTTTGAATATACTACTTTCACGTGTGTTTTTGCCTAACTTGAAAGCTAGTCCAACAATTCAGAAAATGTATCATTTGAAACTTTCCATTGACTGTACTGCAGGTATATATATAAGCAGGGTAACAAAGGCGAATGATGAACGGAGCAGCCTTTCTACTAAAGTTGATGATCGATGTGTGATAAGTTGTTTACCAGGAGCAGGGCAGTAACATGCTAGTGTGACATGTGATAACGTATTTAACCTATGAGAGTCCGGGAGGTCCTCCTTTTACATAAAGCTAATCTGTTCTCCCTTTGGAGCAATTTATTCCATGAATATAATTTAGTTAATTCATTATTAGATAAACACATTCTTATAGAAGCGTGTCAAGGTGTCCAATGAGTCACAGGAGAAGTCAAATAGGTTTTCAGTTTTATATTTTAAAACATGAAGTAAAAAAAATAGGCAGTCGGGGGCTCGTAGTTTAAGTCAGACAACTGTTTACCTTTCCCACAACCTTTGTAAGGGCACGCACCACGCTAGCCCAGTTTCCCTACTACAACAGGTCACTGCAATGCCAATTCACAAGAGCCAGGGTACCCTTACTGTCGGGCCATCCCTGTTCTAGTGAGGCATAAAGGCCATAGCATTAGCCTTGTCTCTCTAACTCCCTCAGTGAATACCCATGCGCTCAACATTGGTAATTTGAATGTCCTTGCACCCATTTCCTCCAGTTGGCAGTTTCTCAACCATTTCCTCACTTGCCCATCTCCTCTCTCCTCCACTCTCTCCCTGTCTCTCACTTCACACGCAGTCTCCTGATCTTATCGCGCTCAGCTCCTTCTCCTGTCTGTGTCCTTCAGCTCCTTCTTGGTGTCTGCCATCTCACTACACTCCATCTCCGGGTCTTATCTATTTCTTTCCCTGTTTCTTCCTCCACCCAAAAAACTCCCTTATAAACATATCAGCTTCCCTCCAAATCTCACTCCTATTAAAAACTCCCCTTACCCTACATCCTCATATCACTCACGTCCCTCTGGTTTCTCTTTTCTACTCTTAAGACGCCTCCTACCCTCCTTCCAAATGAACTCCAACCACTTTCTTACTCACACCCAATTGCTAACCCTTTCTCACCACCAACATCTTACTGTGTCTCTCTGTAAGCACTGCCAAGACTCCCCTAAGTCCTCTTTCAGCATCACTGTTCCTCTCTGGTCTTTTGGTCTTTCTTCAACTGCTCTTACCTCACCGGTACACCTCTCACAGTCAACTGACTGCTGGCTTATTACAGTCCTCCCGATCCTGCCTAAAAGCTTCCCTCGGTTCCCATTGACTACTCAAGTCAGCTGATTTCCTGGGCCAATCTCTGTCTGAGTTATTCCCCTGAGGACCAGCACTTCCCCTCTAAGTTTTCATAAGGACATGTTGCCCCACCTACTTTTCAGTCTCTGTCTTTGCTATGCCGACCATGCAGTACTGTATCCTTTTTTTCTCTGCCCCCCCCCAGATCAGTTAAACCTTTACATAGACTGTTTTCTGGGAGTATTCCCTGGTCTCCCCTAGTGCTATGCAGCTCCCTGATGGTTCCAACTCTTCCATGGCTGACACAGTGTTCCCCTATGGCCAGTCTGGGGTGTGTGGAGTAGGTATTTGTACCCTAGATTCCAGGTCACAAACAGTGCATAGCAGCATTTTCATGATGTCTTTACTCACGCTATCTGCCGGTATAAAACATTTTCATGCTGGCTGTGCCAATATATGCAGTATCCGCATGTAAGAACACTCATTAGTTTTGCCATAATGCCAGTGAAAATGCAATGGCACTGTAAAACTGCCCATACTGACTAAACAATTGTAAGCCCGTATCTATGTATCATGTAAGAAAACTAATGGCCCATAATGCCAGTAAAAATGCTACATCCACTGAAACGAAACATGGCTATACTGGCTGCATCAATGTAGGCTAGTATCCCTACGTAAGAACACTTATCATGTTGCCTTTGCCATAATGCTAGTAGAAATGCAATGTCGCTATAAGAAAACCTACCATACTGACTGCACCAAAATAGGCCAGTATCCATTCCCCAAGTAAGAACATTCATGTTGGCTTTGCCTATAATGCCATGCCACTGTAAGGAAAGATGTGCATGAGGGCTGCAATAATGCAGGCCAGTATCCCTTTCACACAAAGGAGCACTCAGTTTGGTTTACCAGTAAAAATGTCATGTTAATATAAGAAAACATGTCAATTTTGGCTGCATCAATGTAGGTCAGTATCCATTATAAATACCCAATAAATAAATAAATACATTCCACAGGTAAGGCAGTTCATCATGTTGGTTTTGCCCACTATACCAGCAGAAATGCCATGCCCACTTAAGGGAACATGTCCACAGTTTGTGCACCCTGGTAGGCCAGTATTCAATTGTAAGAACACTCATGTTACTTTTGTCTATAACATTATTCTACTGTAAGAAAACATGTCCATTGTGGTAACACCAATGCAGACCAGTATCCAAATGTAAGAACACTCATAATGTTGGCTTTGCCTAGAAAGCTAGTTAAAATGCCATACCACTGTAAGAGATGTCCCTACTGAATGACCCAATGTAGGCTCCTATCCAAATTTAAAAAATCACCTCCATGCAGCATTTGTTACTATCACACACATGCACATAGATACAAACCACTGCATTACCATTCACTCAAGAGCACATACCCACACCCAGACAAAAAAAGTAGACACGCAAACACGTATATATATTCACAGAGACATGCAGGCAGTCATACAAAAACATGTGCACATTTAACTTGGTGGAGACATCCCCACTCTCCAGGTGCTGGAAGCACACAGTAGTTCCCGGGTCATGACCCTCCCTCTTCACCCCTTCTGCTCGGTTCCTGTCATAGGCTGGGAGGCAAGGATCAGCATTCCTACCCTGCCCTCTAGTTGAGACAGGCAGGGAGAGGGAGGAATGATGAGTCCTTAATTTTCCTCACCATGCCAAATTCTTAAGCGCCCTCTTCTGAAAATGAATGCTGTGGCATCATGTTGGTGTTGCTAATGTCCTTTAGAGGCTATGCTTGAATCTGAGCAGGGGTGTTTAATGTTGCTGGCCTGGTAATTGTGCAGGGCTCTGAAGGGCATTAGGGTCACCACACCAGTGTGTGTTTACAAGAATCTAAATATGTTTAGATTCTTTGCAAATGAAAATGTGACATTTGCATTTTGTAGTGAGTAAGTCACTCGCTCCAAAATGTTAATGGATTTTCTTTGTGCTATGCAAGATACTTTTTCGGGACCCAGGGGGTCTCCCCTATTATTGGGCTGCTACTGTTTTCACATAACCTTTTCTCTTATTCTGTATAGTATTGGATCAGTTGGCCTGGTGATGCTCTCAATAGTACGTTCGGTTGGCGATGTAACATCGCCAGATCTAATGCCCACCCGGGTTGATATCCAATCAACCCAACAGGACGAACATTAAAAGCTGTCTATCCATACCAACCAGCCAACCGGTCTATGTGAACACACGTACTAGCCTTGATAAAGGCCCTGAGTGGTGGAAACACGTGTCGGCAGACCACCAAATTACCCTAATAAAATGCGCACAACACACTCAAACAAGGATATACAGAGTAAGAATCTTTTTCAAGCGCAAGGTATACAGGTATAAATACGTTATGTTCCATAACAACCAATGATATTTTGTTTGTCATTTAATTAGGCATTTTTGTATAGCAAAATCACAACATAAGGTCTGTTGTGACCAATATCTCTTATCTAATTTTATGTTTTTTTAATCTCACAATCTGCCAACATGTGTATCACTCTGTGTTTAAAAGTGCCCCCCTTGCACCCCTCTGCCCCTTGTGTGTTTGAAAGTGCCCCACCTTGCACCCTGTGTGTTTGCAAGTGCCCCCTTGCACTCCCCTGCCCCCCGTGTGCCTGAAAGTGCCCCAGCTTGCCCCCGTGTGTTTGTAAGTGCCCCTTTGTACCCCCTGCGCACCATGTGTCTGAAAGTGACCCTTTGCACTCCCCCTGCCTCTGTGTGTCTGAAAGTGCCCCCTTGCACCCTCTGCCCCCTGTGTGTCTGAAAGTGCCCCCTTCACCCTCCGGATCCCTGTGTGTCTGAAAGCGCTCCCTTGCACCCCTGCCCCCTGTGTGTTTGAAAGTAACCCCCTTGAATTCACCTGCCCCCTGTGAGTTTGAAAGTGCCCCACCTTGCCCCAGTGTGTTTCTAAGTGCTCCCTTGTCCCCCATGTGTTTGAAAGTGCCCCACCTGCACCCCTTGTGTTTGTAAGTGCCCCCCTTGAACCACCCTGCCCCCGTGTGTCTGCAAGTGCCCCCTTGCGCCCCGCTGCCCCTGTGTGTCTGAAAGTGCCCCCAGCCCCTGTGTGTTTGTATGTGCCCCTTGCACCCCCATACCCCCCGTGTGTTTGAAAGTGCCCCCCTTGCACCCTCCTGCCCCGTGTGTTTGAAAGTGCCCCACCTTGCCCCTGTGTGTTTCTAAGTGCTCTCCTTGCACCCCCTGCCCCGTGTGTCTGATTTGCCCTCTTGCACCCCCTTCCCCCTGTATGCCTGAAAGTGCCCCTTTGCACTCCCTGCCCCGTGTGTCTGAAAGTGCCCCCTTGCACCCCACTGCCCCCGTGTGTCTGAAAGATCCCCCTTGCACCCCCTTCCCCCTGTGTGTTTGAAAGTGCCCCCTTGAACTCCCTGCCCCCGTGTGTCTGAAAGTGCCCCCTTGCACCTCCCTGCCCCAGTGTGTTTTAAAGTACCCCCTTTGCACCCCTCCTGCCCCCCCTGCCCCCGTGTGTTTGAAAGTTGCCCCACCTTGCCCCCTGTGTGTCTGAAAGTGCCTCCTTGACCCCCTGCCCCGTGTGTATGAAAGTGCCCCCGTTGCACCCCTGCCCCTGTGTGTTTGAAAGTACCCCACCTTACCCACGTGTGTCTGAAAGTGCCCCCTTGCACCCCCCTGCCCCGTGTGTTTGAAAGTGCCCCCCCTTGCACCCCCTGCCCCCCTGTGTGTTAAAGTGCCCCACTCCTACCCCTCCTCCACCCGTGTGCCTGAAAGTTCCCCACGCCTACCTCCTTGATCTCCTGTGTGTAATAAGTTCCCCCTCTCACCCTCTTTCACCCCAACTGGTCTCTCTGCCCCTTCCCTACTCCCCCCACCCCTTGGATTCCTTTCCCCTCCTCCTGTCAAGTCTTGCAATACCCCAATTGCAATCGTGCATAGTAATCGTAGCCGCCTGCCTTTTACAGCTCCCTGACCTTTTTACCTTTTCCTCTTTTCTCCCCTTCTCCCCTTCCCGTTTTCCCATCTCCTGTCAAAGTCTGGCATTACCCCGATTGCCTTCAGGCATAGTAATCGTAGCAGCCCGTCTTTACAGTCACTTTCCCACCTCTACCCCCCCGTCACCCTCCTCCTCTTGTCTTGCAGCCACCTTTTCCCCATCTTATAGCACTTACTCTTGTCAGTTGTCTCATGACCTCTGATAGCAGCTCGTCTGTCCCCCTTCTCCCTCCTTGTCCTCTCCGGCCCACTCCCCCCCCTAGACTACTCTGAATCGTCGTCTGACCTTCTGTGATAGTCTCCTGTCTGTTTCCTCTCCTCCCCACTCTCTCCACTCCCCCTCCTCTACCCCCCCTCCTCCTGTAACTCCTGCACTACAACAAATGTCGTCAGGCATAGTCATGTTACTGCTCGTGTGTCTCCTTCTTCCCTTCCCTTTCTCTTACTGTTCTTGCACTTGCACTGTCAGAAATGTCGTCAGGCTGATTATGATAGTTCTATTTTTTTTACATTCTAATTTGTTTCAAGGACCTGTAAGAATGTAACTGTATTCTCCCTAGTTCCCTCCCTCCTTGAAGCGCTTTCAAACACTTTGTGTATAGGCGCTATACAAATAAACAATCAATCAATCAATGTGATCTTATATATTTAAAAGAGCTGTAGTGTGCTTCTTCAAGGCCCTTCTCGTATTTTTTAACATCAATTTTCTTTATGTGATTGTTCACGTCCCTGTTACTCCTCTTACTATCAACCCAACATTAGTAATAGTGGGAAACACAAAGAGTGTGGCGGAGGACTGCAGTATATTTCTTTCCACAAAGTTTGTATAATTTGATATATATTATTAACTTGGAAGTTAAAATAATAAACATTTAAAAAAATAAAATTGCATAGAAATGCATTGATGCTGTAAAGAGCAGGAAGTGCCAGCAGTGCTACCCTTTTCTCATTAAGAGAACAGAGTACTGAAGAAGATTGGCATGAAGCACGACCCTTCTCAAGGACTTTAGTGAAAGGTGGGGGATTGTCCACAGGGGGAAGGTCAAAATTCACAACACAGGAAAAATGGCACCTTGTATGACATTTTACTTTTACAAATCGGTGTAATTGGGAGGTAGGATCAGTGGTGGGACCCCCACTATGGGGGGGAAGGGCGCTGCCTCATCGCCTCCGTGTCAGATAGGCCAGTCCCATTGTGCTTTATTTTCAAGGTGGACTGTGCTACCTGCTTCTTAACAGGGGAGTGTCCCAGCTATGCTTTTTTGTTTGTTGCAGTGCCCTTTCATCTCTGAAACAAATGTAGTACATAATAAGAGGTGCCGACGGGAGGTTGGAAGATTGGCCCTGCCATCTCTCATTATTCGGTGCTAGCAGCGTAGACACCCAACTTGAACACGCTGACTGACAGGGGAGGCCTCCTCTCCTATCGGGCAGCATGTCTGCATCCCTGAGAGGAGTGCAGGGTCATCCATTCTCCCTGTGGATGCACGGGCCAGTATGATGTATGCATGCAGAAAAGTGAGTTATTTTTGAAATGTAATATGTGTATATGTATGTATGTTGGTGAGTGTTTTTCAGGAATTCCTGCATGAAGGAGTTGGATGAATGTGTGAAAGTGCGGATGTAAGTGTTGTTTGTACATGTGTGCCTGGCCGCACCCCTAAATTTAGGGCCCCTACTGAGTGCTGAGGGAGCTGTATGAATGTGCGAGTGGAAGCATTGTTTGTGGATAAGTTATAATGGTGACAGCATAGGAATATATGATCTGATTGTTGAAATGGTCAGCCCCACCCCTAAATTTAGCAGCCCCATTCAGCGGGGCTCCTACATTTAGGGCTGGGAGCTGCTGTGGGCATGGCATTGTTTTTGCTTTAGCCTTGATGCACAGTACTGTGCATTAAGGGTAAACAAACGTGGTAAGTGAGGTGAGATCACATGGCTACATTGACCTACATTGAATGTAGGTCAGTCTACCCCAGTGATAACACTTCAGTAATCATTTGCTTTACCTTTAAGGAATCATATTGTGTGACAAGGTTAAAACTAAAACATGATAAGTGTTTTTACATGGATAACCTTGATACCAAGAAAATAAATGTCTTGCCACATTAAGAAAGTTTACCCAGACTGGCATCACTGATGTCAGTGTATATATACTTTCTTAATGTGTCATGGTATTTTTGTACTTTGCATCAAGGGTACAGCGAACATAAGTGTGATCTCATGGTATACTAGCTCATCTTGGCATAGCCAGTTTGGATATACTTTGTTTGTTTGGCATGGCATTTTTTACTGGCTGCGAGAGCTAATATGGTAATCCTAGCATATATTTATGCAGCATGTATGGGCACAGCTAGCATAAACATGTTTTGTATACTGGCATATGTTGTAGGCAGAGGCATCAATACAAAAATGGGTTGCAAAATGGGCCTGTACACTGTTGGTGACTTGCATCTATTGGTTTTTTCATGTGCTACCATACAAAACTGATTGCAAACGATGTGGCTTGTTACCCAATTTTCCACATAAAGTTGTATTATGCACCATTTTAACCCAATATTTAAAAAATGTTCTTGGTGGGGAGAACACCTCTCCCGCTTGGATGCTCCCACATTTTAGGCCCAAACATTAACACCCCTCCAGTTAAAAAATTCACCAGCCGCCACTGGGGGAAGATGGACTTCTAGCTAGCAAGAACATATGCTTTCCTGAATGATTTGACTCAGAAAATGATCTATTAACAAGCATATCACAGGACATCACAACAATGCAAACAAAATTAATGTTAAACCAGCAAACTTGGCAGACACAGTTAATTGAATTAAAGTGGGAGAGATTTGTCTTCAAACTGAAAGACAAGGTCAACATACAAGACCATGTTCAGCCAAAACAACTAAAAGAACTCAATGGCATGTCTGATAGTTTAGATTTCTTCAAATTAGAAGAAAGAAAAGACAGAATACAGAGCCTGCTGTTTTGAGACAGGAAACATGAAACAATTCTTTATGACACTCTTCGGCTAATATTTTCAGTGCAAGATGGCAGACTTGATCGATGGAACCCACTGCAGACTTTGCTGAGCCAGTAATGAGATGTGGACACAGAGGACCCATAGCGTTTGCCATAAACATTTATTAAAATGAAAGCAGGGTTGGAAAATGCCTCACTGTCCCTATCCTAGGAGGTTTTTCCCTACATCAACCAAAAATGAAAGGGCTGTCATGTATCAAGATGTCAGCGCAAAACTGTCCTGTGTCCGGAATCCTATCCTTGCCCTCACACTCTATACATAACTCTAAGGTGCTAATGGAAATGTCTATGACTTGCAAAGTGCACAAATGTTCAAGTTCAACAAAAAGGCATAAATCCAACAAAAGTTCCAAATGAATAATGTTCGCAGTTCCCGGGAATCACTCCTTTCCCCAAGTTTCTTTTGACCAAAACAAAACGGTTGAAAAGAATAACCAAGCTCTTTGTATCTTAATAGGATAACAACCCTCCTCTTGGTGTTGCAACTTATTCAGGGGAAATATCTCTGTTTCACAAGTCCTTCTTACATTTAACATATTCCAAACATCCCAAAGGCATGAATTGCCTTGGGATTCTCTGTCTCAAACAACAACAACTCCTGGCATACTCCCAGCGAGGTTCTTTCATTTAGTTCCTTGATCCAATTTGGGTGCGGGTCCCAGACTCACAAAACACCTGGTATACTCTTGTGCGAGGTTCCTTTTCACATTCACTGTAGTTCACTTGAGCCACTTGGCTTTGCCTGGTATACTCTCCTGCCTTGACATTCTTTCAACATGTATTGAATTACAGTCTTTTCTGCCACACTGTTTTATTTTATAATGTGGCTACGAATCCCAGACCCGACTATGGGTTCCAAACACTTGTCCATGGACTTTTTAGGTTATAGTCAAATGTCCCAGGGGCCCTGTTATCTTGCTCATGCCTGCCAAAGCTCTTGTACTGTGTTTCTGTCTGTAGACGGTACCCCCTCCAATGTTCCCCGGCGGCCCCCTCTCTCTCAGCAGGCTTACCAGTTCTCAGCAGCGGCTTTGGGGTCCTTCGCGTCTCGTGTCGGTCTGCAGCTTGTCGTTGGGTCGGCAGAGCGATTAGTTTTCTCGCCGGCTTCCACCATGCCTCTGGCTTCCTTGGCAGCTTCTCCTCTTCTCCGTGTCTCACTGGCAGTGCTTCAACCTTTGAGCTTCTCTGTGCACCACTAGCTGCTGTACTCCTGGTCTCTCCCCAAACTCCATGCTTCTTTTCCCGGCATGGTTTCAAACCATGTCGGGTCAATCGCCTTCTTCCAGCTACTAAACTGCTAGTGTCGGTTCACATTAGGAGCAATCATTATTGCACCTGGCCTCTCGCTTGTCTCATTTCTTGTTCCTTTATTGATTTTCTGATATTGAGGAATACCGTCAGTAAGATGATCAAGTTAGTTGATGCACATAATTATTAAATGAATGCATCAATTAGCTGGTAATCGAAAGCAAGGAGCAACAGTATTACTAACACCCTATATCTCAAAATGGCTATAATATGGGAAAGTCAATGTTGCAGGGCAAAAATATGAACCAGAATAAAATGTGAAGCTTACAAAACTTTGTCCCCCACAGAATATTTTGGTACAGGTCTTCTATAATCCACTACACTCTTTTTTCACAGAGAAAGAATCAGAAGCAGGTATCATCTGTTTTGGTGCAACCACTTCTCGAAAAAAACTGGAGTATGGGTTCCATACAGGCAAAACAAGGAGATACCCATGTTGCTGAACACAATTGTTATATGCATTTCTGAAATAAAACACATTTCCAATAAGTCCATTGAAATAAACAACACCATGCAAATAGTATTCAAAACTCTAGTTTACGCTTCCTTTCTAGCCATCATTTTGAGGATACTCACTGAAGGAGGAGGGACTGTTCAACACCTAACGCCCTCCAGAACTTTCGAAGACAACATTGCATCGTAACGCCCTAGAGAACATTCAAGGACAGCATTGCATCCATTGCTCCAGCCTTGGCTGGTGTCTGCAATTACTCCTTTGCCACTGGCTCCCTCCTGCTACCTCTCAAGCACTCCCTTGTGCAGCCTCTCCTCAAAAAGCCTTCTGCTGACCCCCACCGTCCCGCTAGCTTCCGCCCTATCCCCATTACCCCTTTCCTGGCCAAACTCTTGGAGAAGTTGGTCATCTCCCAGCGGATCCACCACACTAAATCTGTCGGTTATCTCCACGACCACCAGTCTGTCTTCAGAGCAGCCAGAGGCACGGAAACTAAACTCCTGAACACTGTGATGACTTGCTCTCAAATCCCAATTTCAACTCTCCTTCCGTTCTCATCCTTCTGACCTTTCCTCTGCCTTTGATACGGTCAATCGTGCCAGCCATATAAATCAGCTTCATGATACCCTTGGCATCAACTGGGCTCTTTTCTCTCCACATCACACTCTCGACCTGCTGCGTCCCTGAGGAGGCAAAATCCTCTCGCTGTGGCTCTTCAACATCTACTTTGCTCCAGTAGCCCATTTGATCGCCTCCTTCTCTCCTCACTCCAGTGTTATGCAGATGATACGCAGCTTTCCTTCAAACTTCCATCCACTTCCTCCACTTTCTCCTCTTCTTCCTCTTCTTCCTCTCTCATGCTTGACTGTCTGACTGCTATTCGGGCATGGTGCACTGCTAACGATCTCTGCCTTAATGCCAGTAAGACTGAGGTCCTTCTCATTGGGACCCCTGCTCCCTCCTCCCCTCCCACACTCTGCCCCCCCATGGGGCATCTCCCCTCATTTTACAGTGAGGCAAAAAACCTTGGTTTCATCTTCGACTCCTCTCTCTCCTTCTCTCCTCACATCACAGACCTTGCCACAAAGGCTCATTTTCAGCTGCACCTCCACAGAGGAATCTCCCTTTCCTCACCTTCCCCCAGAAACTCATTGTCTCCAGAGCTCTGGTCCTCTCTAGGTTGGACTACTGCAACAGCCTCTTCCTCAATCAGCCTAAATCCTCCCTTCGCCCCCTTCAAGTAATCTAGAAAAGGACTGCAAGACTGATCCTTGGCCTCAAGCCCAGGGACTGCATCTCTCCAGCCCTAAAACCTCACCACTGGCTCCCAGTTACTGCTAGGGACAAGTCCAAGACCCTCTACATCATCCACAAGGCTTTCTGGGGCCTGGGACCCCGCTACCTCCAAATCTCTCTCCTTAAGTACCCCCCTTCAAGTGGCCTTTGGTCTGCTAGCTCCAACTCTCTGCAGATCAGATGCTTTTCTAAGCAGAGAGTGGGAGGTAGATCCCGCTATTCTGCAGGAGCCTCTCTCTGGAATGGCCTCCCTGGCCCTATCAGGCTTGAGCCGGATACCCTTAAGTTCTGGAAGCTTCTCAAGACCGATCTTTTCTCTTCTTCCTTCCCATCCCCCTCCCCTGCTAATGTCCCCCCTGCCACATTTTGACTGGCTGCCTGGTGTCTTCTGAATCTTACATGGCACCAGGCCCTCCTCACCCAGTATACCCAAGCACTTGTTCTCCCCTGACCCCCCCCCCACCCCTTTAACCTGCACTTGTCCTATTGGGCTCCCTCCCCCCCTACACTAGCCTGGCGGGGCTAAGGAGCCCAACCCAGCCCCGTCCTCGCACTTCTTGTTACTGCACTTGCACTATCCGAATGACACAAGGCCTAGAAGGACCGTTTTATTATTCTTATCCCTGCCCCCACGCCCTTTTGTCTTGTGGCACCTTCAAACAAACACCATTTTCTGTATAGACACATTATAAAAACCAATACATGAATAAATAAAATTGACAACACTGCAAAATGTAGAAATAGAAATATACTGCATACCTAAATCAGAAATTATTTCCTGTGGCAAAACATCTCAACAAGATAGAAATGGTGGGTTGGGTGGAGCGTAACCCATGCACCATTACAAAGACACATTTCCCTGACCAAACAGCTCCTGCCTTACAGTGCTCTGTGCACTTCTTTGTAGTGTTTGTTTAAGGGATGTAGCACCCTGCTCACTTCTTTAAAGCAAGAAACCCAGGGATATAGTGCCCTGCTCTTTCTTAACACACCTACCACCAAGTTTTTCTTTCCAGTTGCTTAGGGCCTGTGTCAAGCTTAGATAGCCTCACACTATAGCTGTGGGCAACCTCCTTTGCAATCATGAACATAGTTAAATCAGTCCCACTTGCAAGTATTGCTTTCCATTTGCTTACAGTTTTTACCAGGCTGCTATACTGTCACCCTCCAGTCACAGGCCACCCACTTGTTAACTTGTCTTAACCCTGCAGAAGACTGATGGTCTACCCCTTGAATAGGGTCGCCATCCTGGGTCAGGGGTAGCATTTCTTCTTGATGTGTTTCCATGCTTTGGCTAAATTCCATTATAGCCACTCACAGAGAAGGTGTAGGGAGCTGGTATGGGCTTTTCTGGTAGCAAATTGTTGCAGATACTGTTTAAATGAAGTTTGCATAGTTAGTGTTCCATGGAATACTACGTGTACATAGATTGTTATGTGGAAGGGAGGAGGAGGATTCCAGTTCCAAGAGTCAGATGCTGGCTGTGCCAATGCGGTCCACATAATAAACTTGATGTTACCTCTCTCAGCGGTCTCACTCCTTCAATACAACCTGGTCGACTAATGGGCTTGACCCCATGTCTGTCAATTCCTCGTGGGTATAAGTAGATGATCCGGACTCGGCAACCGGGGATCTGGAGCAAGGGCCCCCAGAGCGGCAGGGAGGCAGTTCCTTTGCTGTTGCCATCATGTCTCCAATGGCGCACATATGTATATGCTTGGAGGACCGTAGCGGTTTCAATGACCCAAAGTGCTGGGGTATCTAACAGGCACTAAGTCGCAAGTGGAGCCGTGAGCAACGGCGCAATGAGCTGACAGCGCATGGCTCATGCATAGAAGAAGGCACCCTTAATGCAGTGACATTGTGCGTCACAAATAAAAGTGTTAAAGGAAAGAACCTTTGTCCGCAGCTGTCTACAATATGGAAGAGAAGGAACGAAGAGCTCCGGAAGTAGAAAGAAGACACAGGGGCACGGATCAGGCAGCGCACAGAGTCAGCAAAGGCCAGAGGTGACCAAATGGCCCTTTGGCCATCCCAGGTGACCATTTACTAAAAACCACCTATTGTATTACAAGTATAGTGACAATAAATGGTTGCAGATACTGGAACAAGGTGTATAGCATAAACATTCAGCATGCCAGTGCAAAATTACCTTCAGTCTTTTTAGCAAATCCGGGTGAACCGCCCATGGTATGGGACTTGTGGGTGGATGCATTTAAGATATACAAGTGCAGCCGCCTGAGCAACATACACTGATGACCAAAAGGAAGCAACCCGTTGAGCTGTTGGGGCACAGAAAGCCTCAGGCTGTTCAGACACCTGCCTGCCGAGGACATAAGAGCCAAAGGTCCTGGTGATTGGGAGGGAGACACAGTGGTGGTCATCTTATATGAGATGGCATTGAAAATGTTGGAAGCATGATTTGGGAGAAAACCCAATGTGGTATTAGAATGCCACTATTTTTTCTCTAGGGCGCCAGGAACCGGTGAATCAATAGGTGCATATGTTACAGCATTGATGTACCTGATAGCTATGTGCAAGTTTACCTGGGTACAAGATGAATACATAATATACCAGGTAATGATGCCAACATGCAACCCCAAAATAAGAGAAAGAATATGGATGGACAAAGATCAACCATTTGACAAGGCACTTGAAATAGCAAAGGCAATCAAAGAGTCTTGTGTGCGTGTACAAGTAGTGTCCGAGAGAAGCACACAAGGAGAAGTTGTGCAGGCAGTTATGGCTAACAAGAGAAACATTAATAATAGTGAAGGTTATTAGGTGAGAGGCAGACTTGAGGGGATAACCGGATACTCCAAGGGCGCAATCGGGACATTTGGAAGACAAGTGCATTAAAAGTGTGGATGGTCTAGTCATGCAACAGGAGCTGAGGAATGTCCTCCAAGTGCAACGGGATGTAGATGATGTTGAGGGAAGGGGCATTTTTCGCTAGAATGTGTACATTTAACACTAGAGGAGGGGAAAAAGGCAGAAGTTATTACAAACAAAATGTTAGGATGGTAGAACCAGAAGAGAACACGAGGATGTCAGAAAGGGCATTGTTGCTACTACAGGGGGAGAAAAATAAGGGACATGGGACATATTGAAAGTAGGGGTGTAACGAACTTCGGGTTCGAGTAAGTATTCAGCCGAATTCCGGCTGAAAACTAGCTATTCAGCATTCGGCCGAATACTTACTTGAAGCCAAAGTTGCACCCCTAATGTGCAGCTTTTTTCGTATTGCGCTCTTGTGGGGAGGGATGTTGTGTGTTTATGCAGGAAAATGAACAGGAAAGTTCCTCACCTCACGTAAGAGCATATTGCATCTCGCTTTTAAATCAGGTTAAGCTACCCTGCTAATTCTCTTTGACATTGGTGTACACTCAGAATCCAGATCAGAAACAATGTGCAAGATTCTGGAGGCAGTGTTGTATCTGCCGCCCACGCGATTTCATAATCTGTGTGAGCATCAGATACAAAAGACAGCCTTTTGTGACATCTTCTGGGCTGGCCATTGCTAAAGCCGGTGAGAATATTTTCTTCAGACATTAAATAGCAGATGAGAACGGGGGTTATAAATATGTGTGCACTTTGCATGCTGGTATTCATCAATCTGACATTACATTTATGAGTAGTACTTGAATAGGCAGTGTTACAATGGTGTAGGTTCGTGGAAACACCTCTACCAGTGAAGAATAAGTACAACACAGTTCTGACTGTACTTTCGAATTACTCTTTTTTTTTTAAGAGCGGAAACAAGCAGTTGATTTTGCTTTATAATTGAGAAGACTTTCCACATCAGCTACAAAAATAGCTCTGGAAACAATACTTTGTTTTCAGAATCATGCGTCCATTATGAACAAAATACCGAACCTCTTAAATGTTAAGGGGGTTTATTGTCCCCTGACTACTAAGAACATTCATGTGTTTGTAAATTAGGGAAAATAGGTTTACCTGGCCTGTAAATCATTTTTATGGTCAATGTTGTCACTTGCTGGGTCCTGTATGAAACCCCCACCCGAGACCACCAAAGAATGTGAGTGGGATCAACTGATATTCATTTTGATGTTCCTACAACAGAGACATGGTACAAATATACTTTAGAGTGCTGTAAAAAATGAAACAAATATAAAACAGAAACCTAAGATATCAAAAATGCAGTCAAGAGGGGGCTTTAATGGCAGAGGTATCAGAACTTGACAGGAAATCAATTCTGGCTTCTCTTAAAGCTTGTATTTTTGGTATCACAAAGTGTATTGGTAAGGAGTAAGCCCTGGGGGTGTTCCATGGTGGAAGAACAAAAAGAGGTATTTTTATACAAACAATTGTTGGATTTGGTTCAAGGTAACAAATGATAAGACTTCTACTTGGTGCCCAGCTTTCTTTAGGACCGTCGACCTGTGTCCGTCCCACTCCTTCTAGATCAGGGAAATTGGCAGGTGTAGATCAATCATTCACTCACAGTCTTTAGTGATTTTATAGTGCTCCCTAGCACTATTATTTTTATGGGGTCTTCTTTGAGAGGCACAGAATTTCATCATATCTCATTGGTCCTTCCGGACTCTGCTATGAGGCACCAATACCCCAGCAATCTTAGTTCTTCTCTGTGGGTCAGGCATCAGTCTATTCAGGAACAGTTTGAACACAAATTACTTTCCTACTCCTCTTTGGCCTGTCCCCTTCTAACCTCACGGCTAGATTAGACTTTCTACCTGTATCTGGGTGTTCATCTGACACCTCTTCTACCAACTCTGGAGCAGCCTTTTAGCCCAGTAATTCCACTCCACTCCTTTCCTTCCTGCTTGTAATATTTTCCCATCTCCTCCAACTTGCACTCTCCTGCTTTCCTCAGATGTACTCCCTTCCCCTCTGCCTTTCCTTCTCCCTGCTCTAACCTTTCTCTCTGTTCTTTCTCTTGTCTGCTTTTTCTCCAGCCTCTCTGTCTCTTGATGTTTCTGCTCCTCCTTGTTGCCATCCTCCGTCTCATCTCCCCCTCTATTTCACCAGATGTTTCCCCTTCTCCTCTTCTCTCTGCATCTTAATGTTCTTCCTCCCCACCTGCTCCCTTTAGGTTTAAAAAAGCCTACTTCCTCACCTCTGAGATACTCTCTTAATCTATCTCTCATCTGCCTTCTAGCTGACATTTTCCCACCCCTCTAACCTGTCTCTGTCTCTGTCCCTCAGTTCCTCTGCCTACACTCTAGCACTTCATCTCGCATGATCACATCCCTAACAAAGCTGATCGTACCGCCTAACAGCACTTAAACATTTCTAATTTTGGTTTTCCTTCATCTATGTATGCCTACCAACGTATTGTTCCCGTGACTGTTCCATTAACTCCCCTCCACAACCTGGTGAGAATGTCACTCACACTCACCCCATCGTAAGAAGCTCACTGCTTCCTGTGAAATCTGATTTCTTATGTAATTTATTTAAATATATTGGTTTAAACAAACCTGTATACACAGATCTATAAACATCATTCAAACAAAATTACCATATAATAAAATACAATACAAAAAAAACAACAATCATCATCCTAAAAAGATTCCATCACTCCTTAGAAGCGATGGAATCTTTTAGGATGATTGTTTTTTAAAAAAAATTGTATTTTAAACCTAATCACATATCATATCATAAGCCGGTCAAGTGGCACAGCGAGTAGAGCGCCCGCTTTGACACCCGTGCAGAGCCTGTTAACGCAGGTTCGAATCCCGGCGGGGCCAAACTCAGCCTTTCATCCTTCCGAGGTCGATAAATGAGCACCACACACCGTGGGTAATAATAAGCAGCGCTCAGATACCTGAGGGTTTGTAGCGCTATATAAAAGCCTAATTATTATTATTATTATTATCATAACACAAATATTAAAAATACCAATTTTCATCCAATCGTCTATAAATCTGCTTAGTGAAGTGTATTAGTGCAAGCATTAATCTTGTTTGCTTCCCCGTCAGCAATATATACAGCAATTCATTCGCACCCAAAGACTTTTGAGACAAATCAATAAAACAATTGCATAGTCAATAAGCGAGTTTTGGGGAAAGTTACAATTAGATGCCTCCAATTTTCTAGTGTCGATTTCTTATCTACTGTAAGTTCTTTTGTGATTAAAATAGCATTGTTCTACCATATATATAAATAAATAAGTTTATGAACGCCAAAACCAGTCTGGTGATGGCATGGAGCACATCTTCCTAAATGTTAATAATTATATAACACTAAAACTGGTGCACGATGCGCTCAATAAGATGGCTGTGTTACCCGCCTTTTTAAGAAGAGGTTTTGCCAAGATGCTGTGTTGCTGTGAGCATAATGCCTATGCTTTCATGCTGGCCAATCAACGTAATATGTATGACAGGGTGTCATGCCTGCTGTGCAACTTGGTTTGCTGCAGGATGGGACAGAGACTTCTTAGCCCGAAGCCCTGGCGGCGGCAGGTTCCCCGCAATGCCGCGGCTCATTCTGTGTCCTCCATGTTTGTTCTGCCACATCGGGGTGGTGGCCCTGCCCCCTTCTGGCGCTCTCTGCTCCCAGCCTGTTGTTCTGGTTGCCATGATGACACGTTAATGCGAAGCAACCCGGAAGCCATAAAAGCTGGCTTCTACAAACCCTCGATGGGTCACAAAGTTCTGGATGTCTGTGCCCTGTGCTCCTGACTTCTGTTGCTCCCTATGCCCGTCCAGGTCCTTGCCATTCTGTGCCTATTTTCCCCTGTTAATCCCCTTGTTCCTGTGCCCACCTTGTGCCTTCTCCTTTCCTTTCTTGACCCTTGTTTCCTTCTGGGCACGTCAGTTCCTCTGCAGCCTTGTCCTGCTGGCCTGCCCGTTTGTTGTGTCCTGCAGCCCCGGCGGAACTCCTCAATGCCAGGCAAAGCTCTTTAAACCAGTCGTACCTCGTCTTGAGCTGGAACATCGCCTGCCTGTGTATTGTGCTACGTCATCTACTACATTGGCTCCCCTGCCAATGCTCTGCACTGTCCTGGTGCCACACTAATCAGGGGGAGCCATTCCTGTGGTGCCAGGAGGGTCTCAGAGGAGTCCTAGGTTTCTACTTACTCAGTGGTCTTTCTGGGATACCTCTCTGTACAATAGTGCACAATGGCTGAGTCGGACAGAACCTGAGGAACTGGAATCAGGACGAAAGGTACACAGTTTAAGCGTGATGCACTCCTTGACACAAGGAGACTGTACTGAAATGGAACTTTGGTGTATTGCACCTGACACTTCTGTCTAGTGGTTTGTCTTTCTGTAAAACCGGCAACAAGTGTCCTGCACCATTATATAATACATTGGGCCGCATGACGATTTCGGCAGTGTGGCCAAAAACAGTGGTAATCCACTGGTGATGGAGTTACCACTGCATTACCGCTGCATTACCACACTGCCGAACTACAAGTTTGGAAGTAAAGCAAAGGAAAAACCTCCAGCAAAATGCTGGAGGTAATTCCTTTGCCTTACTGCCAAAAAACTGCCAAATCTGCGGAATTACCACTGGCAGAATTACCGCTGATGGCCATTCCGCTGAAATCCCCATGGGGTTCTATGGAGTTCAAAAAGTGGGGACTAACACTGCCTACCACCACTTGTAATCCGGCAGTAATTCCGCCAGATCAAGTGGTGGTAACAGTAAATCCAAAATACCACCAAACTTGATTAGGCTGATCCGTTTGATGGTAGTTTGACAAATGTATGCCAAAATACCACCAAACTTGTAATGAGGCTCATTGTCCTGATTAACCAAATCACTGTTGCCTTTAGCTGAAAAGGCGGAGAATATCACTAGGTTTGGTGATGTCAGGATCAGGGGCGGGGGATGTAATTTAGTGCCGCAAGGGCTGTCCTGCTTGGGCGATGCGGCAACGGATAAGATTATCACAAAATGGCCGCGCTCTACTGCCTGATTTTGAATGTGTACAAAAGAGGAAAACTACGGTAAGGTGCATAGGAAATGTTTGTACGATCGATCAATGTATGCCACAAAACACATGCCCGAACCCTCTGGACAATAATATTTCTGATCGCACTATTCCTTTAAGTTGACAGACACACTTCAAGAAACTTAAAGACATTCTTTAGACTTTTAAGGATGTTGGCCTCAGCTACTTCTGTTTTCCTATTGTTAAATGTTTGGGTGATATGTTCTATCTCAGGGCGTTGTTCTGCCTCAATGGGAAAAAACATCTTTATGTGTTCATTTGCTCTTTAAAATGATTTGAGCGTGCAGTTATTCTTTTGTTTCTATTCTCATTTGTTCTCTGCTTTTCACTATATAGCTGTCTGCTTCCTCTTAATGCGTTACCTTTGACTTCATTATTGTATTACATTTTTAGTATTATGTAGGTTATTTATTTATTATTGTTTTTTAATGAACGTTGATATAGCTGAAAAACAATCAGCTTTTCAACATATAAATAACATAACATGAAATTGCACAATTAATTATACAATTAATAATACAATTTATAAAACTTCTTTTCATTTCATCAGTAAAATAAAATCAATCGGAAAAACACAAAAAAGAACAGTTAATCAAAACATCCAACTAAGGAAAAAGAAGAAGAATAAAATGAGACAAAATAAACAAAATTCATAGCTGCTTTCTTCATCATGACTCATATTTTCATCTACTTTTACATATGCTATTTCTCCGCAGGCCCATATGCAATTATTCCTTAGTTATTAAAATATCCACCAGATTCAAATTTCCCAAAAAATTTGTAATGGCGTATCTAATCGCTTTTTCGTTTGTGTTAAAGAGAGCAGACCATAGTTGTATATGTGTTAAATTGACGTAACCTTCAAAATAAGTTTTAAAAAAATTACACCTTTTTGACAGCAATTCATCACCGCTCATGATCTGCTCAGCTTGGATATGCAATGATTTATGTCATCCCTATCGAAGAAAAAGGTATGATCAAGTTGTAAATCATCTAATTCAATATCACATCCCGGAAGAGGGGTTCTATACACAGAGCCAAAATATTCGCTCCAGGTCTGCCCAGATATAGAGTTTGTCTGAGCAGAAACTTGTGTATTACCAACAGCTTCATTCAAAAGAGCCCAGATTCCCCGGGTTGACTTTAATCTGATCTGAGCCATCATTAATTCCCCATCTTTTTGGTATCGGATGTTTTTACGACCCCTTAGCCATTTTTTATAATCCGTTTTTAAGGCTTTCGTCTAGATACTTCTAACAACTATGGGGAGATGTTTCGGATTCTTCCCATTTTTTTTTAAATCAGCTTTCCTATGTTTCAGCACAAGATCAAACACATGGAAATGCCTATGGTGACCTTGACCATGACATAGCTTTTTCTGAGCAAATCTTTGCATTGAGGCAATATAACATCCGCCTTCTGGGGGGTTTCTCCGCTTCATGTTATCAGTGAATAGCTGTTCAAATTCTATTAATTTAGACTCTGTCCATACTATACGAGATCTTGTGTTGTTGGATGTAATATGTGCAAGGTTAGTGTTCTTCGAAATCATAAGATGACTTATAGGCCATATCCACGATAAGTACAATTGTTTGTGATCACTGTGATTAGAGGCTTTGATCACTAATGAAGGCGCTATCTCAAAGAATTTGGAGTCACTATAAATATAATCCAGATTCGCTTCTAGCAAACCTCTGTGCCAAGTTGTTGCCGGGGGAGTATCTCCCATTAGGGCACCATTTGGCATCACATAGTTTCTACTTGCCATTAGTTGCTCCCATTGTAATTCACCTGCTGTCACCTGTGTTTTCTCTGTTGCCATTAAATGGAGATTCAAATCTCCCATAATTAAAGTGTGATTGACAGATGAAACAAGGGATATTTCATCTAATGTGGAACATGTGTGTTCAAAGAAGTCTTTTGCCGCTTAATTAGCTTGACCCCAATATATGTTTACGATGACAATAACCAGCTTATTTCTCTGAAGTTTAAGTTTCTTTATATATGGAGTAGATGGAGTGTAGGTACTGCTCTTAAAATTCATAGATTTCTTAACAGTTATTAACAGGCCCGCCATGGGCCGACTTCTCACATTACGTACTGACGGTGCTATGAATATGTCAAATGCATCCCATATCGGGGCCTCCACTAACCATGTTTCTTGTAACACAATAATGTCACAGGTACCCAACTCATTCCCCATAGAGTTGATTAAATGCCTGTGACCCCTTGTATTCCACGAAACCAGACACACCCTCTCCTTTGGTGAGAATTGTTACAGTCCTTTATCACGGTTCCCATGAAGCTAGGGAGTTGATGTGCCATTATTATGAGATGCACTCTGAGTATGATTTGTTGAATTATATATTCTCATGCTAGGCGACTCTTGCTGAATGTTATCAGAGGAATTTACCAAGGTGTCTTGAGTCAAGAGAAATCCCAGGTTAAACTGTGATGATCTAGCTTTCCATATGATATTGGAAATCACTCCTGATTTTACGAAAACTCTTGCCTCTGTGAGTCTTCGATCATCAATGAATTCCACTAGATCTATATCTGTTGAAGCTAGCCCAACCAAATTTGGTACTTCTCTGCAGATGTTCAATATACTTGCTCGATTGAGATCGTACTGATCATAAGGATGGTCTCTACAGCTAATTAAAAATCGATGACAATTTTTAAATTGCACCGATTTATTCCACACCGGCCCACTCCCCAGATTTCTTAACATATTACCAAAGGTTTTCGTGGGGTTATTTACACTCAAAGAATTACTGAATTGTGTGTTTTCTGATTGTACATGACGTGGGCCATTGAGTTAAGGAGTAAGAAGTGAGCTGGGCATCATCTGGGCTGATCTTTCGGGATTTGACAGTACTGGTAATCGAGTGGCACCCATATTTAGCGCGATTGAGCTTTTTATTTCTTCTCTCAATTGCTGAAAATTTGGAGCTGGTGTGACCTCTGTTGAAATAGATTTTAACATATTACTTGCATTCGCTGAGTTTTTGTAAGACTCTTCCCTGTTTGTGAATGCGCAATCTCTTCCTGGCGAGTAACGGAAACAGGAGGGATTGCCTTCTGGGTTTGCATTTCACCGTTTGGGGGGGCAGAGTTTGACTGTCACCAATGTATTGAGAAATTGAATTTTTTATCTCTTCTCTCAACAGCTGGATGTTTGAAATGGTCAAAGTATCTGTTGGATTAGGTTCTTTTTGGGCCAATCGATCTTCAAACACCTGTGAAACTGGTTGACACGGCACCTTCTTAGTATTCTTAGTATTCACCATATTCACCAGATCATCCAGCGGTTGATAATTCATGACTGTACTACTAACAATCATGGATTGGCAACCATCGTGGACTGACTTACTCACAGCGGACACAGGCACCGTTACTTTTGGTCTGATCGGATTTGTCAATAGTTTAATAAATCTCTGTGTTTTGGATTTTTGAGCGCTGAGCTGGGATATCTTGGCGCCACGGATTTTCCTTTTCCCTTCTTTGGGTGGTTTATTCGCCGAAATGGGCGAAGAAGGTTTTGTAAACAAGGTAAAAAGATTATGAATCAAATTCGGATCAGCATCGCTAGATGCTGATGGCACTTGGACCGGGTGCACCACGTTTGGAGGAGCTACTGACTCCTTAGCTATAGCCTTTGTGGGCTCCACCCTGAGCAATGGATCTGCGATGGTTGCGTTAGTCAACTGCTGGTCATGAATGGCCTTGGCCTTCTGGGGTATTTTCTCTTTATCCAGATTAATAGTGGATATTACCAGTGGGGGCTTTGGTGTTATTAATGTTACTAGGGACATCATTGACTGATTGTGTGTTTCACACAGGCATTTCGTTGTCATGCAGTCCTTCAACACTTGAGACAATATGTCGGATTGATTCGTTATTTGTTTGGTCTAGAACTTCATATAGACGTGCCATTGTAAGAAGGGCAGTATTCATTACACTAAGAGTGTTGTTAAGTGCCGGAGCCTCTGTAAAGGAAAATCGCTGGGAGTTTGGATCTTGAATAAAAAATTGACGATCTCCTGCCTGCTCATTGAATATCGAGCGGCTGTGCATAGGGGCTATAAAGGAGAGTGAAGTATTTAAAGATTGTACATCAGACTTGTCAAACAAAATTGGTGTTTTAGAGAGATCAAGTGGAGGATCAGAGGTTTCAATAGATTGATTTACCGGCTTGGTAGCCTCAGGAGGCATTGAACAGTAAGCACCTGCTTCTTCTTGTAGTTGGATCAAATCACCAGTGTATTAACATATATACAAAATATCATCAAAATCATGACATGTGTTATTAGAAGTGTTCATGAATTCAATAGCATCATCATCAACATCACCAGCAACTGTAAGTAGGTCATATGCTTTACGCAATTCATGTTGTGTTTGAACGGAACATATCAGGGGAATTTTTAACATCGGACCACTTACACAATTGGGTTCAACCTGAGCAATTTTATTTACCTGGGAGCTCTGCGTGAATATAACTTCCCCGGAGGACACCGCTGATTCCAGACTGAATCAGATATTTCATTTGTTCGAGGTAGAGTGCCAACCTCTTGCGTTTCACCATTCACCACTGTGACTGTCAAAATATTATCTAATATAGCAATCACAGGGGAGTCTTTCGCAGCTGGCGTGGGAACCTTTCCAGTTGACCTATAAGCAACCTCTTGCATATCACAAGTCACCACTGGGACTAACCACGTGTTATCTGAAATGACGTTCATGGAGGAAGCTTTCACAACTGAGACAGGGACCTTTTCAGTTATGGTACTTTCAGCCAGTGCCAGTTGTTTGGGCCCTGTTATACAAAAGGATCGTATATCAGCTGTTAAAGACAATGGCCCTCATTACGACCCTGGCGGAAAGTGACTGACCGGACCGCCACAGCGTAAATAGCGTTTCCGCCATTGCACGATGGAGCAAAGTGCGGCCCATTCCGACCCATCGGGCACGAGCACCACGGCATGGCGGAAGTGCAAAGTCCGCGATGGCGGAAATGACCCCAAAACGGCCCACACCGCCGCCGTACGGCGCCCTAGGTGCAATACCGCCACCCATCTTAGCGGACACCGCAGTGAGCGCCAACCGGAAAGTACGGTGACCGTAAATATATGGAAACGGAAGTAAAAACATGGGCCCGGAACGGGAAACAACACGCCGTACACCTATAAAACCACAAAATCCACACAACCACTAAAAACACTACCCTGAGACACATCCCAACCCGTCATCCACCCTAGTGAAACCAAGAAAAATGGGAAAAGTAGCGAAGAAAGCGTGCGACCGCAAGCGGCAGGTCCACTTCTCCCGTGAGGAACTCACCGTGCTCACAGAGACCCTCCAGGAGAATGCTGCCGCCGTCTTCTCCACGCAAATGACCAGGACGGCACTTGCGAACAAGAAGGCCATATGGGCCCTGGTGGCACAGCGGGTAAGTGCGGTGGGGACCGCACCCCGCAACCCACAGCAATGCAGAAAGCGATGGGACGACCTGCGGATACGCGTCCGTAGCATACTTTCTGCCAACCGCAACATTGCCACAGCCACCGGGGGAGGATCGGAATCACCCATCAAGTTTGACCCCCTGGGAAGAAATCTGTGCCTCCACCATAGGAATGGAGAGCATAGAGGGAGTCGGAGGGATGGAGAAAGGAGTGCAGACATCCGGAGAATCCGGTAGGTGGGCCAAATAAAACCATGCCAAATCCACAATGTCCAATCATGTGAATCACATGTGTCCACATAGCGCAACAGTAACACATGGCCAGGAGAACGTCCACACACATTGGCCTGATAGCGCACTTTAAAACTCACAATAAATACATAAATAATTAAAAACCCCAAAAACACCCACTACACGTGCAGCAGGCACACCCTAACTGCAGGCTGCCAAACAACTGCACCCTCACTCCACACACAAATGAAAGCACCTCCAAGGCCCCGACCCAAATCACCCTCAGGTACCACCCCAATGCATGTGATACATTGCCATTCCAATTCCCACAGACCCATTAATAACGCTCGCCCTCCTTTACTCCACCACAGGGTCCGATCCAAACGACGAGCTTCAGGACACCCCTACCAGCACACCTGCAAAGAGGGCCAAGACCAACGGCCAAAGACCCTCCACCTCAGCTGCACGCATCAAGACACGGCAGCAGCACAAATCAAGTGGCAGCACAGAGGAGGGAACATCAACAGGCACCCCAGCAGCCAGCATGCCCACAACAGCAGCACCACAGGTCCCCCCAATGGATGCCACAGAAGGCACTGCCTCTGGTGGCAGCAGCACCATAGGTGACACCCCATTAATGGCAGCATGCTCCGACACAGAAGACGGGGATGTCGAAGTCAGATCCATCCATGACCTGTCCCAATCCCCCTGTCTGTTCCATCCCGTACACCATGAGGATACCACGCAGGGGCACCCACAAGACGACGACTGGCCATCCCCCACAAGGCCTGTGGCAGGGCAACATGAGGTGAACAGCCACTCTGTGACACCACCGCAAATGGCCATGGCCCAGCAGAGGCAACAGTCCCTCGACCAGTTAATCGTGCAACAGCAGCAACTGGCCACGCTCCTCAAGGACCATGCCGATGAATGTGGGGGCACTAAGGCAGACATAGAAACATCAACTGAGACACTTAGGGCAGAAATGGAGAGAAGTACAGAGACACTAAGGGCACAAATGGAGAGTAGCACCGAGTGCCTGAGAGTCCAAATGGAGAGTAGCACCGAGAGCCTGAGAGTCCAAATGGAGAGAAGCACCGAGAGCCTGAGGGGGGAACTGCATGCGACGTCCAAAGACGTATGTGCCGAACTTGCCGCAGTGCGCCGTGTGCTCACTGAGCTCTCACAAACCCTTAGGGACATGCATGGACGTGAGCAGGCAGAGACATCATCCATTGCAAGTTCCGTCCAGGGCAGCCCCCAACGTAGATCTGGAAGGAACCTGCGCTCCACAGGCAGGGGTGCCCCTGATACCCGCAGAGGGGGCTTGCAATAGCGACTGCCCACTGACAATGAGCATCTTTGGACACTGGTGTTCGGGGGGGAGGTAGGAGGGTGGAGGGGGTGTGTTGGGCTCACTTGGGTGGCGGGTCGATAGGGTGTTCAACATGATATCACATATGCCATAAACAATGCACGATCAACCAATGAGATGTGTGGACAATGATCTTTTTCGTACTAGGCCATCATAGGCGTACAGTCCATATTGTGCATGTACCTGACACACACAGTGCCACGAGTCCCGTGTCCATGTATCAGCCACCAGGCGTGAGTGCTAGAAGCATGCATCAATGAGATGCTGACAAATGTCACGGCCCTCCTGTGCCTCGCGGACTCCTTGAGGTGCTGCCACATCCCCACCCTCATCATGACCATCTTCAGGTGCTTGCAGTTCTGCGTCAGGGGGCATGGGCACATTTCTACGTACGCACATGTTGTGTAGCATGACACATGCCATCACCATCTTTGCAACCTTCTCATGGCGGTACAGGAGTGCCCCGCCAGACCTGCTGAGGCAGCGGAAACGAGTCTTCAGTAGGCCGAATGCCTGTTCTATGACTACACGGGTACGTGAGTGGGCATGGTTGTAGTCCTCCTCATGCTGGTCCCGTGGGTTCCGGACTGGTGTGAGGAGCCATCTCTTCAGTGGATATCCGGCATCACCTGTATGTGGACGATAAACGAATTATGTGGAATGCCATTGCTACGTACGCACCCCCCCCCCTTCCTGCCAGGTCATTGCCGCATCACATACCCCACATCATCATGCATGAAATGAGACTCACCGAGTAGCCAGGATCTGTACCCTGCGTGTCGCTCCATGTAGCGTGGTATTGTTGAGTTCCTCAAGACCATAGAATCATGGGTTGATTCAGGGAATCGGGCACAACAATGTGTAATGATCCTGTTGGAGTCACACACCATTTGTACATTC
Source organism: Ambystoma mexicanum (assembly GCF_040938575.1). Classification (NCBI taxonomy): domain Eukaryota; kingdom Metazoa; phylum Chordata; class Amphibia; order Caudata; family Ambystomatidae; genus Ambystoma; species Ambystoma mexicanum. The sequence goes on from NC_090939.1 coordinate 890,807,834, forward strand.
AGAGAATGAAATTGTTTTCGGTTGCGGTACTGGGCCTCCATGGCATGTGGGACGACCAATTCCACATGGGTGCAGTCGATGGCACCAAGGCAACCCGGTATGCCGCCAAGTGCATGCAATCCCACTTTTGTGTTGGTAATTTCCTGCTCCGAGCGTGGTAGAGAGATGTAGTTGTCTGCGTGCTGCAGGAGGGCATCGAGCACTTGCAATAGTGTCCGTGAGAACAGTGGCTGAGAAATGCCATGCAACTGTCCGACTGTGTGCTGGTAGGTGCCTGTGGCCAGGAAGTGGAGTACAGACACCACCTTCAGTAGGGGTGGGATGGCGGTTGGGCTATCTATCATGCTGACAAGGTCAGCCTGTGTCATGTCCACAATGGCGGCTATGGTGTCCCGGTCCAAACGGTAGAGGGTGTGGATCTGCTCATCAGTGAGGTTGAACGGATGTGCTCGGAGGCGTGGGATTGCGGGCTGCCTGCGTGGTGGTAGTGGCTGTGCTGGCGGCCCTTGCTGGCCCTGCCTTGCCCTCCTCCTCCTCCTGCGTCTCCTCCGTGCGGCCGGTTGTAGTTGGTGTTCGTCTTCTTCTTGGAGTTGGAGTACTTGCAGTGCTATCAGGTCCCCCAGGGCCAACATCGCGAGTCCTGCCGGTAGCATTTCGGAGTGGGTGTGGTTGTGGGAGGAGACTGGGTGTGCTATTTATGTGTTTTCAGGCTGTATGGCCTCCACCTGTGGTGATTCATTCCACCTGTGCAAGCTGCTCTCCCCTTTGGCCGAGCACGTCCCGCACACAACGCTGCAATTCGAGGAATGGCATCTTGCTATTACAATCATGTATTTGTACCCGATGGCCGTGTAAGATTGGTTGATATGTTCATTCGGCTATGGTCCCATTGTTTCACATACTAACTTAGCAGTCGCGAACAGACTTGTGAAGGGTCCGTGGAACGTAGTACTCGAGTAACGGTGGACCCTCATGCATCACTGTACCGAGTTGCAACGACGGGCGGGGCGTCCCATTTGTGAGTGAAGGCAGTTGCCATTTTCACACACAGCCGCACTAGATGGATTAATTTGTGATTTCAAGCGGCCACAGATGCCTTTTCGACGTGATGTTGCAAATGAGGAATTCGAAGGGCGGCGCTTTCGGTTATCAGCTAGCGGCGAGGAGATGCCCACAGGTCTGACTGCAAATATAACGTTCTATTGTTCAATGTCCTTGGGACAGGGGCCATGGCGAGGATGCAATTATTGATATGAATAGTTTGGGATGCGCAATAGCGAAGTGGACGATGAGGCCGGACGTTCCCGAATACATGTTACTTCACAACACTGGAATTACGGGCTGGGGCACAGTGGATTTTGCAGGCTGCATAACGCACAGACTCAATGGAATTCTCACATGTTATGTGAGTATGGAAACAGGCGTTATCATTACGGGATGAGGGAATGATGAATGGATGCATGGACAGATGATTTGATACAGTGTTTGCCATGTACAGGGCTTCTTGGAATCTGTCCGCCTCCCCTGCGCTATGTGATGCAGGGCTGCCATAGTGGGACCATCGTCTATCTGGCCTTGTTGAGCCCTCCCTGTCTCGACGCGCCTTCAGACACTTGTGTCCATGCACGTTACCAATCCCATCTGATGGATTCTGTTTTCACAGACGCATGCACAGGTACACTCGTTTGTGATGGTGTTTTCACCTCGATATAGATTGTTATGAGTCGCAAGTGGTTTTTGGGTGGTGATGATCCTTTGGAGTGGGCTAGCATGCATATGGCTGTGGATTTAGTGTGATCATTGAAGTGAGTTGTTCGAATGTAGTTCTGATGGCCATTCTATTCTTTTTCTTTTCTTTTGGTTGACAGGTATCTCCTCCCCTTTTGCCACTGCCATCTGTATGCCACTCCTGCAGATGGCTTTTACTCCCGACACCTGCTGCTTCGTGTTAATCAGTGGAGCAGCATTACGATCTTATGGGACGATCGCCAATGGGCCACATGCCCTTACGCAGTACTAGTGGCTCGGAGCAACATTTCGGCCTTTCAGCTGGACTAGTGCCTCCCCATTGGGACGGCCCTGCGGTTCTGTGCGCTTCCATGTTGCCTTTTCGTACGAGAATGTGGCCCTGTGTACCATGAAGGAACAGGGCGTCACACAAGAAGTAGCTGGTCATTTCTTGCGGATGCAGCCCACAATGGTGAAATGTGTTTTGGAGTTCATGGCCTAATGGCTGTATGGGCTTGGTGAATTTGTTGTGCATTAAATTTCTATTCTGATATGGGCCGTGTAGCGTTCTTCTTTGCAAGTGATGTGGCATATTCCTATTTGGGGAGCGATGTATTATGAGGAGATCTGCATTGGGTTCCAGCTTCGGAGTATAGTTGCGTGGTACTGTGCTGGGCGCGTTTGCCTACGAAGCCCAGTGAGGTCAGGGATGAGGGCTGCCAATATGACTGTTTGAATGATGTCATGCTCAGGGGCGGGGGATTAGGTTTTGTGTAACAGATGCCGGTCAGCCAGGTGGACTGGTGGAATGATGTGATTTTCGGAATATTGCTGGTCACAGGTGCCTGTGTTTGCGTGCGTTTCTTGGTGGGAGACTGAGGTCATGTCCCTTGGAATGGCTTCTGTATTCGTGCCATCTGTGCCCTGCAGCTCCCATTGGCCCCTCTTGAGATTCTTTTGTTCGTTGGCATGCATGGGTGACTTGTACATTTCACTGGTTGCATTGTGACTTCATTGCACCTACGGGGAGTTGTACAATGTGGCCAGGGAGCGGTGTACAGGCACTCAGTGGGGTTGTTTACGGTTGATTCGAGATGCCGTACTTCTCACCATGGCGGAATGGTACTTTCCGCCGTGCTTGATGGCGTTAGGTACATGTCCGCTAGGGTCGGAATTCGCGTACCGTTGCGCCTTGGTGGTATTTACGGTTTGGCATGGCGCGCGCGCGCGTACTTGGTGCAGTTAGCGTTGGCGTTCACTACGGTGTCGCTAATGGCATCGTACTTTGCGGTGACGGGTCATAGTCGCACCGAGCGCTATTCGATGGCGGTATTGCATTTCCGCCATCGTTTTTCGATTTCCGCCAGGGTCGTAATGAGGGCCAATGAGCGAAGTAATTTATATTTAGACATGCGTAATTTGGGGATCAATTCAAGAAACAGCATTGGGCTCAGTCTCGGGAATAAAACACATGGGCAAAGCAGTATTGGACTCATCCTATGGGGGAGAATACACGTGGACAAAACAGCAATGGGCTCAGCCTCATGGACAATATGTGTGGGTAATGCAACATTGGACTCAGCGTTCGATACAGTACACGTAGGCATACCGGTTTTTAAGGTGTATGCGTTAGAAGACATGCTTACCGTTCAAATTAAGTGAGACAAATTAATGATTAGAAAATACAGAATAAATAAACAGATTTTAAAGGAAAGAGAAATAAAAAAGAAAAAGCCGCGCTACCTCCACCTCCCGCTCTCATGCGTGACAGCAAGACAGCAACTCACTTTAGTAACTGCACTTCTGCAGATGCGCGCGTGCATATGCACGTGCACAGTGAGTAAATAGGATTCTGGGAGAGAGGGGGGAGCAAGTGCTAAAAAAGAAAAAGAAAGGAAAAATCACAAATCTGTGTGTGTGTCTGAGCTATTTAGCAGTTCCTAGCAGTTCCTGGCAGTTTTAGCCAGTTCTTAGCCGTTATTCCCAAACAAACGACCCAATTCACCAGAAATGGTCGTACTGCTCCAATCACAGTCCTGGGGCTGGATATTAACACAAGTCCAGGAAGCAAGTCCAAACAGAAGCAGGGAAACCAGCGAGACAGCAACTCACTTTAGCAACTGCACTTCTGCAGATGCGCGCGCGCGGATGCGCATGCACAGTGAGTAAATAGGCATCTGGGAGAGAGGGAGGAGCATGCGCGCTCCAATCACAGTCCTGGGGCTGGATATTGACACAAGTCCAGGAAGTAAGTCCAAACAGGAGCAGGAAAACCAGCGAGACAGCAACTCACTTTAGCAACACTTCTGTTAGGTTATTTAATTAGACTATCATTGTCGTTATCATAAATCAGGTTTTTGATTTGTATACCTGTATGAGAGGTATTTCCTTTGCATTTATGGTAGGAGAATAACCCAGTGGTGTGTCAATGGAAGACAAATGCCAGGAATTTCATCTAGATGAATCTAGTGTCATGCTAAAGATGAGGGTAGAGGAGGGGGACACTGTCTGTCGCATAGTAGGCACAACTTGCAGATATTGGACTAAGGTTACTGGTCCACCAAAAGAGTGACATTCAAACCCCACACACAGCCAGTGAGAATCTGACAGACTATATGAACCTTTGCCTGGGCTCCCGACTTTAATATCATATTATATTTAAAACGTTTAAGCCCAATTTTCTTATTGACTACATCTGAAAACTAGTCTATTCGGCTATTCATGGTGTTGCTGAATCTTCCGTAACCATGCAGGCTTTTCAACGCAACTTTTGAAATTCGCTCCACTTCATCCGGGATTGTAATGAGTCCCAATGTCTTTTGAAGTCAGAGCTCATACTTAATATAGATATTTAAAATCATCTTTATTGTAATTTATAGCTGAACTTATTCGATTTTTCTTTCTGCACCATTCTGTCATCATTCAGCACTTTTATCAAACCACTATGAATTTCACCACTAGCATTTTTGTTCAGACTGGTTATGCATTCCTCGCCTATCGTAGGTGGATATCTCATGTGTTCATCGCTATGGGATAAACCTGCTCATTGCAAGTTGAAATCCTGGCAGGGCCATTTACCCTTTCAAAGTTGATGAATTGAATACAATTAAATTGGGAAAAAAAACACTTATTATTTAATAGCTTACAAGCCAGAGGTGCCTGTTTTGAAGCAAGTCAAAATCTTTCCTCTTCATTACTACTTACCCTTCTAACACAATTTCTAACACCGGCAAACAACTACAAAAATTAATTGAGAGCATATTTTAACCCAAAGGAAAACTTTCTTTTTTTATTAAATGTACTACTTTATTCTTTCACATTTATTTCCACAAATGTTTATTTGTTACCAAAAAAGGGCACAGAGAATCCGCAATGAAGTAGTAAATTCAATGTGTGTTGAAAAATTAAAAGGATTCCAAAAACTGTACTGATAAAATGTTCCATAAAACCGGTGAAAAGTCAAAATTACAAGCATACAAATTAAAACGTTCTTGCACAGATGAAATAAAATCATTAAAATACCCATACACATATTTAAAAAATCCATATTACAAAAATAATGGTTTCACCCATTCTATTTTGCGCCATTTTAGATCATACAAAAAGAGCATGACTTAAGTCTTGTACCCAACGCTCGCACAGCAAACACATTTGATTGATGTATTGTACTTCTTCCCAGGTTCCTAAAATCGATCTAATCAGAAGCTGAGATCATTTAAATTTAAATCAAATTGCCAGACTTCATTACTGTAACCTTCCTCCAAGTACATTTATGGGAGCCATGAGAAGCTGTAAGAGGAAAATCCTTGAGTTTCTTTGACCTTGAGCAGTATACCATGTCAAACTTAAAACTAGCCTTTGTAAACTCTGATCTGTCTGTTTTTTAACAGTTTTAGTGTCTAGCCGCTCTAGGGCTTTAAGATTTAATCCAAGGTCAGTAGCTACCGAGTGTACAAAATAAAAAATGAAAAATTAATTTTGTTAGAAAGGTTCTAGTTCTACGAGTTTTTACCAACGTCTTTTTTTATCATGGGGTTGCCCATGCCGCCTTCACCACCCCATTCCCTCCTACTTCCTCACCGATACATACCCATGTACACATAGTAAAAGAAAATGGCAGAATTCTGTTCATGCAAAAGTGCACGACCAAAAGACCTCTTTGAAAAAGAAGTGGGTAAAAACAAGTGATACGATTTAGAATTTTCCAACTCAGTCTTAATCAAATAACAACTAGTATGAGGAATATCCCTCTTGGTGGTATGCCAGTCCGAATATGCTATGAGTTAAAATTACAGGGTCACAACTGTTTTGCAAAAGTGATAATGCTCGTTTTTAAAAGATTTATCTTTAGATAATTGTCATTTTATTTGTGGGATAAATGAAAGACCGGTGCAGGCCAATTTGGGTCTGATCCCACAGTGCTGTGTCATTTGCATGCAGTAGAATGTGTTAGGGGCAATTACCTGGCTTTGGGGGAAAAGTTCCAACAGTAATGTGCTCTTTGCAAGACACATTCTCTTGGGGCTTGGCCACTTAGCTAGCCGCTGCTTATGTCATAACCATTGGTTGGGTCATAACCAGTGGCTGGGTTGAAGCCGTTGTATTTGTGTGTTGCTATTATAACTTGTCTGCGTGATTGATTAGCTGAGCAAGTTTCTAACATTCTCTTCTAAAAGTTAAACAATGGAAGAGCCACAACATTTTGAAGAAAAATATACCATAAACCAGTGGTAGCCAAATGTTCTTATGCCAAGCCCCTCCTTGCGATAAAATATGCTTGGAGGGGCCCCATCCTCCCCAATGCCAGAAGTGTAAATGTTTTCTATTAAAATCAGTCACCATACTGCCTTTTTAAAGAGCCACACACTCCCCAAGGACACCCTCTGGGACCCACTAGGGGGACCAGCCCCACAGTTTGAAGACCAGTGCAATAAACCATGATAAGCAATGAATTGATGTCAGATTATGAAACTGTTAAACAATTAAAGTATAGCTTTCCCGACAAATTACTGAGAACACAAATGGCATCCTAGAAGTTAATAATCTCTAAAACTATTATTTAGATCATTAACTTGGCAATTAAGGTAAAAACAGCAGCCATCTTGCTGGGGTGTGGAAAAGAAAAAGCCCTGCCTTACTTCAGGTGGAACCCGTCCATACCCAAAGTAAGGGTTGTGATCTTAGTAATTTAAAATCTTGTTCTATTTCTTTCCTTTCTTGTTTGTAAAATGAGATTCATAAATGCTTCTGCAATGCGGTTCATGTGTAGGAGACACAGAAAGGAGGAAATATATAACACTAGCCTTTCTCTCTTTCATTACACTAAAACATTTGATAGGGAAATATGCAGTGGGCTGGGCAGTATATATCTTTGCTATGGTCAGAAATGAGCAGGAAAGCTGTTATGGCCTTAGAGTGGCATAATACACAATCATAAGGGCTCTTTGCAAAATGTGCGGATTAAGAGATTTACAAAGGCCTTAAACCTAGTGGAGGGATAGTTTTATACATATAAGGGACCCCCATGCATCGGAAAACATAACATTCCTCTGTTGCCAGGGATACTCTACTGCGGCTGGACAAGAAAATAGACACAGGATAGATACTAGTGTCAATCGAGTCAGGCTGGAAGATCTGGTCATCAGGTAACAGGGCTTGCTACATTTTAATTGCCATCTACTGAGCAGTTTGAGGTCTCCACTGAGCTTCCAGATTGTTCAGTGTTCCCATATATTACAGAGGGGGTAACCCCCCTGCAAAGTATACAGATATTAAACCAGAGTCTGTTTTTTTGGATGAAATGGGAGATTGAATCCAAAATCCAACAACTAGAACTAGTCAGTATTCTATCATTTTCAGGACATGACTTCATCATCTGTATGTCTGTAGGGTCCTGACTCTGTAATTACATCATGGCTTCTCATTCAGTTAGCATCTGACTATAATGTTTATTTCTGTGTCTTTGGCAGGCTTGGCCGTTAACGGCCCCTTAGCCCGAGTCATGGTATGCCTGAGTGAAGCAAGGGTCTCGGTGAGGGCTTAGTACTGTTAGTGGATGAGCCCTCTTTCAAACAAAGGAATTAACGTTATTAGCACACCGGCATGTTGCGCAGGGCACTAGTAGTGTCCCTTAGTAATGTTGAACATTTTCCCTTTGATGGAGTGGTGTGCGGCCGTGCTCCCATTCATCAAAAGGAAGGTTTGCCCCGGCCAAGATGGCCACCATACATGCAAATGGGAGTTGGAATTGAGTCCCTTTTGGCTGGTCATGGAGGGAGGAGGTGACATGGCAGAAAGAAGATACGTTAAGTGTGGGTGGCGGAGGTGGCAATGGGGAGGTAAAAGGCTTGCGGGTGGGTAGAGCGAGGGCCAGCGATGCAAGGGGTCAGTGGTGCCTGTCGTGCACGGGAGTGGCCAGTAGCAACCACCAAACGGGGGTTTATACTGCCAGTATACACCCAGTGTTTTAGGGTGCTGATTGGCTGATGCCCCAGGCTCAGTGGTAATTGCTGTTCGTCCACGTTCTCTTACACAGATTAAAAGGTGGCCTCAAAGACATGGGGTCCGGTGGCAGCCTTGTCTCGTATTACCAAGTGTTCTGCCCATGTAGTAGGACAACCCGTTTTCTTAGTCGGCCACATCCCTTTTGACAAGTTGAAATCGTTGAAATCTCCTTCCTAGTAAGTTCGCTTTCACAGGCTGAAGCAAGTTATCTTTTCATTCACCATCTGCTTAGGTTTACTTTAATTTAACTAATCTCTGTGATACTTTTCTTGACAACCCGCATTTGTAAAATTCATGAAAACAAAATGATAAAAAGCTAACAGCTGTTTATGTCCAAAATTCCGATTAAAAAAGGTAAAAAATGACATGGCTAAATAATATACTTAAGTTAATTATTTCTTCTCATCACATTATTCTTAGCATTAAAATAAAAAAAAAAACTAGATTGTTTGTCACTGTATTCCCACATGTTCAGGTATGTTTTGATGGATGTCTACTTTATAATGTGTCCAAAATTCATAGTAAAGAAAACATCACTTAGCTAAAGACTATTTGAGCCTTAATTTAATTAGCAACGCAATCCTGGGCTATTACTTCTTATTCAGCCAACTTCACATGGACAGGCAGGCCGTGGATGTCTTTGCCCCTTGGCAAGCTTTCTAATCACAGACAGCTATCCTCTTTTTGTGCCAGCTTCTTAGTCACAGGCCGAAATTAGCTTCTTAATCGGCCAGGTTCTTATCCTCGGGCTGAAGATAATGGCCTATATCCATCTTCTTACTCGCTGCTTGAAGGCGTGTTCTCTTTTCAGCAGGCTTCTCGTCAACACGCTGAGCTCGACTCTTTGTTTGATAGCAAGCTGTAATGGCGTCTCATTTGGGAACACCTCGTTATAAGCTGAAGCTGCCAAGATGGCCGATGTTACTGAGAAATCCACAGGCAAGCCTGTGACCAAAAAAATAAAAGCCAACCTTGTTCCCATCTAGGAACTTGTGCATGTGGTTTCATTTGATTTGAAAGGTCACAGACTCATACATACTGCCTTTATTTCATTTTGTTTCATGCTTTTCGGTCTTATCAGCAAATACTTGCAAACTATAAAAAGACTCCAGCACTGAACCCCTCCTCCCAGTCCCCATCGTTTCCTCTTTCTTAGGATACAGGCTGCACCAGAATGATAAATACCAAATCAGAAAGCTACCTCAAGTATTCCACTTTATAATTGTAGATAATAATCGGCAGTAGTCGAGCCCTTTGCTTCGCTTTAGTTTTGAAAAAAAGGGGAGCAATGCACACGTTGGTGGAGTGGGTCAATAAAGCACAGGAAGTCAGAAATTCTCCAATTAACATCACCCTCCATCCCCGCCAATCCGGGCAATAGAACGTAACAATAAAACAAAGTGTTTCACCATTCATTATGGATATCCTGTTGGCAAGAAAAGAGGAAATCGATTTATTATAGGGCTCATACTGCAGATGGTATCTACAATGAGGAGACCCCTCCCCACCATCACATACGGTTTAATAGAAGTCCAGATTTTCTGGAACAGATGTATCCTAGTCCTACTTCCGCCAGTACTCTGCACGCAAACCCATGTCGGTTTACCAATGACACAGGATCAGTTTCTTGTTCGTGGCCAGTCATTTCAAAGCCATAATGCCTCATCACGGCCTTGATGGTATCCTGGCGGTAAATGCACCGGGATACTGCCAACGCAAATAGCGTCACTGTAACTCGTTCCGGCGCTATTAGCGCTGGATCCTGAGTTGTGGTAAGGGTGTCCCCATTTTTTGTAGAGTCCATAGGACTCAATGGGCAGTAACAGCAATATTACTGCCGGCGGTATTAGCGCTGTGGTAATAGCGCTGCAAATGGGTTGAAAGGGGAGAATTATACCACCAGCAAAAAGCTGCAGGTAAACCTCACATTTTCCGCCCAAACTCGGGGTTGGGCGGAGCAGTAATCCGGCCATAACAGCGTTACCGCTGCATTTTTGCCACTCTGCCCAACCCCTGATGAATAGTTTTTGAGCCTGATCACGAGTTGGGCGGTATCTCGACTGGGCGTAATACTGCTCAACTTTATTTATGTTAGTGCCCACCTGTCCGGCGGTATTGCTGCTGGATCACAGGTTGGGCGCTAAACGTTACTTCCCATTCCCCATTGGGTCCGACCCAATGGAGAATTTTCGGTGCAAGCACTGTGCGGTAATTGTGCCTAAAATTGGGATATTCCCAGCGTGTTTACCCCCAGCTCTGAGCTAGGGCTAAACACGCCAGACTTGAGATTGGGAGGAGCGGTGAATGAGGCGCTAACACTGTTACTGCTGCATTTAAGGGCTACCGCCTAACTCTTGATGAGGTCCTTTGACACTCAGGACCTCATCACAAGTTGGGCGGTATCCCGCCAGGGTTAACGCTGAACTTTATTTGCATTAGCCCCCACCCGTCCGGCGGTATTAACGCTGCATCACGGGTTGGGGGCCAACCATTACTCAATGGGGAATTTGAGATGGGGGAAACACGCCAGACTCGAGATTGGGCGGAGCAGTAAATGCAGCTGGAACACTGTTACCCTTCCACCTATGTGTTCACCATGTTGCTCCACAGGGATGTTTACTAATTCACACTCGGGGAACGTAATCAAGTCACCCATGTGCTCCAAAATGGTATCAATGACATACTTCAGGATTTTGCAAAAGTATGGCTTGGCCACCTCAACTGCCATGGCTACTGTTCGTTGCCTAGAAGTGAAAAAATGACAATAGTTTCACCAGGAGTGAGAACACTGGTGTAATGGAAGCCCCCGCAGCCCCCGTGGTGTGGGGGCCCCCAACCCCACATGTCCTGGAATTCTCTTTGCCTTCATAAAGACATTATTTCTGTAACAGAAATAATGTCTTTATGAAGGCATAGTGAATACAAAAAACCCCTTTCTTTTTTGAAGTCTGGAGGATATCCACAGCCCAAGACGTGAAAGACCCTATGCTGGAGGCCTCCATCTCATGGGGTGTGGGAAGCCCTATGACTTCAGAAAGAAATCGTTTATTTTTGAGGTCACTCTGCCTTCATAAAGAAATTATTTCCATTATGCTTCAGAACTTAATGGAAATAATTTCTTTATGAATTCAGTGTCTTCACAAAAAGAAACAATTTCTTTTGGATGTAATATGGCTTCCCTCAACCCCCTGACATGTGCGTGTGTGAGTCTGTATATGGTGAATGGTGTGTGTGCTTGTGTTAATGGGCGCAACAAAACCTACATTTCGTGGGGGTTAACCCTTCAAATGTTGGGAGAGGCGCCAATTTCACAGGCACTGGGGGAGGGGCAAACATACTTGTGTGGGGGCATCTAACTTCTTTACGGATTTTAATGAGACTATTTTAGTGCAGCTTCAATGATACAAGCAGCTAACTCTCTCCTTAAAGTCTGAAAACACCCACTTATGGACTGCTGTGAGAATGTGCAGTCCCCTGTTCCCTCTCTACCCTTCCAATTACTCCCCTGGGATTCAAGTACTAAACCCACATCACGATTTCGCGAAAGTACACCTTATGAGATCCCCACTCAAGAAGTTCCTCACTCAGTACACATCACGATTTCAATTGCCTAAAAAATGTGGTATTTGAATGCAGGTACTAACAGTGAAATGCTGTAGGTTAGTAATTGCTGACCCGGGCCCTTGTTAACAGCGAAACCCAAGTGCTGTTTAACATCTGTGTCATTTTCTGTCCAGCAGCTGCTCTCTAGGGCAGGCAGTTTGAGTAAACATAGCCCAACATTTTAGGGGCGGTGGGTGCTGAAACCAGTCAGCTCAATGGCGTTGTACCACTACTTGTGTTTAATGCCTTGAGTACTTATTGGTAATCTTCATTACTCCTAGCCCTATTCTTCCTCATCCCAGTGCTAGTGTACGAGGCAGTAATTGTGTACGAGGCACTGTGCCTCATACACAAATACTGGGATGAGGTAGAGGTACATGGAGGTAATGCCTGATTTAGCTACCTGTAATCTTCATTACTCCTAGTCCCACTCATCCCAGTACTTATCTATGAGGCAAGGAGCCTCATACCTAAGCACTGGGACAAGGAAGAGGGACATGGAGGTAATTCTGGGCCAAGGAGCTGATTTTGGAGGTTGGGGTAGGTGATGGAAAGTAGAGGGGATGTTTGGAGAGGCAGGATTGTGCGAAAAATCATAATGGTCGTTCATGTCCAGGCTAAGCAGGCATGATGTGTGGTATTAGTGGCTAGAGAGGGATTTTGGTGCAGCCAGTCTAGTCATTCCTCAGTTTGGTATAACCTTTTTTTTAACTGGGCTTTTCTGATAAAGCAGTCCTGCTAAGTGTAATTACCTGGCTATACTGGCATTTGTGTGCTGCCAGTCTAGCCGTTTCTTACTGCGGCATTGCATATTTTTCTGGGCATCTGTGATAAAATTATATGATATAAGTCATTTATAACGCGCCTGTACACAAGTGTTTCTAGGCGCGACAAGACAAGGGAGGGAGAACAGAGGAAAGATAAACGATCTTACTAGGCATTGTGTCATTCAGATCGTGCAAGTGCGAGAGCGAGAAGTGCAAGGGGAAAGGGAGGAGGGAAGTGCAAGGGAGAGGGGAGGGGAAAACAGGGGAGCAATGCTCTGAGTAAGTGCAGCCAGGGCAGCACAGCTCTGGGTAGTGCAAGGAGAACAAGGGACTGTAGGGTCACAGTTACAGCCCCTAAGTGCATGGTAGGCCGGAGGCAGTGCAAGGGTGACTGATAAAGAAAGAGCCTGGACTTAGTGAGACTGAGGGTAGCTAAGCAATCAGTCGGTACAGCAGACAGGTAGGTCAGGTAGGTCAGCAGGGGAGGGAGAGAAAGAAAGCAGAGCAGAAGATGAACATTGTGAGCTGCTTCCAGAACTTCAGATGGTCCGGCTCAAGTTTGAGAGGGGTAGGGAGGCCATTCTAGAGGGAGGCACCTGCAGAGGAGAGAAATCTACCCCACACTGTCTGCCTAGAGAAGCATCTAACCCTTAGATAGTTGGAGGTGGCTGAGCGAAGGGCTCTAGATGGAAGGTGTTTTGGAAGAGAGAGTTGGGTGAAGCGCAAGTCACGGCCCCAGAAAGCCTTGTGGACAATGCAAAGGGCCTTGAACTTGATCCTTGCAGCCACCGGGAGCCAGTGGAGAGATTTCATGGCTGGAGAGATACGGCCCACGGCCTTCAGGCCAAGGATACTTCTCGCAGTCCTGTCCTGGATTAGTTGCAGATGGCAGAGAGTAGAAGAAGGCAGATTTAGAAAGCGGCTGTTGCAGTAGTCCAGCCTAGAGAGAGCCAGGGCTCTGGAGACAGTGAGCTTCTGGGGGAAAGTGAGAAAGGGAAGAGTCCCTTTGAGGAGGTGCAGCTGGTAGTGGGAGTTCTTGGCGACGTCCGAGATATGAGGAGAGAAAGAGAGAGCGGAGTCGAAGATGACACCAAGGTTTTTTGCCTTGCTGGAAGGCAAAAGAAGAGGGTTCAAGGCGGGTGGCCAGAGTGAAAGAGGGAAAGCCGGGGTGGTGGTCCCAATGAGAAGGATCTCCGTCTTACTGGCTTTAAGGCAGAGATCGTTGGAGGCGCACCAATCCTGAATCGTGGATAGACAGTCAGGAATGAGCGAAAGAGGAGAGGAGGCTGAGGGTAGCCTGAAGGAAAGCTGAGTGTCATCCGCATAACACTGAAAGTTAGAGGAGAAGGTAGGGATCAGGTGGGCCAAAGGGGCCAAGTAGAGGTTGAAAAACCAGGGTGAGAGGATAGAGCTCTGGGGAATGCCACAGGTAGAGAGAGAGGTGGCGTAGAGAAAGTGACCAAGTTGGACCTGGGAGGGGTGGTCCAAGAAGAAGGAAGTCAGCCACTCCAGGGCCTGGTCCGTCATGCCCAGTTTCTCACGGAGTCGAGTGATCAGGATGGCGTGGTTGACCATGTTGAAAGCAGAGGAAAGATCAAGGAGGATGAGGACAGAAGGAGTGCTGGAATCAAGGTTAGAGACCAGATCTTCATGGGTGTTCAGCAGAGCACTTTCCATGCCTCTGGCAGCTCTGAAGCCAGACTGCTGGTCATGGAGACAACCAACAGATTCATTGTGGAGAGTATGCTGGGGGATGGCCAGCTTTTCCAAGAGTTTGCCCATCAAAGGGGTGATGGAGATTTGGCCATAGTTTGCCAGGCAGGTAGGATTGGCAGACGGCTTCTTGAGGAGTGGGTGCATAAGGGACTGCTTAAGGGTAGAGGGGAAAGTTCCAGTGGAGAAAGAGTGATTACAGAAATCAGCCAAGGCTGGAGCGAGGGTGTCAATATGGTCCTTGATGGTTCTGGAGGAGCAAGGGAGCACCTGTTTGGACGACACTTTCATAGATGGGACTTGTCTAGAAACCGTGTCAGGTGTTATCAGAGAGAAAGAGGAGAAAGGAGGAGAGGGAGAGATGGCCAAAGGGGGGCCGAGAGAGGAAGAGGAGAGAAAGGACAGGATGTCCTGAGTTTTAGTGAAGAGGTGAGAGGCCAAAGCCGTACAGAGGGCCTGGCCTGTTGAGGGAACAGGAGAGATAGAGACTGCAACAGGATTGGCTAGTTCCTTGCAGATTTTAAAGAGTTTGGCCATGTTGTTAGAGGCTTCAGAGACACAGGCTTTTATGTGTGTTCTCTTCTTGATGTTTGTTATTACTTCGACTGGCATTTTGGTGCAACCATTGGGTATTCTAAATATGGCTTGGCATGCTTTACTGTAATGGTATCACGTGTCTAGACTGGCCTATATAGTGCAGCCAGTTGGACATGTTTTCATTGTGACATGGCATTTTTAATAGCAAAGCATTAATGTTCCTGTGCATTGTTGGTGACTTGCATGTATTGGATTGGTGTTACCCTACAAAACAATTGCAAACATTGTGGCTTTTTAGGCAATTTTTCTCAGAGAGTGTGCTGTATATTTTTTTGTTTACTCTTTATTTACGAGATTGAATCGCCACTGGCGATTTTTACAAGGTTTCTTTAAAATTTCGGTGAAATTTCTGTACACCACAAGCAGAAAAAGTTGTTTAAAACAAGCAAATTTTGACCATGTAGAAAAGAGATTGTGAGTTTTTCTTTGTTGTTTTTCCTTTCCATTTTCTCCCTGTTGCTCGCCTTTTATTTCAAATCTCCATTTGCCGAGAAAATCTGGTCCAATATCTTTGTTGCCGCGATAGCCCATGATGGTCGTGCTCCACTAATCAACCGGGACCAACAGAGTTCTTCTTCAACTATATGAGCTGTAGCCACAAGTATGGAGACCTAAAATGAGCGGTTCCTGGGCAAGACAGGAAAAGATGTCGCAGTGATTCAATTGTATGGGGTGTTTCACAGAGCCGATAGTTGGATGTGGACAACAGCCCTCTTATCTTCTTGATTTCATTTGATGGAAGCAGATTAAGCCATGCCCTTAACAGGATGGATCTTAATTTTCTGTTTGGATGCCTCTTTAAAAATGGCTGGATTTCATTTAGCTTTCTTGAAGTTGTTGGCAAGTGTGCTGTCAATTTATAATTAAGGGCTTTATCCAAGGTTAGAATCCAGTCAGTCTCATCTAGTCTTATTTTTGTTTTGTTGGATTTTGAAGCAGCTCTTCTACTGAGCTGCCACATGCCAGGAGCCCTTCTTTACAATCAGTTTACCATTCGGTCATCATTTTGTTTGTACCGGATTCCATCTCCACACTGGCCAACATAACGTTCGATGGGCTGGATGGATCAATAATCTTCCCGTAGAACATTATGCTGTTACGGGCTACAATTGCTTCGAGTGAGGTTAAAGCAGGTTCACGCCTTATAAGGACCATTGGAGTTGATTTAGGGACATTAAGGACTGACCTCCAAAACAGACTTTCAAGTTACTTCCAGATTGTTTTTGGTAAGAGCGGCATGGCCTCGGCGCCATATGTGACTGAGGGAATCACTTTTCCATGACAAAATTTTATTGTGGGAATTAGGAAGAACCGTCCATACTTTCTGTCGCTGATTTTAGCTTGAAAAATAAGATGCCCCGTTTTCGTGAGAAGATGTTGTTGCATTGCTTTTTCTTTTTTTGTACAGTCAAGCATCACTCCCAAGTGTTTGATTTTGGAGACATGTTCCACTCTGACTCCTTCCAAAAACCAACTCGATTTTGCTCTTTTTTTTGCAAGTTCTCTAAAATCACTATTTTAGTTTTTGATTTATTTATTTCGAGATCGTTGGCTAGTGTTTATTTAGTTAGCGCATCAAGTTGGTGTTGGAGGCCAATGGGTGTTTGATCTAGTTGTATCAGATCGTCTGCGTACAAGAGACGAGGCACTTTTTCAAGTCCTGTAGTTGGTGGAAAAGATCTTATCATAGTATTTGCGTCCTTGTAGTCACCCATGTACGCCAGGAACAGGGCCGGGGCCAGAGGAAAGCCCTGTTTAAGTCCCCTCGCTGTGGGAATTGCAGAGGAAAGTACACCTCGTCTGCTTATCCGAACTTGAATAGTTGTGTTCGTGTGGAGTGCTTTCACCGGGCCCAAGATCTCCAACGGGTATTTCCAACCCTCCAGCTTCTGCCACAATTTAATCTGTTTACCAAGTCAAAGGCCTGAGTAAGGTGTATGAGTGCTAAGTAAATCCGAGGACTTCCCTCTAAAACTTTAGATTTGAGGATGCTGAGAAGCATGATGTTAATGCTTGTACCTGTTACTTTCTTGAATCCCGACTGTAGATTATCTGCACATGGGGCCTCTTTTGCCCAAGACTGGAATTTATCCAGTAGCAGATTTCCAAACACTTTGTCGATGACGTCAAGCAGGGCCACTGGACGAAAGTTCTTAGGGTTGTCTTTGCAGCCTTTTTTATAGATCGGAACGATGACAGATGTCGTCCAGGAAGGCGGGATTTTCCTTAAATTGGTGCATTTTAAGAATATTGAGCTTATTAATTCGGCCTATTCCGCTGGTGAAGATTTTAGGTCGACATTAGTGATGCCATCCGGCCCCGACGCTCTCGAGTTCTTGAATTTTAGTATAGTCGACTTGATGTCATCGATATCGTGTATATCTGCCCATCGAGAATTCACTTGTGTTGACGATGTTTCTGAATTCAACCCTGGTGGTTTGAATACATTTGAGTAGAAATGTACCCATCGTTGCTCCGAAATCCCATTTGTTAAGATTGTGTCGGTGTGCTGTATATTGCCATATGTATCTGTGTGTATAGATCCATATTGTCAAATTACTGTGAATGCAAGCAGATGTCCAAGGCCAAATGATAATATGTTATTGTATAGCACTTATGCTTAAGCTCTTTTTTATAGAACAAAAATGCACACAATATCACCCAACCTGTGTTGCTACTCATTTATCAACCTCAGATGGATGAAAGGATGAGATGGCCTTGCTGGGATTAGAACTTGCAACCTGCAGATCACACACACATCGCAGCAGCGTGCGCTTAACCCACTGAGCTATCAGATCACCTATAGTAAAATGAGCAATTGTTCTGTAGTGGATACCATTAAACTGGTAACTGAGATTTAACAGCAGACCAGTTAAGTTCATCGGCAGGTCTGGTGCAAAGTTGTCCGCATGCTGCAGCAGCATGTAAATGATGCATGCACCATAATTTATGATGCGCACATCATGCATGCAAATCAATCATCAAAGCAAGGTAACATTTGTTACCTTGCTATGATTAATTATGCGGTTTGTTTAAAAAAATATATTTTTTAAAATCTTTTTGTTTTTTCAAACCGGCCCAGGCAGAAACCGGCCCCCAGGGACTACACATGATTTGGGCCCGTCCACGGGCCGAGTGGCTGATGGGCCAATCCGACCCTGGTCATAGATAACTTTGTGACTCTCCCACAATTCCACTATGAGTTTGAGGAACGGGTTGAGCATCCCCCAGCAAATGATTACTATACATTTATATTGCCACGGTTGATCTGCAAGACTTCATGGCTGACCGCCATCATGTTCAAATAGGGATTGTATCTTCTTGGTGCTACTTGTGGCTTGGGTAGAAATGCCCTGTCACTGGACCATAGTTTCTGCAGCTCAGATCTTGTATTTTTCGATTTTCCATGGTTCTCTACTGGAGCTTCATTTTGCAGCCTTTTTGGTACTGTTCTTCAAAGGCACGGGTAATACTGCTCCTTTCTATGTGTGCCCTTTAAGCTGCCATTCTCCCCTACCTTTCGAACAAGTGTCTGACTTTGGAGAGCGTTAAACCTTCTTCGTAACCGAAGTATATGGTAGGCCGAACAATCTTGTTTAAAGCACTGTCTGCAAATTCAGCCACAATATCATTGGTTTCTTGTCATTCCAGATGAATTTATGGAGAATGAGCTCGAGACCAAGAAAGTGGTATACTCTATTAACTATATAGCATTGATGTAAGCTACCAAAAGTTTCAGACAAGTGTTGTGAAGTAGCAGTGTAGTGTGATTTAAAGTTATATCTGTGGTTTGGTGGGCTTAGTTTGCATTAGACACTTACTTTATTTGAAGTGTTGTTTACTTAAAAATGGCATCCTCAAATCTAAAGACCTGGAGCCCGATTCATGGAATAGTGTGCAGAAATCCTGCAAAGCCTGCATGCCGAGAAAACTCTGTGTGAGCCTGCGCGCAGAAGTTTTTCTGAGCACTCTATGTATTCATGGACTTGTTTGTGCAAAGTAACCATATACGCAAGTTGCGGCTGGAACCCCCCTGACACAACCCACGCAAAGCAAAAACAACCAGAAACAGCTGCCTTTGAATGCTCCCAGGTGTGAGTGCATGCACCCTCGAAACATTGCGTGGGGTAGCCCGCAAGAAGGCCTGTGTCTTGGGCACCCTGCGCGGGTCCCCCATAACTGTCACTGGCACCCTGACAAGATGAGTATGATTTATCGCAACTCGGGTAAAACTCAGAAAATCTGCGCGAGAACCTCCATAAACCATTCCTGCACCCCGCTACACTTTGTACATGCACCCCTAAGTTAGATGGGAACCCTGGTGCATACACGCACCCAAAAAACCTGACACCTGATCATACCTCTGCGCAGTGAATCCTATGTACAAGTGCCTGTACGCCTGCTTTCGGGTGGCGGATCGAATGAGGGCTTTGCATGGTAATTTCCCTGCCATGAGGTTGCGTGGTCGGAACCATGAATACATGTCATTCCGCTTAATGGTGGGCATGCAATGTACTGCCTGTGGGCCGTCCCTGGTAACGCCCACATTTTCCCTCGTTCTTCCTCATTTTTCAAGTTCTGCCCCTTTCTCTGCCCTCAGTGCAAGACAAGCTCAGGTTCTGTGTGGTGTCTCGCGCAAGGCACTCTGCCGCTCACAGAGATGGATCCAGCCTGCGCGAAGTCCCTGCAACATACGGAAAAGTGCTGCGCAATCGATTCCATGAATCGACAAACGGGATTTCGCATGCAGTTTGGTGTGCATAGTCCCTATTTACTGTGAAAATAATTCCATGAATCGGTCCATAAATCTTTTTCTAGGTAGTCAACCTATCTCTTTTTAAAACCTTTCCATTGATGTCCTCTTTTTTAAAAATGTGTGTGTTTCACTGTTCATTACAACTGCAATATTTGCACATGAAGATTCCATGCACATGGTCTATGCATATTATTGGGAAGTGTTGTCTGGACTGCCACGATGCCTCTCTTTTATTATGTAATATGGGCCTATTCAAATACCTCAGTACTAGAGTCATAGCCTAATCATGCAATAATTCCAGAGTCAACCTAACACACAAAGGATAATCTGTCAGTCTCATGTGGTGAATCTCGTAATTTGACTATGAGGCGACCGACGCAAAACAAGTAAAAACTCGACGTGACAGGAAAGCCAATTCTTCCAAGCCTACAAAGAGTAGGGCAAAACCCAATACAAATTAATATAGTCTTACGGGATCCTTTGATGGCTAGAAGAATTGATTGGATAGCGACAGAGGAAAAAAATCTAGATGCAACTGTGCAATCTTCTCATTTAGGAACCATTTAGGAAACTGACTGGGCATACATTTGAATGTAATCCTTTCCCTCTCTTCCTTTTCATTTGTTGAGTTACTATTTTTGGCATTGATACACTGCAGCATTTAACAATATTAGTTTGTATAATTTACTAACACTGCACTCTAAATGGTTCCTAAACCCTGAAGAAACACACACTCTGTGTCATAATTGTAGACGTCAGTAGTGTGAAACATGTGTAGCCTATTTAGAATTTTTACACTCTTGCACCTCTTTTGTTATGGATATATTATTGTCTCTTGACTGAAAGATACTTATGCTCTTTGTTGACATGTTCAAGTTGTTAACGTAGGACATCTTGGGGGTGTGGCTAAGAGGCCATGAGCTAAGACGCAGATTCCGGGTGCTCCCTGGATCCGACATTGATCCGCATCATAACACGATTATGGTCACAAGGCTGATCACAGAGACACAATACCCGCCTGGGAAAGCTATATCGACACATACAGGGCGTTGTAAATCCAGCCAGCAGTGGAACGTAGCGGCCTGAAGCAGAGAGCAAGACAGTTAGAAGGCGACGGACTGCCCATAGGTGGTCCACAGAGAATACTAACAGTGGGTGCAAGACAGTGCTCACCGCTTGATCGCGGCACCCAACGGCCATGAGTAACGAATCGTGGTAACAGTGGCCACTTGGAACTGGGGGCTGTAAAATAACAAGTTGTGCACATCCCGTGGCCAAGCCCCAATAGAAACAGGCACCGACAGCTGCTCGGCGCATGGGACATGGGGAAGCCTTCGCAAACCGTGCAGATCTGAGGCAGGAGAGGTGTGATAGTGGGACAGTAACAAGAAAGACGACAGAGTCACATTATACAACCCCACAACACAAACTGAGCGGAGGGGATATCCCCAACACCAGGATTGTATTGACATTAAAGCAGTCACACAGCATATGAAGCAGCTCGGTGCAACGAGGCATCCCCCCCGAGGCACTAGTGAGATTGGCGCTGCTGGCACTAAAGCGTGTGTTGTGGAGTGGTACTCTACGCTGAGAGGCCATCGGCCTGGTTCCACAAAGGAGCACGAGAAAGGGCGCAGCCCACACAGCTGGTTTGTGCATGGGAAAATGAGGAGAAGGTGACGTCGGACAACAGCAGCGCAGGTGAACATAGACCCACAGAGGCAGAAAAAAGTATGCAAAGGGGAGAAGGAGACTGAGTGCTAGACAAGCGGCGCCCAGCTCTCAACACGGTCCAGACACCCGGGCGCCCGGCACTGTAGATTGAGGTATGGTACTTTCTGAAGTGAACATGGCGACCAAAGGAGTCAAATGAAAAGGGAAGCAAGCAACGATGGAGGATTTTGCCAAAACGTCCCCAGCAGGAGAAGTGGTGAGGCCCAAGAAACCAGAAATGCAAGGGGAGATAGCCCACTCGCGGAATGATCAGCAGATTCTAGACGCCATAGCGGAACTAAAGACGTCGTGGGAAGGTAAAATTGAGACGGCCATGGCAGAACTGAGGACTTCGCTCGAAGCAAAAATTGACGCGGTTAGCATAGATGTCAACCTTTTGCGGCAAGATGTCAGGAAGCTGGCGGAAAACACACGAGTGGGCTGGAAGCGGATATGAAAACGAACATGAACAACTGCACCGCGAATGCCGAGGAGGTTGCTGTCCTACAACAACAAGTGCGCAACTTAGAAAATAGGGCTGAAGAAGCAGAAGGGCGGGCTCAAAGAAATAACGTTCGCTCTGTGGTTCTCCCGGAAGGAGAGGAAGGCTCAGACCCAACTGACTATGTGAAGACTATGCTGCTGCAAGAGATAGGCGGAGGACTACTCACCCAAGGATTTACAGTGGAAAGAGCGCACAGGACTCAGACTAGGGGTCTGCATCCGGGGGCCCCTCCCAGACCACTGATTGCAAAAATATTAAACTATAAAGATAGGGAAAAGATCTTGGAGCACTTTCGTAAAGGGGGGACCATGAACAGAGGAGCAGCGATGATCACAGCATACCCACACTACACCTTCTTGGTGCAACGACAGCGTTTGAGCTTTGTGTCGATCAACAGGAGGCTGCGTGATGGTGGCTACAAATACATGCTGCTCTACCCAGCAAAGCTGAAGGTGATACACAACAGTAAAGCCCTTTTCTTCAAAACCCCTGAGGAAGTGGCAACTTGGCTAGATGTGCGGAATTGCCCAGCAGGAGCAGCGGATCAGACGGGTGACGGATTGGAGAAGTGAATGAAGATTCCGCAGAGAAGTAATATGACTTAAGTAGGGGGGTGGGTGATTGTTCTTGATACATGGACTATGGACTGGATTATAATGTGTAATGAAGGGAGCTTAAGAGTGAATTATAAATAGTAACAGCCTAAGTTATCCAGAAGGTTAAGAGGGAGTTGAAGGAGGAATGCGCTAGCAACCCCAGTAGGTAGTTTAGTTGAGATACTGCTAGGTCGGTATCCCCCCTGCAGAGCTCTGAGTATTGGGTAGGCCGGGGGAAAGAGCTAGATGTGGGGTAGCCTGAGATCCAGGGATGGAGCTGGGCAACAGTTTGGGGGGAGGGGAGTGAAGTGTGTTGGGGTAGTTGGGGGTGAAGGGAGGAGAGAGTGTGGAGTTTGGGGTGTTGGGACAGGAAGAGCCTACAATCAGATGCCAGTTCTTAAGAAAAGGAGGGCGGTGTGTAGTCGGGAGGAGTAGGGAATGGTTGATATGGGGGATCTTAAAATAGTGACTTAGAATGTAAGAGGGCTAAACAGTTATATCAAAAGGAATAAAGTTATGATGTACCTGAGGAGACAGAAAATAGACATTGCATTGTTACAAGAAACCCATCTAACCAGGGATAAACTGGACATGGTGAGGAGGAAATGGAAAGGGATGACATTAGGTGCAACATATTCAATGTATGCCAGAGGGGTTATCACGTGGATAGCACCACATGTCCCGTTTGAACTATTACAACATAATGCAGAGGTGGATGGTAGAATGGTATTGCTGAAAGGACTAGTGGAAAATAAAGAAGTAAACATTATCAATGTATATGCCCCGAATAATGATACCACGATATACTTCAGGATCCTATATGCAAAGATCAGCCCATATATGGAAGGAGCAGTTATACTTGGGGGAGACTTTAATTTTACACTGGACCCCAAGCTTGACAGATCAGACAAGAAAGTTGTTAGGCCTACCCCAGTGGCGAAGGCCCTGGGGGCCCTTTTAAATGATTTCTGGTTAATGGATGTGTGGAGGATGCTTCATCCACAACACAGAGAGTACTCGCACTACTCAGCCCCACACAACCTACACACCCGGTTGGACTATATATTTGCTGCCAGCGAAATAGCAGGAAGTATGAAGAGTGCGGAATATAAGGCTGCGGTCCTCTCGGACCATACACCGCTGATTGTAACATGGCAGATTTTACAGCCTAGGTCGAGAATCATGAGATGGAGACTCAGAGCCGAGGCACTGAAAGACACAGTATTCAGGGAGGATCTAAGGGTGGTAATAAAGGAATATTTTGAGCATAACACAGGGAGCGTGGGATCAGCTGTCACATTGTTGGAAGCTTTCAAGGTGGTGGTGAGGGGGGAAGCAATTTCTAAATCGAAAGGATTGCAAGGGGGCATAGTGCGGGAGTTACAAGACACAGAAAAGAAGATAGAAGCTGAAATGCAAAAGCGTGCAAGTTCCCCAGAGGAAGCTAAGGTCATATTACACCTACAGCAAGAATGCAGAAGCACTGGGAGATATTAAGCAACTTGAACTACAGGAAATATATAGAAAGGCAACATGCAAAGGGTGACAAACTGGGCAGGATATTGGCCTGGGTGTGTAGGAGGGAAGCCCCCAGACAAGCTATCAGGGAAATGCAAGGGGAAGATGGGATGGTGAAGGACACGCAAGGAGTGACTAAACAGCTTTTATGAATACTACCGGAAGTTATATGCAAATACTATTGGGGCAGAGGAAATAGACATATTAGAAACACTGACTGAGATTAATTTGCCTAAGCTTGGGGAAGAGGAAAGGGAAAATGTAGAGGCTCCACTCACACTAGAGGAGTTGGAGCGGGTGATCCATACACTACCCAACAATAAGGCCCCGGGTTCGGATGGTCTCCCAAGCGAGTTTTATAAAACATATAGGGCAGATTTGCTTCCACCGATGTTAGCCATGTTGAACGAGGCGTTAGTCAGTGGTAGATTGCCAGAGACCCTCAGGGAAGCGATTATTATTCCGCTTCTCAAGCCAGATAAGCTGAGCACGGACTGCGGATCTTATAGACCACTATCGATGCTCAACCAGGACAGCAAGATACTCACAGCAGTGATGGGGAATAGATTACGGCCGGTAATAAACAAACATATACATCCTGATCAGATGGGATATGTCCAGCGCAGGTGTATCTCCGACAATCTCAGAAGGCTGCATCATGTAATTGACCGGACAGAAGGGAGCCCCCAAGAGATGGCAATAGTCTCGCTAGATGCAGTGAAAGCCTTCGACTCGGTCCAATGGCCGTGGCTGATGGCTGTACTGAAGGAATATGGGATTGGATCAGTGTATTTGCAATGGGTCCAGCTGCTATATAGCGAGCCAGTGGCCCGAGTCCCAACAGGACTGATCACATCAGAAAGATGGACTCTGAGCAGAGGTCTATATAGGAAAGAGAAATGAGTCAAGGCTACCTCTCCCTTTGACGCTAGGTGGATGTTAACAGAACTACATGCAGTGTAACATAATTAGATTACACTGGTATCACACAACAAGTCGATATGTGCCATGTACTTTTCTGTAGCACATAAACTTTTTGTACATCTAGCATTGTTTAAATTCTGAATGAAGTCTCCAACCTCCTATCCAAAGCCCATCCACATCTGCCCCTACTGACCCTCTCCCTTCCCTTCTCATCCCTAAGATGTACCCTCTTCTTGTCCCCTACCTCACTTCCTTCTTCAACATTTGCCTCTCCTCCGCTACCTTTCCCTCTCCCTTTAAACATGCCACGGTCATCCCCATACTAAAGAAACCTTCTGCTGACCCATGCCTCACCTCGAATTTCAGACCTATCTCTCTTCTCCCTTTCCTTTCCAAGCTTCTTGAACGCCTTGCATACTCTCAACTTTCATCCTTCACCACTAATTTCTCTATCCTACCTCCCTCCCAATCAGGCTTTCGTCCTAAACACTCCACTGAAACTGCTCTCACCTCTATTCTGAACTCCCTTCTTACTGCCCGTCATGCTAAACAATCCTCTATCCTTATTCTCCTTGATCTCTCTGCAGCCTTTGACACTGTTGATCACCCCTTCCTACTTCACACTCTCTCCTCCTGTGGCTTCAAAGGCTCCGTGCTAAACTGGTTATCCTCTTACCTCTCCTCCCACTCCTTTACAGTCTCCTGGGGTGGTCGGTCCTCTCCGAACTATCCTCTTGATTATGGCATACCCCAAGGCTCTGTTCTAGGCCCTTTTCTCTTCTCTCTATACACTTCCCTCATTGCCCCTGTTATCTCCTCGTTTGGCATCTCTCACCACTTCTATGCCGATGACACTGAACTCTTCCTCTCCTTCTCCTCCTTCTCAACTGACCTCCAGCTACAGCACTCTTCCTGCCTCACTGCCATCAAGAACTGGATGTCTTCCCGATTTCTCTCTCTTAACACCAACAAAACAGAAGTCTTATTTTTTCCCTCTAACTCTCTTCACCCTCCCTCTCCTCCCCCTTTCATTCACTTGTTACAGATACGCAGGACAACAGACACTTTTAGGTACCTGGGGGTGGATATATATCACAAAGTTGAGGATGAACACATGTTTAATACGGAGAAGGCAGTGGCAAAAATCAAACGGATTATAGTGTTTTGGACCCGGTTACCTTTGACTATGATGGGGAGAGCGGCATTGTTGAAGATGGTGGTACTACCCAGGTTACTACACTGTTTTGCAAATATCCCGTATATGATACCGAAATGATTCTTCACCAAGATACAGAGCGCATGCAGGGGGTTAATTTGGCATAATTCTAGAAATAGGATAGCATTGTGGAAATTGCAAAACCCGTATGAGCAAAGGGGAATTAGACTGCCTAATTTTGAGATGTATCACTTAGCTGGCCAACTTCAATACGTGGCGAGATGGTTGTCTGATGATTCCACACCAGAGTCCAAATTGTTGAGGGCAGATTGTACACCTTATTTTCTGATGTGGCTGACAGAAACTCTGAGTGGAAAAAAGCCTACATTACTAGACCTGGTAGGAAGATGTGGTGAAGAGCCTGTCAAGTAATGGCATGGCCGCTTCCGTGCTCCCCACAGATACCGCTAGTGGTATTGAAAGGGATAGATGAACAACTGAGGAGGACAATTAGAGAGCACTGGGTACTGGTAGGAGTAACAAACATCAGAGATGTATGGCAAGAGGGGCAAAGGGTAGAATTCAATACATAAGGGAGGACACAGGTCTACACAGTGGACAATATATTACGTACGTTAGGCTGGTTAAAATAATAAAGGGCATGTGGTCAGAGGTAGAACTGACCCGGCAGCTGGACGTCACCATTGAAACATTTCAGGCCGTGTTGGACGGAGGCCATGTGGTCTCCCGAATCTACGAACTGATGATGTCTAAAGTCGGGAAAGAGGTGGCCCAGGTGAGGCGGGACTGAGAGGAGGATGGAGGGGGATCAATAGGAGACGGTCTATGGGTCAGAGTGCAAATGTACCATAAGAAGGTGTCAAGAAACGTGAGACTGCAACAGATTCAGTTATATGTTACCCACAGGGCTTATATGACACAGAAGAGGATTGCTAAATTCACTAATGCCGGAACACAGACTTGTCCGAAATGCGGGGAGGTTGATGCGGGGATGGTACATATGTTGGTATACACGCATTTCGTCGAAGTATTTTTCAACGTGGGACATTTCATCGCCAACATTTTCATCAACCAAAACTCGTTTTTAAAAAAATATTTTTTGGTGGGTGTTTTGTTGGGGTTGGGGTATGATCATTTAATTAAGGGGAGGGTCTGGGGGGAATCCCCCATAAATAAAATAAAAAATTAAAAAAAACGTGGCGATGAAAAGTCCCACGTTGAAAAATACTTCGGCGAAATCACGTAGAACCCATATGTTTTGGCCATGCCCAGAAATAGCGAGATACTGGAAGGAGATAGCACACCTCCTAGCAGGTAGAGGAATAAACTTGGATGTGGACTCTCTGTGGGCGTGCATTTTGGGTGGTTTCCCTAGACCACGCAAACTCACACAAGTAAGCAAACTTAAAGACCTGGCGTATATACTAGCCAAACCCAGGATAGCGATGGGCTGGAAGGCAAATAATAGACCGAAGGCCGATGCTTGGTGGCTGGATCTCCTGAAATGGGTGGATGCTGAAACAGTGGTATGGAGAGAAGCGGGGGACAGAGGGGGTGAAGAGGAAGCAGGCACACTAACAGCTTGGATGCAGTTGGTTACCTCGCGTTCGGGGTCTGTTCATGAGAACCCAGAAGCGGATATCTCCTCGGATAGTGAGGGAAGCGTGGTAGTAAAGGAAGGCTGTAGTATTGTGAGGCTTAAGGGGAAGGGAGGGGGAGTTGGGGAGGGGGAAGATGTTGGGAAACTGTACTCATTTGTTGTAATGTGTGGTATTTAAGTTGTAACCAATAAAAGCTTTAGAAAAACAAACAAAAAAAACTTAGGACATCTGATATGCTTTCAAAGGTGCACAATAGATTTGATGTTTTGTATGCAATATTTTATGCGATTAGAACTATATTGCATATTAGTTATGAAGACGGCAAGGTAATTACATCTTCAGATATAAAGCAGACTGACAGAAATACTTTTCTCCAATATAGAAGCTAGGACCCCAACTCACAAAGCACTAGGCATCCATCGGGCCCATTTCTGAGAATCCAGTGAAGTTATTTATGGAAGCAGGGGAACTCCATAAAAGCTTATAACCTAAGGACCCAGGAGAGTTGTAAAACAAGCTGAAAAAGAAAGCCTGGAAGAGTAGCAGACAGCAGCTCATTAACCCTAACACAAAACCGTGTGAGTAACTGAGTGCTGTGTGTTACCAACCTCTCAAGGAATAGAAAACAATAAAATAAACCTGATCCCGAAAAAAATGCGCATTATTTGGTATTCACGTCCACCAGATAAGGAGACTCCCATTATTTGCATTTAAGCCTGGAGAAGATCTATGTGATATATTCGTTAAAGACAAAATAAACGAAAAACTCTTCCCTTACAACCAGTTGGGGACTTAATCCTCTAAGTGGGTATTGTCATTGTGGCACATGTATATCTTGTCCTGTAACTATTAAGACAAAACTGTTTTGTTATTAGGAGTTTGAAAGGGAATCACTGCACTATATGGGTTCTCTCAGAAGCAAAGATGTGTACAGTATTATGTGCACATGCTTGAAACCATATATAAGAAAGAAAGACAAGGCCGTTGATCAAAATGATCAGGGTGCACCAATCATGATCCAGGACAAAGAATTGTTAAGCTCCACTAGTGAGGCACATTCTAGAGGCTAATTATTCAGATCATGAATTGAAATGGCTGGTGTTGCAAACTCTCAAAATGAATGAACGAGTAGAGATATATTGGGGCCGATTCATGGAACAAATGTGCGCCGAAAATCTCAGCGCAAGCTGGCGCAAGCGTGAAAAAGCAAGCGCACGCGTGCGATTCAAGGAAGGGCCTGCGCGTGTTTTCCCCTGGATGTGCGCCAAATCCGTGCGTGGCGCACACGGGCGCACACGTCATTGCAACATCCCGAACGCCATGTGTGACACGCACAGGGAAAGCGCACAACGTTGGCGCACACACCAAAAAGTGGATGGGACGCGGGGCGTAACACGCAGAATGGGGAACAACACATGAAAAAGAAGGCGTAACTGGGGAAGTACTGCAGGGAAATAGCCAGAACGCCCACACGCACGTGAACAACACGTATTCATGGAATCGAATATGGGAAACACGCGCATGCTAAAAAATGCGCACAGGCATCAACACGTCCGCCACAGGAAGGCAGGCGTAAGCGTCCCCGTGCACAGTATAAAAGTGCACGCAAACAACAAACATGTATATACAGCTACGATGAATGCACCATTTGTCGCAGCACTGATCGTGGGACACCGCAGGAGGAGGAGAATAGCCAGGGCCCACATTTTTTCTCCCTGGACCAGCCTTTTTGGGATGCCTGACGACCAGGTCTATGGCAGGTAGAGGTTTCCACCTCGTATCATCCTAGACCTGGCCAGGGAGTGGGAAGATGACCTTACATCCCCCACCCTGTGCTCCCAAGCATTGAGCACCTTGGAGAAGGTGCTCAATTTCCTGCATTTTTTGGCCACTGGGTCATTTCAGCGGACTACTGCCATAGTGGGGGGGGAGTCTCACAGGCCACGCAGTCACGCTGCCTACACCAGGTGTTGGCAATCATGACTGCGTGCCACTCATAATACACGTACCCCGCTCACCCAGCGAAATCGCATGTGAAACTCCCCGTGCACCCCTCAGAATACACGTACCACGTTAGCCCAGCGAAATCGCGTGTGAAACTCCCCGCGCACCCACAGGAGTACACGTACCTCACTCGCCCAGCAAAATTGCGTGTGAAACTCCCCACGCACCCCCAGAAATACACGTACCCCGCTCGACCAGCGAAATCACGTGTGAAACTCACTGCGCACCCCAGGAATACACGCATGCAGCCCATCCACCCTCAACATTCCCCACAGGCACCCCAGTGCATGCCCCACTGGCTGCCCACACCACAGGGTGGAGTTTTACACCGGATTTCGTTAACGCGAGAGGGGTACGTGTATTTTGAGAAGTGAGCGGGGAGTTTTACACGTGATTTCGCTAGCACGAGAGGGGTACGTGTATTCTGAGGTGTGCACGGGGAGTTTGCCACGCGTTTTCGTGGTTGGGGGGCTGTATGCTGATCCACTGGCATTTGCGCCATGTACTGGATTTGTGCGCTGTTCCTGGCGCACAGGGCGGGGTTGGGGGCATAACTGGCGCGGCTGCAGGGTCACTGCGTCACTCTGTGCCATGGCTGGTTTTGGATGTTAAAATCCATGAATACGCTGTGCGCTGAAATGGGTTTTGGCACACGTGGCTGGCACAGACTGCCGCACGCGCACACTGTGCGCCAGCCGCGTGCTCCACTTGTGCACCGAATTCTATGAATTAACCCCATTATCTCTGTTTGAACAAATAAAGATGCTGCACTTTTAATTACACTTTTTAGAATTCAGTGAAAAGGTAGATTGGGCTCAGTTACTTTGAACGTCTGATAACATGTCTATGGAGTCATTTTCACAGCTGTTAAAAATTATATATATTGGCTTGGTATTTATCAGCTACTAATGGGAGGAGTGTTTTCACATTAACGTTTAGGACTTGAAGGATGTAATGTTGTACCAGTGTTGAGTTCAAATAATAAGAGGTTTACTGTATATAACTCTCCTCTTTTGACCATTTGGAAAATGTGTGTCGGTAATTGTCCATTTTTTGACTGTTTGGACAGATCAAATCACTACTAGGACCTTGACAGTAGTATGCATGTAAAATAAATGGATAGAGTAGATGCGTATACATTTTCAAGAAAAGAAAAAGTCTCTGAAATAATGAATGATCTGCACCTCTTGTACAAAAGAAATTGATAGCTTTCAAAGAGTGACTACTCTGGACAGCCAGCAGCCAGCATGTTAACATTCTCATATTTTATCTGTGAGTCTGGTAATATTATGGTTTTGAAGTCTTTTTAATTATGTCAGCGTGTATATGTTAACACACATACTTGCACATTGAATAAGTCTTAGAACTGCGCCAACATGACATACGGGTAAAGCCAGTATGTGTACCTGGATACATATGTATCTATCGTGCCTTGAAACACTTGTGCATAGGCGTGTTATAAATGTCATATCATACCATATCATAAAGTGTGGAGAAAACCTGTCTCAGTGCTGAAAAAACACTGAGGTATTGAGGAAAAGCATCAGAGGGTCATAGGTATGACATTAGGTGGTTGTTGATTGATGGGTGACTCTAAAGGTTAGGACATTATTCTGACTAAACAGTTAAGGCAGAAACCTAGAGAAAAGGGCCAAGCTTATTTAATTTACAGACTAAAGAAGATAAGGAAAATCAAAAGTGAACAATGAAGTACTTATTGAAAGGAATAGATAGCTTATATAATATACACTTGGAGCTTAATTGGTTAAGTAAGTGTTTTAGAATAATATAATGATTACATCAGCTGTATTTCAGTAACTAATAAAGGCCTTCCAGTATAATGGTCATTCCCTTTGACGATACGTTTCTAAAAAAATAGGTTTGTCAGAATATAACTGGATTGGAAAAATAGAGGAGAATAACTGAAGCCTCTGCTAAAGGTAACTGATATTGATTGATTATAGGTTTCATAACAATGAAGAGGGGGATACAAGGGTACATACACTGGTAAAAGAAAATATGGTTAAGTTATTGTGAAAGTAATAAAGCAAGTGTGAGTCAAATTAAGGACAGTAAAACTCAAATACAATGATAAACTTATCGACATAGGACAGTATAACAGTTAATATGTGCCCCGCCCAAGTGTTACAGTGGCTTTACATGAGAACAGCAAGAACTTTAACAAAAACTACCTGCCTTTTAGCACAAGCTTGTAGAAAATAAATGATGTATATTTCATAACTGTGGGTCTGGTTGACTTGCAACTATTACAACTAGGTACCTAGAATATTCAGATGTATGTGAGTATTTTCAAATAGTTTTCAGAAGACGTGATTCCTATGGCCCAGAGAAAAGCATAGAAATGATTGCAGGTACACTAATACTAGTTACTAGTTCATAAGAAATGTTTTATCATTAAATGTTTTTCTCTCAATCAAACTTTGTTTATATTTAAATGTATGTTCCAGTACAGCAAAATGAAAACAGTTTTTCCTGTTTCTTTGTTTGTTGAGAAGTAAGGAAATGTATAGGTTTATGTGGTGATTTTTTTGTTTAGAGTTGTTTAAATGTTTTATTAAGTTTGGTGTGGAAACGTGCATAGCAAAATTATATTTCCAGTGTGTATGTTACAGCTCAAAGGTTGATTAAAAATGTTGAAAAAAAGAATGGATTAATTTAAAAGCTAAATAATAATGTTTTTGAACTGTAATGATATAGTCATTATTCTCTGTTAAGGTGTTAGAACCGAAAAATAGCTGTGCCTGGCTTTTGAATTGATGAAAAAATATTTCTTTGAATATACCCCTTGGGAATATTGTGATAATATAAAGGAGTGTGAAGGGACCAAACAATTGCCATGTTTGTATAATTTAGTCATTCTAATGACCCTATTTATTTTGAATTGAGACAAATGCTTTAATTGAATAAGTATCTTAAAAATAAACTCCGAACGACATGGTTATTAGTCATTTAGCTAGAAAAAAGTTAGTTAGAAAAAAACACTTTTTGTAGTGAAATAACTACAAGTAGCCGGGGGCTCCTGCTTCAATACCATCGTTCCCACACTCTGGATTGCCCTGCCTCAGCACATTCAAGACGAACCTGCTTACAGTCATTCCGTAAGAAAGTAAAAACCTTATTCTTCAACAAATATATGTAATGTACTGCCTTACCTACTATTTAGCTGATTCTGACCTCTGACACAATGTAACCACCTTATTGCTATGATACCTGTAACTTAATGTTCTCCTACCCCTGTACTTTAGCGCCGAGATACCTCTGGGTCTGGGCGCTACCAACAAATTCAATAAATAGGAAAATAAAAAAGTGAAATGGATTATGTCTGAGATACATATTGTAGTTAAATCATCCCTCTTCCACAGTTTTACAAACATGTATTGCTTTTTAAGAGTGTGTGCATATGCCTTGGCGTACGAGTACGATCATTCTTTGAATCCAGAGGTAAAGCTGCCAAACTGGACGTCCAGTGTTTCTGGTCCCCCACAGTGAACGCAGTCAAAATCCAGCATTTTCTGTGGAGATCAACAAAACCGTTTTAAGTCTGTTTCACAAATCCATTGGTTTCCTGGCAACCTACCCCGATGCCTATAGTAAAAAGGTCAGGGAAAGATCAGTGGAAAAGACGAAAAATCCGAGGAGAGGGATGGCGAACAATGGCAAGAACACAGGAAAGTTAAGCATGAAACGGCAGGAGAGGGGTTCAGCAAGGTGAGAATTGTGAGGGTGGAACTTCCTAATTAAAAAAGCAAATATGCGAAAGATAAAATGCATGAAAATATCAGGAGAAAGCGCAAGCCAGTATTTTGGCCCAGCAAAACCTCTGATGACTTGAGATTCAGCAACAGCACCAAAAGAGTTTAGTTGACTGGACAGAAAAAGACAAACGATGTGAGCTGTTTTTGAGGACCCTGTTCCCAAGGCCCATGCCAGCAAATGCGTGCTACAAACATTTAATTCGACTCCTAAAACACTCTTGTTGACAATAAAATAAAAACACATCTTGCCTTGCTAATTAATATGCCATAGCAAGCACGTGAAAATGTAATCTGGATCAAAGAATTGTCCCAACCATGGGGCTGATTCATGCAATTATTTGCGCCGAAAAACGGGGATTTGTGCGCCATTCTGCCCGCAAATCCCAGTTTAACAAATGGGGATTTGCGGGCAGAATGGCGCACAAATCCTTGTTTTCAGGGGAAAATAATTCCATGAATCAGCCCCCATATCTCATCCAGAAAACCTGACCCCTTAACCGAATTTCAAATGTTTTGCACTGTATGTTCTGCTACACCTTCTCGCAGTAGTAGGGAAAGTGAACTGATTTTGCATAGCTTCTGGAGTACTGTTTTAGTTTTAGGAGTCTAATTACTTGTACGTGAATGGAGCACGAGGCTTGCTATCATTAGATTTCTTTTTAACAATTGTGGGATTTGAACTGACATTTTAACTCTATAAACATGAATTTACATATTTATATAGTGCTGAACAACGCGTTACTTACGGCACACAAAAAATCAAACTCGTTGGAATTACCCAGTTTGGTGGTACTCGCTTGAAAACGGAGAGGTCCGAAGCTTTGAACCCGACAACAATCTAATGACCAGACTGAGGTTTACGAATGGCAGCACTTGAATGCACATGGCATAAGCTTAATATGTTTCTGTGCACCGCTTTCTTATAAAGGATTTTTCTCCCCTTTATTTACAGAATATTGGTGTTTGGAAGACCTTTATCGTGAAATGGTGAAACAATATGTTGTTGCTGTTGAGAAACTTGAAGGGCGGCGGCCCGACCCTGCAACTATTGAAGGATGCTTACAGTTGAAGCCCGACAACTATCTCCTAGCGTGGCACACTCCTTTCAATGAAAAAGGTAGGACGGATTTCTTCTGGCTTTTCTGTATGCGGAGAAGCCTATTAGGAAGAATTAGCCCGTGGGCTTTGCGCTTGGTATAGCATTCCCCTCCCCCGCCCCTCCAGACAGCATCCTCCCGCATGCACATTCCTTCTATAGTGATGCATGCGCACTGAGAGCGGAACCCGCAGAGGAGCACGAGAAAGCAACAAGGGCACAGTGAGTTGCACCCGGTACATGGGTGCCAGTAATGCTCAGAGCTCCCCGCCCCCCATTAATAAAAGTTATTTTACCAAGTCCCCTCTGCTCAGTGTTATCATTCCTCAATCTCCATTACCACAGTGCTGACAAGCTTCTGTTGAGGTCCTCTGCTACAACACAAGCTGCGCCTGCTTCAGTACCACCTGCCCCTCCTGCTGGCTGATGCTCTCGCACCCTCACCAGGTTTCCACTCTGGTGCACGGACTGATCTGGTCTGGCTCTCTGCATTATGCCAGCATGCGCGTCAAGTTTAATACTAGGTTGCAAGCACCTTCAATATCTATTGACAATTTCATCAAAGCACTGAAGGAGCTAGCCAGCCCGGCAAGCAGAGGCGTTACTAGAGGGGGGCTGAGGTGGCATAGCCCTGGGTCTTTTGGTTGTAGCCCCGGATAGAAGGTCAGCGGCTACAACCAAAAGGCTAGCTAGCCCCAAGTCCCGACATTCCCGACATTAGCGTAGCCCCGGGTCTTTTCCAGACCTAGCAACACGCCTGCCGGCAAGTTTGGAGATGTAATAGGTCATTTGGTTCCGGACCAGTTAATAATACAATGCTATGATGCCTAAACCGAAGAAGCGTTATGCATGAGTCGTGACCCCACCACAGTAGACCATACCATTGACTTAACAAAGACAGTTAAACACTCCATAGGCTCTATGAAAGAGACAAAGTAAGCACCAATCAAAGAACAAGTCTGGGTAGTGCGCTACCACCACCACAACCAGGAAACATTTCGCCAATACTGTAAGACAAATGAAGAAAGGAGTTACAGACAGCACACAATGCACAGATGCAGCGAAGCGATGAGTGACTGTTTCAGGTACCTCATTAGCAACCACTGAGCCAGTGAAAGGTGTTGCACAGGTAAGGAATGGAATGAGGGCAACAAGATGGGTCATTGTGTGTCCATGTTACCACGCCCAGTTGAATCCCTCATCACCCCTAAAAGCTTATAGAATTACTTGTATAATTACTCTAGGATTCCATTCTACCTGTTGTCTGCTGCTGCAGCTTAGTGCGCAACATACCTAATGTAGCTTTTTTCAGGACTGCGTTCTAGTTTATGGCAACAACAGTGATTTTCACTTCCAGGCACTGGCAAAGGCATGAAGAAAATGTAAAGCAGCGGTCTAATTCTAAGAACGGAAAAATGCAAATGTGAACAATTTTATATCGAATACTTGGGATACTCAATCTTGCCAACAGACATTCAACCCAAAATAGGCCTATTGGATGTCTTTTCCAAAGCACCCATGCCACTAAAGAAAGTCCCTCTTGCTGATTTAATGGGCCTCACTCACTGAGTATTATACCAAATTCATCAACACATTCTCTTTCAAATCGGAGCCCCTTTGCTTCTTACTCAGAAAGCGGCTGCCTATGAATGATCAAACCAATGCAGGGCTGCCTTTGATAAATTCAAGGGTTATAGGTCAAAGGTTCGAATCAAAAGGTTCAAAATACAAAAGGACCGAAAACAAAAGGGTCCCCCCAACCCCTGTTTTTGTGGTAAAAAAAACACTTTTTTTACCTATACGGAAACGGCAAAAAAATATATATAATAAAAAAAAAATTCTAACCTTTTTTTCGGTCCTATTGACTCGACCCTATTGCATTCAAACCTTTTGTATTCGAACCTTTGACCGGACACCAAATTCAAGACAGGCATTCTTAATGCACCAACTCTACAGCCGTTTCCACTAGATAAGCCTGCCATTATAACAGTCGGTTCTAGCGCATAGGGTCTAGGTGTCACAATGATGCAAAGAGTAACTCTGTTGCAGCATTTGTATCCGG
This sequence comes from Ambystoma mexicanum, assembly GCF_040938575.1. Classification (NCBI taxonomy): domain Eukaryota; kingdom Metazoa; phylum Chordata; class Amphibia; order Caudata; family Ambystomatidae; genus Ambystoma; species Ambystoma mexicanum. Next base: position 890,844,474 of record NC_090939.1, read on the forward strand.
AGTGATATCTGACTCTGAAAAGAACCGGGGCCTCATCACGAGTTGGTCTGTGTCCCGGCTGTAATATCGCCCGGCTTTAATAGCCTTAGCCCCAACTGGTCGGGTGGTATTACCACTGGATCACGGGTTGGGCGTTAACGGTAAATCACCATTCTCCATTGGCTCCATTTGGGGCACTTTCGGCGCTAACACTGCAGGCTTATACAGCCTGTGGTAATACTGCCGAAAACAGGGTGCTAAATGGGATTTTTACCTCAAGAAAAAAGCTGGAGGTAAAAAAAGCCCAATTAGCTCCCAGCTCGTGATAGAGGCAGCCCTTAAATGCAGTGGTAATACCGTTACCGCCATATTTAAGGGTTACAGCGCAACTCGTGATGAGGCCCCCAATCATTTGAAAATGGAGAATGTTTGAATGTGCCTGGGTCACCAAATATTTTCAGAATTGCACATGGGGCGGAAAATACAGATTGCAAATTGATCACAAGCTGTTAGTACAACAATGACCTCCCGCTTAGCAAGACCGGCGGCTGTGTGGGTTTCAATCACCCAGATTTTAGTTTAATTTTAGGAGCACTAGTAAATGAATTGCGCCATGAAAATCGGTTCTACTACACATTCTCGCTTCCAGACAACGCTGTTTTTTAAAAACTTGTGTTGGTGGGTTTGTACCCAGACGGGCCTGTTGGCCCTAGAGTGCATAATTGAATTTACACACCACATGTATACATTCTGCTGGGCATCAATCATTGCAGCTGTTAGGCCACACAGTACAAAAAAGTATGCACAGCCAGAAATGCGAACATGCAGCAAATGACTAGCAATTTCTCTTGTAAGTTTTTAATTGGCTGTAAGGAAACCTCTTCACATCATACAGCTCTCTATTGACATATCGCATATTATTAATCCAGAATGATGGGGTGCAAAAATATGGTGTGGAATTACAAGCAGAATGTTAAAGTTAAATTCCTATTTAGCAGCACTGGAGTGATACTTTCAAAAATTCCACAGCCGAGTTCTTCACTAAAAATGTGTTAACTTGATTTTTGGTTGCCAAATCTTCTACAAAAGTGTTATAAGTCTGATAGAAGTCATTTTCGCATTGGTCTTTTTTGGAATAACGATGGGAATCCCTTTAAGAGAAAACAAGCAGCTTTAAATATAATTGTACATTCCATGAGCCTGGCAGCAATTTGATTAATAAGTAAGTATAAACATGTCTGGTTTGACATTGTGGCACCTGGGAATATACAAGCATGCTGGCCAAACCTTTTGATGCCATTTAATGATCAGCTTGGTGTTTAGTGACCCATTCCACTGACAAGGTGTGTTTGTGTGTTAGTTATCTCGCACCAAGTTTCACCCGAAAGAATCCCTTTGGTCTCAGCCCAGAAGTCCATTTTGATCTCTCTTGGAAAGGCCTGTCACTTTCACAAGAGGCCATGGTGGGGGAGGGGATTCATGCTTCCAAGGGTAGTCCAGCCAAGACAATAGGAAGGTCCCACCAGGGTGGTAATTACTGGAGACATTTTGATGCAAGGTAGACGTGAGAGGAGGCAAAGTTAGGGCAGACAGGAGAAGTATCACAGCTCAAACAAGGATCCCATGATCTTGGAATATTTTAGATGATTCACACTGCAATTGACTCATGAAGCAAAAGACAATGATCCCAGGAGCCAGGATTGGACCGTTAAAGAAGGATTGTAAGGGACAACTTTGCTGTGACAAATTAACTATGTACAGGGGTGAGACCATCCTATATTTGAAACGCCTTAGCACTATGGATAAATAAGGATTTCACAGGTGATCTAAAGGGTACAGTCTACACAAAGTCATCAGTCAAAGAGGTGAAGATAGAGTCCTCCCACATTCATCCCAGAGTAACATTTGGTGTGACCTGCTGTTGGACAAGGACTGCCTGCAAACAGAATACTGGTACCCAGGATCCTGTTAGCTGGCGATGCAGCCACTGCAATTGCTCTCTGGAAACCTTCCTGCCTGGGAAGGGCAGAACAAGGACTAAACCTTATCCTTTGAGGCACTGGACTGGGTCTCAAGGCAACACATGGACAAAGTAACAGCTCTTGGCTCTTGTTCCCGCCATGACCTACTTGTGAACTGTGCCGACCTAGACACTGCCTGCCTATCCCAACATTCTTCCTGCCAAGTGCCTTTGCTGCTTGCTGTACCGCACTGCGTGTTTGACCCTGTTGACCCACTTACAAATGCAACTTTGAATCACTGCCTAAAAAAGCTCTCAGACTCAGGGGTTGATGCTATTGTGCCTTGTGAACAAGCCTAAATCGTATTTGAAGTGTTTTCCCCAGGCCTACCTTACAAGGTTTCAGTGCCAATGAAGACCCCAAACCCTAGCCTTTAAAAAAACGACTTAATTGAACACTACCATCACTCAACAACCACAAGATAGAAACGCTTGCAGGCAACCCTTCATAAGGAGGAAATTTTGCACCTGTCAAGTTCTAACATAATGATCCATGTTAACCAACAAAGGGTGATGATTCAGTATGTTCCAACACCATGTAGCATCCTCACGCCCCTGATTTCCTTTCTCTCATAATGCAGGCGCATGTACAGTGACAGGAGAATGGGGAGATGTGTGCAAGCGAGCAATGAGGACACGGGAGCTTCACCTGGCACATGGGTGCCGGTAAAGATTGGAGCTCTTCACTCCCCTTAATAAGTTCCTTTATCAATTCCTACCTGCTCATTGTCGTCATTCTTCCCGGGTCCTTAACCTCCATAACCGTTTTCAGTCAATCAGGGTGCTTCAATAGCAGGCTTTACATAACAGTACAAAACAATGGTTGAAGCAGTCTGTTGGATTCTTTGGCTCTACTCTTTGCCTGTAGCGTCCAGCCACCCCTTATCCTAAATTCTGCCACCTACTTTTCCCATCAGCAAATCTTCCTGACAATCTCCACTGATCTTCAAGGGCTAGTCATTGAAACAGAGAAGGCACTCTTCCTAGAGCTCCTTTTGCCATTTGTCTGGTTGCCATCTTCTTTGTAGTTTTTTTAACTTTTGGTTATTAGGTGGCGCTGAAAGCTCTACCTTTAAGCTGAAACTATTGTCATTAAAATAAAATAAGAGCTTTAACATAAAACCTTCAAATAGGGGCTTTGAATGAGAGTCTCTAATGCTTTTCAATGCAGATGCAGATGACATATGAGGATGGATTTGTGTTGTTTGGCTATGTTTCCTACCCATTTCATGCCCATCTCTGAGTGAAATCTATATGACTTTCCTCCCATGTTCACCCATCTTACCCCAAACCACACTCCTTTTGCATTTTTTGGTTGCCATATTTTAATGTTAAGAAAAAGTTATTTGACTACATTGGTGCTTTTAAAAATATGTGCTACAGCTTTGAAGTTATGTTACAAATTTGTATGTATTTTGTATTTAAAATAAATAAGTTAATGTAATATTTACATTTTGTTCTAAAATGTCTTTCAAAATATTCATATAGTGATTTGTGGGGTATTGGCCCAGTGTTTTTTATGTGAGCATCACCTGATTGGCTGTGCAGTGAGTGATGTCAGTATGATGTGGGTGATTCTCCAGTCTGTGTGTGTTTACCCAGTGAAGCCATTTTCTTTCACCATCCAGACGATAGGTAAGCTATTTGGATTGTATATCCGTTAGTGCTAAAAACAAACTAAGTGGAGTGTAAGGTCTCGGTATCTGATGAGGAGAATCCAATCCCTGATATATGAATGTGTTTGCATGGAATTATTCAGCAGAATAAAGCATTGCGGCAGTGTGACACAACACAGCGGGCATAGCCACCAGCTATCTTGCAGCCTTTCATGGATAAGTCACACAGGGATTCTCGGCAAACGGAGAAAGAAGCAGCTTTCAACACGGTTGGCTTCAGTGGACCTTTTCCCCCTGCCCTTTCTGCAAGTGTCGGGCCCCTGCGCCAGCACACAAAGTAAAGGGAGAAAAAAAGCAGAAAGTTCCGTTCAAAGTTTGAGCAAACTATTGACAGAAAATATATCTGACAACTTGACCTGCGTAACACAGTGCGGCTGATGGCCTGCATTAAATCCAGGCTTACTCTTGCAGCCACAATAAATACAGTGCGCCATAAAAAGAGATGAGAAACATTCAAATTGACTCTCTTTGTTTACTACAGGAGTCGCTGTGCAGAATGTGTACAGTGTAAAATGTTCATATTTTAGGCAGGCAATGAGACGCATAATACCGCTTGTCTAGACACCGAAGGAAACTTTCAGACACAAAATGATCTCCACTGCTCGAGCAAAGAGAGAGCCGACTTTGCTTTGCGTCCTGGCTGGATTACAGGATGCCGTTGACTTTGAATTTGCAGGGAAACATCCCATAACCAAAGTGATTGCCTGTAAGAAAAATAGTCTGCCACTTATCGTTGCACTCTGGTGGGACTAGTGAGGTGAGGGGTGTGGTGGGGGGGAGGGGGGATGTCAGCCTCCTTTGCCTTTTTTTCTTTCCCCCAGAAAATGTTGCTTGTTTGTGCAAATCGATAAATAGCAACGTTTTATTGGTGTGTTTGTCTGATCATACGTGAGACGGTGTTTATTGTCCCGTTGACAAATTCTTCAGAAAATGGAATCATTAAACAAAGTAATTGTCTTTCGAATACAGTCTAGAGCTGAGATGTGTCAGGCGGAGGGTACTGGAGGAGAAGATGGCTTCACACAGTACTGATAGCTTCGCAACTGCGCTGTTATACAGCGCTGTCTCTCCAAGGCTGGCACTTAGTCACAGTGGACGCTGAGCTCTCAATAGCTGGTAAAAGACCAGATGGCACGAGGCCAGAGAACTGCCCGGAGGCGCAGGAAGCGATAAGACTCTTATTCCTGGATAAAAAGGTGCCTAACACTTACATTGCCACTAGCATGTAGTACAACATTTTGGATTTTCCCTGATCTTTTAGATCAAAAGGTTTATTAGAGACCCACACTGTTTGCAGAGGCTTTATCACACGCAACCATTATTTAAGCACGCATGTACACCTCCCACTCTTATTTTCATATGGGCACATTAGCACAGTCCATTCTTCAACAGCAGATGAAACAGTGCAACATAATGTGTGTACTTCTTCTCAGAGCTACAGCAAGGGACTCCACCAGTTGCTTCTCTCAAGGAGTTCATGTTGCTTCCGAAACAATGTGGGGTCCCAGGGAGTGGTCCAGTTAAGGATAAAGGACTCTTAAAGCAATGTGCTATCACTGACATAGCCCCTCAATTTAGCCCAAATAATCGCATGAACAAGCATTCATTGAAATGCACAATAATCACCATCATACCCTTAAGAATTGTAATTGCATAAACTTCCCTCCAGAGATGACCTCTAACAATGGATGTAAAAATTACAAAAACTGCTGTCTCCATAATAACCCAGACACCACTTAGGCTGACTGCTTTCGGGGCCATAATACCAAACAATGGTGCGCTTGACATTCTCCTTTTTAGTGAATCCCCACATCTCTGGCAGATGACCCTAAAAGAATGTTTTCAATTCATTTTCTGAAAAACAGCACTTTGATGGGATGCATTCATCCTGCCACACAAAAATGATGAACAAACCATGAACTCATACAATATTCGAACCATTATGTTGTACGCTATAAAGTCGACCTTAGTTGCACAGTGCTCCAAGGATGAATGTACATAACCACAGAAATACTACTCAGGTTCCGACCCTCCAAAAGAAACAGGGGCATTTTACATACCATACAAGACACTACTGCGGCTATTGAACTTAACTTCCACAAATCCACAATTTAACCCACCAAGGAAATCAGAAATCACATCTCTAAAAATAGGGACAGTTAATAGTAGATCACCTTTCAAAATGTAAATAATGCCTGCCAATGGATGGAAGAATTCAATATGGACCTAATAGGAATCACAGAAACATGGTTCGCTGACAATTACCAAATAGGAATTGACACCATAATGTTATGTTATTGTGAATTGTACTGCGCACCACTACTATTTTTATAGTCTCCAGGCACTCTGGCAGATCTGAAAATGAAGGGGTTTGATAGGAGTTAGTGGGATTGAGAGGGAAAAGCGCAAGAGAGCTTTTATCTGCTGGTGTGCTGGTTTATTTTCAGTTGATCGACTTTGTGTGGTGTTTGGTGCATGGTTTTATATGGGTGTTTTATGTGCATTTGGTTTAGTGCCCTGTGCAGCGTTGTCGGTGTCAGAAGGGTGTCTGTAGTTTTCAGTGTTTTTTTTTAAGCCGGAGGAATGTGTTTGGTATGTTCAGTGTAGGAGGGTGGGTAGGTAGTCTATTAGAGAGTTTTTTGGTAGGGTTAGTCGGCAGTCGTCTTAGTCTTTTTCTGCAGGTTGGCTTGATCCGTCGAGTTATTCCTTTGGGTGGCTCTGTTTTGGGGGATTATGTTTTCTACATTTTTATTGTGTTGCGTTGGCAGTTGTCCTTTGCTCGTGTTTCCTCTTTAGCTTGGTGAGGTAAAGAGACATGTTTCTAAAAGTTTCCTGAATTTTAAGTGATCTTCTGTTGTTTGTTTTTCCATTGGGAGCGCGTTCTAGAGACTCACTGCTATGCAGGAGAATGCTGATCCTACAAATATGTGGTTTGCGTATGGTTTCTGTTTCAGGCAAAGGTTGTTGCTGAACCATTATGTTCGTTTTGGTTGTAGATGGAGATTTTTCCCTGTATGAATTCCACTCCTTGGCCATGGACTAAATGTTATGCAGAGTGTTTTTTTTTTACTGGTAGCCAATATAGTGTTGTTAGTGCTGGTGTGATGTGTTCTCTCTTAGTGAGTCTGAGGAGCAGTCTTGCTGCTGTTTTCTGTATTCATTGTAGTTTTTATTTTAGGCAATTAGGTAGCGCTGAAAGCGCTACCTTTAAGCCACAACTTTTGTCATTAAAATAAGAGCTTTAACATAAGAAATTCAAATAGGGGCTTTCAATGAGAGTCTCTAATGCTTTTCAATGCAGATGACATATCAGGTTGGATTTGGGTTGTTTGGCTATGTGTCCCACCCATTTAACACCCATCTCTATGTGAAATCTAAATGATTTTTCTCCCATTCCCACCTATCACACCCCAAGCCACATGCCTTTTTGCACTCTTTGCCTTCTTGTGTATTGTGTGGTGAATTTGTCAGACATTTTTCCTTTCAAAATAACGTCTGTCATATTTTAATGTTAAGAACACGTTATTTGACTTTATATAGACCTGTTATAACCTTGTTGCCTTTTAACCCTGTCAACGAAGTTGGAAAAGAAGGATTGTTAGCTTTTCAGTGGTAATTTAGTGTTTCAGCTCCCTGCTGTCCCCCTCGCAATATTCTGTGTCTATCAACTTCTTGCTGTGGTTCTTTGTCTCCATTATGATGTATGCACCTCAGACTGATTCCCTAATCAAGGATGGCCCCCCAACCATTGTGTTGAAATGGACCTCCACACATCTTAAACCAGCCTGTCTGTGCGATCTGGGCATATTTTAGCAGGAGGATGTTAGCCCTGGTGTAGTGGTCCACACTCTGTAGCTCTCTCTCTCTACGTGCTGTCCCTCTCTCCGTAAGCTGTCACTCTTTCTCTCTCCCTGTGTGCACTGTCCCTCACTCACTCCCCATGCATGCTGTCACTGTTTCTCCGGGTGCACTGTCACTCTCTCTCTCCCTGCATGCGCTATCATCCTCGCTCTCTCTGTGCACGCTGTTGCTTTCTCTCCGTGCACGCTGTCGCTCTCTCTCTCTCTCTCTCTGCGCGATGTCACTCTCTCTCCCCGCACACGCTGTCGCTCTCTCTGACTATCTTGAATATATCCCCTTATTCCTCTTCTCCAGCTCTCACCTTTGCTCTCAGCCCTTACTTTTTCTTGCATCCTTCCTCTCACACTTCTCTTATTCTCTCACCCTTTCTCGCTCATATTTCCTCTTGCTCATCATCAGCAACTTCTATCAATGACTTCCTCTGTTGCTCTATTCACCTTCTTATTCCATTGCACAACTGTACCCCTTATCACATCCTCCTTTAAAACTGTGCACTCTTCTTGCACCCTGGTGCCTATAAATGCAAAGAACAGTAAACGCCAAAACGATTGGCATTGCCAATGCTTTTTTGGTTGGGCAGAGAAAAGAAGTTGGTCTCCTAATAAGATGAGACTTCATTTCCAGGCTCGAGCTAGAAAATTGGTAAAGATACCTTTTACGGCCGTTCTGCAAAAATCGGCGCTATCTTTGTGACAAAGCAATAGTTCTGCAAGTGAACTGCTCTCCTCAAATGTTTTGTATGCTTTTAAACTATGCTTTTAATTCCTGAATTTCAAAGTCTAGCTCAGTGAGTTTGTCTGAGTTCCAAGGCAGCGGGAGACGGTTTTAAGGCCCCTTGGCCGTTGGTAGTTGAAGCTCTTATAAAGATGTAAATGTTTCTGATACTGCAAGGACTGTGACCAGTTTCCAAAGTGTAAAAACTGAATCAAAACACAGAGCATCTAATAAAGCCGACAGGCACATCTTCAGATTCTTTCAGTACTGTCAATGCCATGGGCTAATGTGCCAGGTGGTCTGGGGTCAATAGAGAAGAAAAAACATTACCGTAGATTTCTTCGACTACCATTTCACCTAATGAGATTTTACTGAATTTATTTCACCGAAAATGGCAGGGGAAATGGTATATGTATAATGCATAATAGGTGGGGTGTGGGTAAGGGTATAAGTTAGGGTATGGAGGGGTGAAGGCGGGGCTAGAGCTGTAAGTAGTTGCGCACATTGTAATGCCCAAAAGCAGAATTGTTTTCTTTAATCATTTTAATATTTCTAATTTGTGTAGTATTGATAGAATGAAGGTCTGAATTGCCAAGCCAGAACTCAAGCCTTTGACCCCCATGTCGTGAGACAGGATCTCAACCCAGTGAGCTATCCTCCCTGCAGTCATTTGATTTAGCATATGCAGCTGAGCTCTATTTTATGTTGCTATTTTTTGGCAATGAAATCCTGGTTGACCAAGTGTTCAAAGACCAAAACCAATGAACTTAGGGCTAGGTGGTGGCCTGGGCCCAGCGGTGTGGGACATGCAGGCTAAAAATGTTTCAGAAGGATTAGCACAGCCATCACATGCCAAGATCGTTGAAGCTCAGCCAGACTTTCCAAAGAGCAGAAGACTTAATTCAATACACTGGACAGCTCAAAGAGCTGGCTCAGATAACCAGTCACAAAGTTTAGTATTGGTTTGGCCTCCCGGTTTCTGTGGGCAGACCTCGGCTAAGCTTTGGTTTCTTTTTCCTATAATTTTGATATTTCCTTCAAAATAAGTTCAACACAAAACACACTTCAGAATGGAGAACTTCAGCACGCGTACCGTCCCTTTCCCTTTAAAATATGCAGTAGGAAAGTAAGCTGTGAAATAATAGCTGCCTTTCCTCGTGTTACTTTGTAAGTATGCAAACCATGGTATTAAGGCTGTGTGAAACATCATGTGCGCATCAGTTAAGTAGGTGGTGCACATCGCTATTCAGTCCTTTTATATATTGCAAAAGTAATATAAAGGGGAAACATAGCCGGGAGGATATCTCAGGGGCAACGCGTTTGAACTGAAAGCAAAACAACACAGACCAGATCAGGCTTGAAACCCGGTCCTGCGCTTAGAGATTGTTTTCTGCTTTCAAATTGCTATTCACTCCTTTTAAAGATATTGCAAAAATAATATAAAGGGGAAGCATAGCCAGGAGGATATCTCAGGGGCAACGTGTTTGAACCGAAAGCAAGACAACGCAGACCAGATCAGGCTCGAATCCCGGTCCCGCGCTTAGCGATTGTTTTCTACTTTCACATCGCTATTCACTCCTTTTAAAGATATTGCAAAAGTAAAATAAAGGGGAAACATAGACAGGATGATATCTCAGGGGCAACGCGTTTGAACCAAAAGCAAGACAACGCAGACCAGATCAGGTTCGAATCCCAGTCCCGCGCTTAGAGACTGTTTTCTGCTTTCATATCGCTATTCACTGCTTTTAAAGATATTGCAAAAATAATATAAAGGGGAAACGTAGCTGGGAAGATATCTCAGGGGCAACGCGTTTGAACGGAAAGCAAAACAACGCAGACCGTATCAGGCTCGAATCCTGGTCCTGCGCTTAGAGATTGTTTTCTGCTTTCATATCGCTATTCACTCCTTTTAAAGATATTGCAAAAGTAAAATAAAGGGGAAACATAGACAGGATGATATCTCAGGGGCAACGCGTTTGAACCGAAAGCAAGACAACGCAGACCAGATCAGGTTCGAATCCCAGTCCCGCGCTTAGAGATTGTTTTCTACTTTCACATCGCTATTCACTCCTTTTAAAGATATTGCAAAAGTAAAATAAAGGGGAAACATAGACAGGATGATATCTCGGGGGCAACGGGTTTGAACCAAAAGCAAGACAACGTAGACCAGATCAGGCTCGAATCCCGGTCCCGCGCTTAGAGACTGTTTTCTGCTTTCATATCGCTATTCACTACTTTTAAAGATATTGCTAAAATAATATAAAGGGGAAACATAGCTGGGAGGATATCTCAGGGGCAACGCGTTTGAACGGAAAGCAAAACAACGCAGACCATATCAGGCTCGATTACCGGTCCCGCGCTTAGAGATTGTTTTCTGCTTTCATATCGCTATTTACTCCTTTTAAAGATATTGCAAAAATAATATAAAGGGGAAGCATAGCCAGGAGGATATCTCAGGGGCAACGCGTTTGAACCGAAAGCAAGACAACGCAGACCAGATCAGGCTCGAATCCCAGTCCCGTGCTTAGAGACTGCTTTCTGCTTTCATATTGCTATTCACTACTTTTAAAAATATTGTAAAAGTAATATAAAGGGGAAACATAGCCGATGTGGTGTGTCACCCCTCCTGGGAGCATGGTATCTCCCAGGGCTCGTGCTAAGGTCACATGTTGGTGACCATGTGACTTAAAATAATAAAAGGGACGAGCCAGGTCCGGCTCGTCACTTGATGTAATGGAGCCCTGCTGTGTGTGTTATTACTGCAGCGCCATGCTGCATAGGTAGCAGGCGGAGGGCCTGCTGATGCAGGACCCTCCAACCGGACAGTGCCCCTGCTGGGCAACACTATCCACAACTATGCAACTCTGCATCCACGTGGTCCCAGATTCCCTGATGGGCAACTCGCCAGCAAGGTGCCGGTGCCCCTGCTGGGCAACTCTGGCGCCGTCCTTTGTGTTTGTCTGGGTGCCCCCAGGCCATGGAAGAGACTGTGTGCTCACGGTCTGACAGGGTGCCCCATGTCCCGAGATGTCAGCTCAGTGCTCCCAGCATGTCGGCTGGGGGCCCCCAGCCTTGGTCTGCCTGGCCTGCATGAACGCAGACCATGACATAACAGCTGGGAGGATATCTCCGGGGCAACGCGTTTGAACCGAAAGCAAGGCAACGCAGACCAGATCAGGTTCGAATCCCGGTCCCGCGCTTAGAGATTGTTTTCTACTTTCACATCGCTATTCACTCCTTTTAAAGATATTGCAAAAGTAAAATAAAGGAGAAACATAAACAGGATGATATCTCAGGGGCAACGCGTTTGAACCAAAAGCAAGACAACGCAGATCAGATCAGGCTCGAATCCCGGTCCCCTGCTTAGAGACTGTTTTCTGCTTTCATATCGCTATTCACTCCTTTTAAAGATATTGCAAAAATAATATAAAGGGGAAGCATAGCCAGGAGGATTTCTCAGGGGCAACGTGTTTGAACCGAAAGCAAGACAATGCAGACCAGATCAGGCTCGAATCCCGGTCCCGCGCTTAGAGATTGTTTTCTACTTTCACATCGCTATTCACTCCTTTTAAAGATATTGCAAAAGTAAAATAAAGGGGAAACATAGACAGGATGATATCTCAGGGGCAACGTGTTTGAACCAAAAGCAAGACAACGCAGACCAGATCAGGTTCGAATCCCAGTCCCGCGCTTAGAGACTGTTTTCTGCTTTCATATCGCTATTCACTCCTTTTAAAGATTGCAAAAATAATATAAAGGGGAAACGTAGCTGGGAAGATATCTCAGGGGCAACGCGTTTGAATGGAAAGCAAAACAACGCAGACCACATCAGGCTCGAATCCTGGTCCCGCGCTTAGAGATTGTTTTCTGCTTTCATATCGCTATTCACTCCTTTTAAAGATATTGCAAAAGTAAAATAAAGGGGAAACATAGACAGGATGATATCTCAGGTGCACCGCGTTTGAACCAAAAGCAAGACAACGCAGACCAGATCAGCTTCGAATCCCGTGCCCGCGCTTAGACATTGTTTTCTACTTTCACATCGCTATTCACTTATTTTAAAGATATTGCAAAAGTAAAATAAAGGGGAAACATAGACAGGATGATATCTCAGGGGCAACGCGTTTGAACCAAAAGCAAGACAACACAGACCAGATCAGGCTCGAATCCCGGTCCCGCGCTTAGAGACTGTTTTCTGCTTTCATATCGCTATTCACTACTTTTAAAGATATTGCTAAAATAATATAAAGGGGAAACATAGCTGGGAGGATATCTCAGGGGCATCGCGTTTGAACGGAAAGCAAAACAACGCAGACCATATCAGGCTCGAATACCGGTCCCGCGCTTAGAGATTGTTTTCTGCTTTCATATCGCTATTTACTCCTTTTAAAGATATTGCAAAAATAATATAAAGGGGAAGCATAGCCAGGAGGATATCTCAGGGGCAACGCGTTTGAACCGAAAGCAAGACAACGCAGACCAGATCAGGCTCGAATCCCAGTCCCGTGCTTAGAGTCTGCTTTCTGCTTTCATATTGCTATTCACTACTTTTAAAGATATTGTAAAAGTGATATAAAGGGGAAACATAGCCGATGTGGTGTGTCACCCCTCCTGGGAGCATGGTATCTCCCAGGGCTCGTGCTAAGGTCACATGTTGGTGACCATGTGACTTAAAATAATAAAAGGGACGAGCCAGGTCCGGCTCGTCACTTGATGTAATGGAGCCCTGCTGTGTGTTATTACTGCAGCGCCATGCTGCGTAGGTAGCAGGCGGAGGGCCTGCTGATGCAGGACCCTCCACCCGGACAGTGCCCCTGCTGGGCAACACTATCCACAACTATGCAACTCTGCATCCACGTGGTCCCAGATTCCCTGATGGGCAACTCGCCAGCAAGGTGCCGGTGCCCCTGCTGGGCAACTCTGGCGCCGTCCTTTGTGTTTGTCTGGGTGCCCCCAGGCCATGGAAGAGACTGTGTGCTCACGGTCTGACAGGGTGCCCCATGTCCCGAGATGTCAGCTCAGTGCTCCCAGCATGTCGGCTAGGGGCCCCCAGCCTTGGTCTGCCTGGCCTGCATGAACGCAGACCATGACATAACAGCTGGGAGGATATCTCCGGGGCAACGCGTTTGAACCGAAAGCAAGACAACGCAGACCAGATCAGGCTCGAATACCGGTCCCGCGCTTAGAGATTGTTTTCTACTTTCACATCGCTATTCACTCCTTTTAAAGATATTGCAAAAGTAAAATAAAGGAGAAACATAAACAGGATGATATCTCAGGGGCAACGCGTTTGAACCAAAAGCAAGACAACGCAGATCAGATCAGGCTCGAATCCCGGTCCTGTGCTTAGAGACTGTTTTCTGCTTTCATATCGCTATTCACTCCTTTTAAAGATATTGCAAAAATAATATAAAGGGGAAGCATAGCCAGGAGGATATCTCAGGGGCAACGTGTTTGAACCGAAAGCAAGACAATGCAGACCAGATCAGGCTCGAATCCCGGTCCCGCGCTTAGAGATTGTTTTCTACTTTCACATCGCTATTCACTCCTTTTAAAGATATTGCAAAAGTAAAATAAAGGGGAAACATAGACAGGATGATATCTCAGGGGCAACGGGTTTGAACCAAAAGCAAGACAACGCAGACCAGATCAGGTTCGAATCCCAGTCCCGCGCTTAGAGACTGTTTTCTGCTTTCATATCGCTATTCACTCCTTTTAAAGATATTGCAAAAATAATATAAAGGGGAAACGTAGCTGGGAAGATATCTCAGGGGCAACGCGTTTGAATGGAAAGCAAAACAACGCAGACCACATCAGGCTCGAATCCTGGTCCCGCGCTTAGAGATTGTTTTCTGCTTTTATATCGCTATTCACTCCTTTTAAAGAAATTGCAAAAGTAAAATAAAGGGGAAACATAGACAGGATGATATCTCAGGGGCACCGCGTTTGAACCAAAAGCAAGACAACGCAGACCAGATCAGGTTCGAATCCCGTGCCCGCGCTTAGAGATTGTTTTCTTCTTTCACATCGCTATTCACTTATTTTAAAGATATTGCAAAAGTAAAATAAAGGGGAAACATAGACAGGATGATATCTCAGGGGCAACGCGTTTGAACCAAAAGCAAGACAACACAGACCAGATCAGGCTCGAATCCCGGTCCCGCGCTTAGAGACTGTTTTCTGCTTTCATATCGCTATTCACTACTTTTAAAGATATTGCTAAAATAATATAAAGGGGAAACATAGCTGGGAGGATATCTCAGGAGCAACGCGTTTGAACGGAAAGCAAAACAACGCAGTCCATATCAGGCTCGAATACCGGTCCCGCGCTTAGAGATTGTTTTCTGCTTTCATATCGCTATTTACTCCTTTTAAAGATATTGCAAAAATAATATGAAGGGGAAGCATAGCCAGGAGGATATCTCAGGGGCAATGCGTTTGAACCGAAAGCAAGACAACGCAGACCAGATCAGGCTCGAATCCCAGTCCCGTGCTTAGAGTCTGCTTTCTGCTTTCATATTGCTATTCACTACTTTTAAAGATATTGTAAAAGTGATATAAAGGGGAAACATAGCCGATGTGGTGTGTTACCCCTCCTGGGAGCATGGTATCTCCCAGGGCTCGTGCTAAGGTCACATGTTGGTGACCATGTGACTTAAAATAATAAAAGGGACGAGCCAGGTCCGGCTCGTCACTTGATGTAATGGAGCCCTGCTGTGTGTTATTACTGCAGCGCCATGCTGCGTAGGTAGCAGGCGGAGGGCCTGCTGATGCAGGACCCTCCACCCGGACAGTGCCCCTGCTGGGCAACACTATCCACAACTATGGAACTCTGCATCCACGTGGTCCCAGATTCCCTGATGGGCAACTCGCCAGCAAGGTGCCGGTGCCCCTGCTGGACAACTCTGGCGGCATCCTTTGTGTTTGTCTGGGTGCCCCCAGGCCATGGAAGAGACTGTGTGCTCACGGTCTGACAGGGTGCCCCATGTCCCGAGATGTCAGCTCAGTGCTCCCAGCATGTCGGCTGGGGGCCCCCAGCCTTGTGTAACGCTCACCTGGTTCCCACGGAGGCGCGGCGTCGAAGTCGCAGAACTCTGAAGATGGACAGGAAGGGCCCCTCTATTCTGGCTTCCCTGGCTCGTTGGATACCCTCCTGTGCGTGAAAAGGGAGTATTACCAACTGTGGAACAATGCTCAAGCCTCCCACTCCCTTCCAACCATCCACGATACCTCCTCCACGATTCCCCGTGAAGCCTCACCTTAGGGTTTGGAAGGGTGAGCTCTCCATCCTGCTTCTGATGCAGGGGCGCGTTGAAACCCAGTTACTTCACTGGATTGAGGATTGATGGGAGTTCAGGTAAGCTTGACTGTTCAGGTAAGGCGCTGTAAAAGTTCTGTTCAAAAGTTCAAGCTTAATAATAATGTTCGTTGTCTAATTGCAGCAAGCGCTAATGCTTATGTCTTTTTCCCCTTAGGGGCCGGGGTTCGGAGTGCTGGAGATATGGCGCCGACCCGAAGTGAAACAGTTCTGGATGAGCGCTCAGGTAATGTCTTTGCATTCGCTCATTCAATGTCTTTGTCTTTTTTCCCCATAGGGGCTGGGGTCCGGAGATGCCAGGAAGCGGCAGGACCCGAAATGCAGTGGGAATAATCCAACAGGTAAGACTTAAAAGGAAACTGAGCTTTCCTTATTCCTTTTCTCCCTCTCACCTTTGTTCTTGTCTTTTTTCCTCTAGGCGCCGGGGCGTAGCTGAATCCGGAAGATCGCTGCTGAAGATGGAAGCGCCTTGCAAAGGTGAGTAAAATGCAGCGCTGCAGCGATCGAAACGAAATGCCTTTAAAATGATGTCTTCCTTTTCAGGGCCGTTGGAGAAATGACTCCGGGATGCAGATTTAGCAGGTAAGGGCTTTTCTTCTCCTATTCTCTTCCTTTCTCCCCTTGCAGGTGTTCCAGGGTGCTGGCAGGCGTGGCTGAAATCAGGATGCAGGAGCTGACACGGTGAGCGTCCAGCTGCTAGGTGCAGAACAACGCGAAGCATGTGTGGCTGTTCGGGTGGGGTTTAAATAGCCTTGGAAGAAGTTCCTGGTATGTATCCTTCCACCAATCAGGTATGTATCCTTCCCCGACCACACCCGGGTGGTTAAGTAGTCCTACAGGTTAAGTAGTCCCATTCAGGCCTCAAGAGGGCCTGGATGAAGCAGCAAGGTCTGCATCAGGTAAGTGTGCACCCAAGCACTTAAACACATATCCTCTTCTATGAGCCTGGCGCCTAAGGCGCCAGGACTGAGTCCAAAGGGCCCCGACTTGGGCCCGCTGAGACTTCCCTGGGGAAAATGATGTCTGCCTCTGGGGTTGCTGGGCCCGGCCTGGCTCCTTAGAGGTAGGCATCATGACAGTACCCCCCCTCAAGGCCCCTCCCAAGGTCTTTTCCTCCGGGGGTTTTGGTTTGTGCGGGAATCTTCGATGGAATCTTTGAATTAATCGTGGTGCGTGAACATAGTTACTGGGTTCCCAAGATCTTTCCTGAGGTCCATATCCTTTCCAATCAACAAGATAGAAGAGTTTCGACTTAACTATCTTGGAATCTAAAATGTCTTTCACTTCGAATTCTAATTCTCCATCAATTTGGACAGGGCCTGGGGGCTCAGACAGACTGGTTCCAGGTTGTACTGGTTTTAGAAGAGATGCGTGAAAAACGGGATGAATCCGCATGTTGGATGGTAAATCGAGTTTAAAGGCCACTGGGTTGATAATAGCTTTGATGGGGTAAGGCCCAATGAATCTGGGATTAAAAGTTTGCTGACCCTTGAGGGGTAGATGTTTAGTTGCTAGCCATACCTGATCTCCTACTTGGTAAGGAGGAGTTTTACTTCGGTGCAAATCAGCGTTTTCTTTATACTTTTTCTTGGCTTGCTGTAAGTGGGTTGTAGCTTCTTTGAAGGCTTGGGTTATTGTGGAATGTAGGTGATTTACTGCAGGCATCTCCAGGGTCAGAGGTGGATCTAGGTCAGAGGTCCGAGGATGGTGACCATACAGGGTATAAAAAGGAGTCTGTCCGGTTCCAGAATGCACTGAATTGTTGTATGCATATTCTGCAATCCAAAGGATGTCCTTCCAATTCAACTCGGATTGGTGTAACATGCACCGCAGATATTGCTCGAGAGTCTGATTGGTTCTCTCGGTTTGTCCGTCGGTCTGGGGGTGGTGGCTGGTGGATAACCGCACGTCTATTTGTGCTAGTTGGCAACATTTCTTCCAAAAGTGGGAGATAAATTGACTTCCACGGTCTGAGACTAATATGGAAGGGAAACCATGTAACCGCACTATATTTTCCATAAATTCCTTGGCCAAGGTGGAAGCTGACGGTAATCCTTTTAAAGGGATAAAATGGGCCATTTTGGAGAATAGATCCACTATTACGAGAATCGTGTTGTAACCACCACAAGGAGGCAGGTCAGTTATAAAGTCCATTGACAAGGTGTGCCAAGGTGCTGGTGGAATGTCCAAAGGTTGAAGTAGGCCGGCTGGCCTTTTCTTTTGACTCTTATTTTGGGCACAGATTCCACAAGACAACACAAATGACTTTATGTCTTTTCTCCAAGAAGGCCACCAGAAGTGGCGTTTGATCTTTTCTTCTGTTTTCGCGATACCGGGGTGTCCTTCCATTAATGATTCATGATGACGGGTAATGACAAGTTCCTGCAATTCTTTACTTGGCAGAAATAACCGCTCTTGGAAGTAGGGTAAATCATCCTTAACGGTGTAGTGAGGACCCTTTTGACTCCATTCCAGTAAGGCAGAAGAGTCAAAAAGCTGTTTTACTTGAGCTTGGATGTCCTCAATGGTTTGCAATGAAGTCAAGCCCAGAATTCTTTGTTCCGGTATGATTGGCACAGGTTCTAAACTCGAATTGGGTTCTTCCATGCCTATCCGGGATAAGGCATCTGCCTTACCATTCTTGCAGCCAGGGCGATAGGTAATTACAAAATCAAATTCCGCAAAGAATAAAGCCCATCGGAGTTGTCGCGAAGATTGAGCTTTGGCCGTCTTTAAATACTGCAAATTTCTGCGGTCCGTAATTACGGTGATGGTGTGTCTTGCACCGAGAAGATAGTGACGCCAAGCCTTGAAAGCTGATTTAATAGCCAGTAGTTCTTTGTCGGTAATTGCGTAATTGAGTTCAGGTGGAGAGAATTTTCTGGACCAAAAGGCTACAGGGTGTAGTTGGTTAGTTTCTGGGTCTCTTTGCGACAGGACAGCTCCCATGGCCGAACTGGATGCATCGGTTTCCACGATGTAAGGGAGATCTGGGCGCGGGTGCTTCAATACAGGTGCAGAGGTGAATTTGGTTTTCAGGTCCTGAAAGGCTTGTTCAGCCTCAAGAGTCCATTCAAAGCGTTTGTTTTTCTTTAGGAGAGCTGTGATGGGTTGAACAGTTCGAGAAAATTCCGGGATGAACCTTCGATAGAAATTGGCAAAGCCAAGCATGCTTTGCACTCCCTTCACAGAGCTAGGAGATGGCCATTTGAGAATGGCGTCCACTTTCCGCGAGTCCATTCGGATTCCTTGAGGTGTCAGGATGAATCCGAGAAACTCCACTTCTGTGGTATTAAAAACGCATTTTTCGAGCTTGGCAAATAATTTGTGCTGGCGCAATTTCTCAAGAACTGCCCTAACATGGTTTCTGTGATCAGATTCTGAGGAGGAATACACCAGGATGTCGTCAATATAAACGATGACACAAACATCGATAAGTTCCCGAAGAACATCATTCATGAAGTACTGAAAGGCGGCAGGTGCGTTGCACAAACCGAAGGGCATTACTTGATATTCGAAGAGCCCAAATTTGGTGCGGAATGCAGTCTTCCACTCGTTGCCCTCTTTTATACGTACCAGGTGGTACGCTCCTCGGAGAACTAGCTTGGTGTACACACGAGCATCTTTTACTTGGTCGATAAGCTCAGGTATCAGGGGCAAAGGGTAACGATTCTTAATCGTTATCTGATTTAGGGCGCGGTAGTCAATACAGGCCCTAAGGTCTCCTTCCTTTTTAGGTACGAAGAACAAAGCGGAAGAGACTGGTGACTTTGATGGGCGAATGAAACCATTGGCCAGGTATTGATCCAAATACTGGCGCAAATGCAGGTTCTCAGGTTCAGTAAGAGCATAAATCCTACTACAAGGTAGTTGTGCATTGGGTACCAAGTCGATTTGGCAATCGTAAGATCGATGGGGAGGTAAGGTGTTAGCCTGCTCTTTCTGAAAAACGTCTTGGAATTCTTGGTATTCAGATGGTAGCTGTACAGGGGTGGAAGTTACAGAGGCTAGACCCATAGCTGGATTCCTTGGGTAACAGGTTGGTTCACAATCAGGAAAAGTTATCTTCTTTGCTCGCCAGTCTATTCTCGGATTATGTGTTTCTAACCAAGGGATTCCAAGAAGTACTTGAAATTGTGGGGCCTTGATCACATCAAACACGATTGCTTCCCGATGTCCGTCCTGACCCACCAGAGTGATTTCAACTGTGGAATGCGTTACAGGCCCTGAGGCTATTTCGGTTCCATCAACTGTAGTAATTACATCTTGGGCTACTTTCGGGCGGAGAGGAAGCTTAATCCTGGAAGCCAATTCACGGTCTATGTAATTTCCAATAGCTCCACTGTCTATGTATGCTTTTATAGCATGCAACTGCTGAGGCTGTTTTGGGTTCACAAGCACCATTGGCATGACAAAATGCGAGGTCAAAGAGTTTGTTTTCAAGCTCGGCAAGCGGACCCCTACGCTTGTCGGGCTAGGTCGTTTCCTGAACCAGGTGTCAATAACTCGTTATCAGTGGCTCCAACCACCTTCTTGGGTGGTTTAACTGGACAACTTTGAAGAAAGTGACCGGAAGTTCCGCAATACAGACAAAGTTGCATTTGTCGCCTTCTCTCTCGTTCCTTCTGCGTTAATGGTCCTTTAACACTGCCAATTTGCATAGGTTCAGAAACGTCAGTACTCTTGGAGTTAACGTGGGTCTTGATAGGTACTCTGGTTTCATACTTGAGCCGATCTGCTTTTCTATTTTGAAGTCTGTGATCAAGTTGAACCACTAAGTCTATGTAGTCTGCGCAGGCCTGGGGTGGATCTACTATCTGAGCTATAACATCTTTAAGCTCTCCGCACAGGCCTCGATGAAACAATGTGATCCTTTTATTTTCAGGCCATCCGGTTTCCACAACTAGTCTATTAAAGGTGGCGATATAGGACAAAAGATCCTGATTACCTTGTCGTAAGGATAGCAGTTCGTTGTCAAGGGCCTGTCCCTGCGAGTGTCGAGCGAACAATCTTTCCATGCTGGCCTGGAAGCCCTGGAAATCCCGGAGAATGGGATCATCCTGATTTACCAATGGAATAGACCAATCGGCAGCACAGCCACTGAGGTAAGATAGTACAAAGGCTACTTTGGTCTGGTCGTTGGGGAAGGCCCCGGGCCTGCATAAAAAGTGTAAACGGCATTGGTTCATAAAAACGGCATATTTCTTGGGATCCCCCGCAAAACGTTCCGGCGGGGCCAAAGGCATGTGTCCAGGTAGATTGATTTGTACCGGGTTATTCGAACCCATTGTTGTAGAAATATCTCCGGAAACAGGTAAAGGAGTGTGCTCTGCCTGGCCCTGCAATAACCTTTTGGCCAGATCATCAGTTCTTTCCTTGGATAGGATTAGTTCCCTTCTGAGAGCATTAGTCTCCTGGCGGGCTGAGTGCACTTCTGCCCGTAATTCCCCTAAAAGATGGGCCAGCTGATCTGTCTCGGAAGTCTCCATAGCGCCCAGGTGGGAAATTGTGGTAAGGCTTCGCGTTCTGTAACGCTCACCTGGTTCCCACGGAGGCGCGGCGTCGAAGGCGCAGAACTCTGAAGATGGACAGGAAGGGCCCCTCTATTCTGGCTTCCCTGGCTCGTTGGATACCCTCCTGTGCGTGAAAAGGGAGTATTACCAACTGTGGAACAATGCTCAAGCCTCCCACTCCCTTCCAACCATCCACGATACCTCCTCCACGATTCCCCGTGAAGCCTCACCTTAGGGTTTGGAAGGATGAGCTCTCCATCCTGCTTCTGATGCAGGGGCGCGTTGAAACCCAGTTACTTCACTGGATTGAGGATTGATGGGAGTTCAGGTAAGCTTGACTGTTCAGGTAAGGCGCTGTAAAAGTTCTGTTCAAAAGTTCAAGCTTAATAATAATGTTTGTTGTCTAATTGCAGCAAGCGCTAATGCTTATGTCTTTTTCCCCTTAGGGGCCGGGGTTCGGAGTGCCGGAGATATGGCGCCGACCCGAAGTGAAACAGTTCTGGATGAGCGCTCAGGTAATGTCTTTGCATTCGCTCATTCAATGTCTTTGTCTTTTTTCCCCATAGGGGCTGGGGTCCGGAGATGCCAGGAAGCGGCAGGACCCGAAATGCAGTGGGAATAATCCAACAGGTAAGACTTAAAAGGAAACTGAGCTTTCCTTATTCCTTTTCTCCCTCTCACCTTTGTTCTTGTCTTTTTTCCTCTAGGCGCCGGGGCGTAGCTGAATCCGGAAGATCGCTGCTGAAGATGGAAGCGCCTTGCAAAGGTGAGTAAAATGCAGCGCTGCAGCGATCGAAACGAAATGCCTTTAAAATGATGTCTTCCTTTTCAGGGCCGTTGGAGAAATGACTCCGGGATGCAGATTTAGCAGGTAAGGGCTTTTCTTCTCCTATTCTCTTCCTTTCTCCCCTTGCAGGTGTTCCAGGGTGCTGGCAGGCGTGGCTGAAGTCAGGATGCAGGAGCTGACACGGTGAGCGTCCAGCTGCTAGGTGCAGAACAACGCGAAGCATGTGTGGCTGTTCGGGTGGGGTTTAAATAGCCTTGGAAGAAGTTCCTGGTATGTATCCTTCCACCAATCAGGTATGTATCCTTCCCCGACCACACCCGGGTGGTGAAGTAGTCCTACAGGTTAAGTAGTCCCATTCAGGCCTCAAGAGGGCCTGGATGAAGCAGCAAGGTCTGCATCAGGTAAGTGTGCACCCAAGCACTTAAACACATATCCTCTTCTATGAGCCTGGCGCCTAAGGCGCCAGGACTGGGGTCCGCTATGAGCCTGGCGCCTAAGGCGCCAGGACTGAGTCCAGAGGGCCACGACTTGGGCCCGCTGAGACTTCCCTGGGGAAAATGATGTCTGCCTCTGGGGTTGCTGGGCCCGGCCTGGCTCCTTAGAGGTAGGCATCATGACACCTTGGTCTGCCTGCCCTGCATAAACGCAGACCATGACATAACAGCTGGGAGGATATCTCCGGGGCAACGCGTTTGAACCGAAAGCAAGACAACGCAGACCAGATCAGGCTCGAATCCCGGTCCCGCGTTTAGAGATTGTTTTCTACTTTCACATCGCTATTCACTCCTTTTAAAGGTATTGCAAAAGTAAAATAAAGGAGAAACATAAACAGGATGATATCTCAGGGGCAACGCGTTTGAACCAAAAGCAAGACAACGCAGATCAGATCAGGCTCGAATCCCGGTCCCGTGGTTAGAGACTGTTTTCTGCTTTCATATCGCTATTCACTCCTTTTAAAGATATTGCAAAAATAATATAAAGGGGAAGCATAGCCAGGAGGATATCTCAGGGGCAACGTGTTTGAACCGAAAGCAAGACAACGCAGACCAGATCAGGCTCGAATCCCGGTCCCGCGCTTAGAGATTGTTTTCTACTTTCACATCGCTTTTCACTCCTTTTAAAGATATTGCAAAAGTAAAATAAAGGGGAAACATAGACAGGATGATATCTCAGGGGCAACGCGTTTGAACCAAAAGCAAGACAACGCAGACCAGATCAGTTCGAATCCTAGTCCCGCGCTTAGAGACTGTTTTCTGCTTTCATATCGCTATTCACTCCTTTTAGAGATATTGCAAAAATAATATAAAGGGGAAACGTAGCTGGGAAGATATCTCAGGGGCAACGCGTTTGAATGGAAAGCAAAACAACGCAGACCATATCGGGCTCGAATCCTGGTCCCGCGCTTAGAGATTGTTTTCTGCTTTCATATCGCTATTCACTCCTTTTAAGGATATTGCAAAAGTAAAATAAAGGGGAAACATAGACAGGATGATATCTCAGGGGTACCGCGTTTGAACCAAAAGCAAGACAACGCAGACCAGATCAGGTTCGAATCCCGTGCCCACGCTTAGAGATTGTTTTCTACTTTCACATCGCTATGCACTACTTTTAAAGATATTGCAAAAGTAAAATAAAGGGGAAACATAGACAGGATGATATCTCAGGGGCAACGGGTTTGAACCAAAAGCAAGACAACGCAGACCAAATCAGGCTCGAATCCCGCTCCCGCGCTTAGAGACTGTTTTCTGCTTTCATATCGCTATTCACTACTTTTAAAGATATTGCTAAAATAATATAAAGGGGAAACATAGCTGGGAGGATATCTCAGGGGCAACGCGTTTGAACGGAAAGCAAAACAACGCAGACCATATCAGGCTCGAATACCGGTCCCGCGCTTAGAGATTGTTTTCTGCTTTCATATCGCTATTTACTCCTTTTAAAGATATTGCAAAAATAATATAAAGGGGAAGCATAGCCAGGAGGATATCTCAGGGGCAACGCGTTTGAACCGAAAGCAAGACAACGCAGACCAGATCAGGCTCGAATCCCAGTCCCGTGCTTGGAGACTGCTTTCTGCTTTCATATTGCTATTCACTACTTTTAAAGATATTGTAAAAGTGATATAAAGGGGAAACATAGCCGATGTGGTGTGTCACCCCTCCTGGGAGCATGGTATCTCCCAGGGCTCGTGCTAAGGTCACATGTTGGTGACCATGTGACTTAAAATAATAAAAGGGACGAGCCAGGTCCGGCTCGTCACTTGATGTAATGGAGCCCTGCTGTGTGTGTTATTACTGCAACGCCATGCTGCGTAGGTAGCAGGCGGAGGGCCTGCTGATGCAGGACCCTCCACCCGGACAGTGCCCCTGCTGGGCAACACTATCCACAACTATGCAACTCTGCATCCACGTGGTCCCAGATTCCCTGATGGGCAACTCGCCAGCAAGGTGCCGGTGCCCCTGCTGGACAACTCTGGCGCCGTCCTTTGTGTTTGTCTGGGTGCCCCCAGGCCATGGAAGAGACTGTGTGTTCACGGTCTGACAGGGTGCCCCATGTCCCGAGATGTCAGCTCAGTGCTCCCAGCATGTCGGCTGGGGGCCCCCAGCCTTGGTCTGCCTGCCCTGCATGAACGCAGACCATGACATAACAGCTGGGAGGATATCTCCGGGGCAACGCGTTTGAACCGAAAGCAAGACAACGCAGACCAGATCAGGCTCGAATCCCGGTCCCGCGCTTAGAGATTGTTTTCTACTTTCACATCGCTATTCACTCCTTTTAAAGATATTGCAAAAGTAAAATAAAGGAGAAACATAAACAGGATGATATCCCAGTGGCAACGCGTTTGAACCAAAAGCAAGACAACGCAGATCAGATCAGGCTCGAATCCCGGTCCCGTGCTTAGAGACTGTTTTCTGCTTTCATATCGCTATTCCCTCCTTTTAAAGATATTGCAAAAATAATATAAAGGGGAAGCATAGCCAGGAGGATATCTCAGGGGCAACGTGTTTGAACCGAAAGCAAGACAACGCAGACCAGATCAGGCTCGAATCCCGGTCCCGCGCTTAGAGATTGTTTTCTACTTTCACATCGCTATTCACTCCTTTTAAAGATATTGCAAAACCCTCCACCCGGACAGTGCCCCTGCTGAGCAACACTATCCACAACTATGCAACTCTGCATCCACGTGGTCCCAGAGTCCCTTATGGGCAACTCGCCAGCAAGGTGCCGGTGCCCCTGCTGGGCACCTTTCTGGCGCCGTCCTTTGTGTTTGTCTGGGTGCCCCCAGGCCATGGAAGAGACTGTGTGCTCACGGTCTGACAGGGTGCCCCATGTCCCGAGATGTCAGCTCAGTGCTCCCAGCATGTCAGCTTGGGGCCCCCTGCCTTGGTCTGCCTGGCCTGCATGAACGCAGACCATGACATAACAGCTGGGAGGATATCTTCGGGGCAACGTGTTTGAACCAAAAGCAAGTCAACGCAGACCAACACAGGCTCGAATCCCGGTTCCGTGCTTAGAGACTGCTTTTTGTCTTTAGCATGTAGTAAAAGTAGGAATTAAACATTGAGCTCAAACAAGACGTAAAATAGAAACATTGCAAATCACGCTTCTGGATTGATGGGAGTTTTGGGCTGGACATTTATGGTCATATTAATTTTTTTGTCCACTTCGCGGATATTTATCCACATTTATTTCAACAAAAAATAAAAAGTAGCACTATCCACATGTGTTCCCAAGAAATAGTCACGCTTGAAACTCAAGCTTCATTTTCAAAAGTAATACACCTGGCAGCATTTAACTGTATTATGAAACCATACATTTAATACCAGATTCATCCTGCTTCTCCAGTGTTCCACAGTCGAATACACCGATAATTGCTAAGCAGAAGAAATGTAGGCAGCACACAGAGCGGATGCTTTCTTTTTTAAAACACATAGAGACCTATTCACGAAGATGTAACTCTGATTTATACCCGACAATACTCCTCAACTTAATGAGGGCGCCACCAGATTGTCCTTAGCTACTTCAGGCGAGGCCGAAATGAGTGTGCAATTTAATTATCCTACCAAAACTACAAGGTAGTCAGTCATTCCACCAGTGCCACACTCCACAGCATGCTACATTGGCATAGCTACAACACAGTAGTAGAACACCTACATGTTGTCAGCTATCGTACATACATGTGCTACTGTATTCATACTTGCCAAAGCATACAGACATGCAAAAGAGCTTAAAGCGCAAAAGAGGTTGAATGGTATAAAGAAGATACAATGGCATCTTCTAAACATAATAGCTGATGCAAAATGTGTGGATCCCCCAAAAACCTGGTAAGTGTTAAAGGAGGGGTACACTCACAATTATAAATGGAGCAATTACACCGCATCGCACCATACATCGATGTATTACATTATTTATTTAGGTGCTTTTAAGTTACATTATGTAAAAATGAATATCTGCCGACCGCCATCTTGTGATGAACTGATCTGGTATGCGATCACCCTAAGAGCCCTGGCCGCTATCATTACACGTTCCCCTGTATCTGACACCAGCAGCCGGGAACTGTGTGCAGCACTACTTTTCATGACGTTTGTGCACGACGCAGACAAGCATCCTCTAAACACAATGGGCCTCATTACGACCCTGGCGCTAAGGGGTCTGCGCCAGCGTTAGCTGCGCGGACCCCTTACCGCCAACTACGAGTTCCTGGAGCGCCATGGTCATTTTTCCGCCCGCTTTTTGCGGGCGGAAAAATCCATGGCGCTCTGGGACCTTGGTGTTAATTACGCCACCGTATTTTACGGTGGCGTAATTAACTCCTTCCCCACTCCCATTGAGCCCTATGGGGCCGAAATGGGAATGGGGAAGGGTAAATGGGTCAATGGGGACTTACCGCCCCGCCGACCTCGGAATGGGGCGGTAAGTCCGCCATCCGCCATGGCGTAAAGGGACTTTGCGCCATGGCCGGAAAGTCCGTCGATGGCGGAAAAAATCCGCCAGGGTCGTAATGAGGGCCAATGCATTCACGTTTCTCCACGGAAATGCGCAAGACGCCTTTGCGTTTAATAAATATCAACACACTCTTTCTCCCTGCCGCTATTATTGTTATTTCTCACTTGTCGCTCTTTCAATTTATTTCTGGCTTACAAGACTTGCGCTTTGTGGTATATGTCCGCAAGCCCACATCGTTATGTGGGCGGGTCCTACTCGAGGCCCGCCCGCGGAAGCCAGGGGACATGACGTTGGGGTTAGGGAGGGGCAGGCATGGGTTTCCGGCAGTTGGCAGCTTGTTAAAATAAAGTATAGTCGCACTCCTTATCGGCTCTGTGTCTGTCATTCAAGGCCGCCAGCCCACGCTGTGCAAGCACTCAACAATGGTGACGAGGGGTGACCAACCCACCTGTGCCTAGGAGAGAGGCCTGCCGTCGGGCAGTGCAGCGCGTCGGCCCGACTCCCACGCACAACGAATACGAGCATAAGCCGGGCCCGCTCATCGCGCATGTTTAATACACACGTATGAAGCAGGGCACACGCTGCGCCCGCAGAACACCAGCGTTAAAAACGCTCACTCCAGCCCAGCAGCACACGAGCCAGCACCTGCACGGCAGGCCCCAAGGAGCAGCAGAAAGGGTGAGACTAACCCACGAGGATAAGCGGATGCGCGACAACGTTATTCTGCCACGCCCAGCTGCTGCTGCTCATGCGCTGCTCCTGTAACGCTCACCTGACTTCCACGGAGGCGCTGGCCTGGTTCGCGCTGCTATGACCTCTTCTAAGGTGATGCGCAGGGTTCGGAAGACGGACTGGACTGGGAAACCCAAATCTGGCTTGTCTGGCTCGCAGAAGTATCCTTCTGTAGGCAAAAATAGGGGATTAACTGTCTGCGGGGTAATGCAATCGGCCTCCCACTTTCCCCTCTCGCCCTCCTCGAAACCCTTCTGTGATTCCTCATAGCGTCTCACCTTAGGGTCTGGAAGGACGAGCTCTCCATCCTGCTTCTGATGCAGGGGCGCGTTGGTATCCAGTTACTTCACTGGATTTTCGGATTGGTGAGAACCAAACTTGCTTGTCTTCCAGGTAAGTTTTTTGATAAGAGGTTCCCCTTGTGTCCATGCATTAATGTACTAATGCTAGTGTCTTTTTCCCCATAGGGGCCGGGATACGGAATGCCGGGGAACAGGCACCGACCCGAGATGAGAGGTGAAATCCTTGTAGAAATCAGGTAAGTCTTTAATGAGAGTTTTTTGGTAATGTCTTTTCATTCGCTCATTAACGCTGATGTCTTTTTTCCCCTTAGGGGCCGGGGTCCGGAAATGCCAGGATGCGGCGCGGACCCGAAATGAAGAGGGAATGAATCAACTGGTAAGTCTTAACATGGAGATTTAGCTTTCCTTATTCCCTTCTCTCTCTCACCTTTTGTTCTGGTCTTTTTCTCCCTAGGCGCTGGGGCGTGACTGCGAATCCGGATGATCGCTGCTGAACATGGAGGCTCCCTGAAAAGGTGAGTGGAATGCGGCGCTGCAGCAATCGACGCGATGAGCTTTTAAATAAAAGTCTTCCTTTTCAGGATTGTCGGCGAGATGTCTCCGGGATGCGGATTTAGCAGGTAAGGACTTTTCCTTCTTCTGTTCTCTTCTTCTCTTCCTTTGCATGTGATCCAGGATGCTGGCAGGCGTGGCAGAAGTCAGGATGCAGGAGCAGACACGGTGAGCGTCCAGCTGCTAGATGCAGAACAACACGAAGCACGTGTGGCTGTTCGTGTGGGGTTTAAATAGCCTTGGAAGACGTTCCAGGTATGTATCCTTCCTCCAATCAGGTATGTATTCTTCCCCGACCACGCCCAGACGATAAATTATTCCCACAGGTAAAGTAGTTCCTTTCAGGCCTCAAGGAGGCCGGGATCCTGCAGCATGGTCTGCATCAGGTAAGTGCACCCAAGCACTCCCATAATGAGCCTGGCGCCTATGGCGCCAGGACTGATGTCTTTTATGAGCCTGGCGCCATAGGCACCAGGACACTGTCCAAAGGGCCCCTATATGGGGTTGCTGGGTCCTTCCTTGGGGACTGGATGTCCGCTTTCGGGGACGCAGGGCTTGAACCGGCTCCCCGGGAGCGGGCATCATGACAGCTCCCTGCAGAGGAGACAAAATAGAGCAGCCTACATAATAAGGCATCCAGACCAACACAAGCACCCCAAGAACACCAGCCACAACCACAGGAAGAGCCTCACAAGCACCAAGGACAGTGAGAACACTGAAGAAGTGAGAAATAAAGGAAACACACAGGAAAATATCACAAAAGAAGCCCACCCAGAGAAAGAAAGTCGGCAAACCTAATAAAATCCACATGGCTCTGAGACTTTAAATTTTACGCAGCGGCTATAGGCCTGAAAGTTGATGAGAGGCTCAAGAACATGCTGTTTATGGCTTTGGAGCCGGCAGTAAGAGACATTGCGGGCGAATTGTTAAATATTGAAACTATAACATAGGGAGAACTCCACGACAAGCTCTCACAATACTTTGCACCGCACACCAATGTCGATTATGAGCGCCATATATTCCACACCACAAGACAAGAGAAGGGCGAATCCATGGACAATTTCGCCATGCGCCTCCGCATCAAATTGAAACACTGTGAGTTTCACAAGTACTCGAATGAAGAAGCATTAAGATCACAAGTAATTGCAAGATGTCTTTCACAACCTTTCCGCAAGCAACTGTTACAGAAACAAAGGTCTTTAGACGAAATACTAGCGCTGGCTCGCATGGAAGCTGCGGTAGAATCGCAACTGTATAATCTGGGTAAGGTTACCATACAACAACCCACAAGCAATCCGGACATCATCAACAAACTCTATGCAGCCCCCAGCCAAGGAGGAAAACGCCCTGAAGCCACCTGTTACAGATGTGGTTATGAATATCCGCACGTGGGTGAATGTCCCGCCATGGGGCAACAGTGTGCCTTGTGCGGGGGAATGGACCACTACAGAGCGATGTGTAAAAATGCACCAGGCCCCACCATGAACAGACAACGAACCCATGACAGGCGAAGAACAGCCCGCCACAGCCCCCCCAGCACAAGAAGAGAGGATGAACCTGCTAGGCCCCGGAGAGAAGACAGAGACCGCAGGGGTCTGCTCCCACGTGAGGACAGGCGACCACAAGAAGGGACCAGACGCTACCAAAGGAGACGGTTCGTCAGGTATATCGAGATGCGCTCCCCCACTAGTAGTGAAACACTGTCGTCAGAAGAAGACCAGAGAAAAAAGGGGTATGTATGGGCACTCAACAACAACACAGCCACCCAGCATAGCCCAATCCTCACGCTACATGTAAAGAACACCCCATTAAAATTCCTAATTGACACCGGAGCAACGGTCAATATTATAAGTGAACAAGCATACGAGTCACTCACCCCACCACTGAATGTCAAATAGACCACCGTAGACATCTATCAATACGGGGCAACAACACCAATATCGTGTAAGGGCATGATTATGGCATGGTGCACCCACAAGGAGCACGCTGCAAAAGTTCCCCCGCACATCTTAAAAACGAAAGCCAACAGTGGGTGCATCCTGCGTTTTCGAACTGCAGTAGATATGGGACTAGTGCACATATTATATCAACTGATGGCACACAAATACTTTGCCAAGCCTGAAGCCATAGAACAAGTATTCCCTAAATTATTCAGAGGTCTCGGCAAACTAAAAAACAGGAAGGTGCACCTGCACATCAACCCACTTGTCAAACCGGTAGCGCACCACTATTGCGGCATACCGATTAATATCCAAAGACAGGTGGAGGACGAACTGGACAAACTCATCAAAATGAACGTGATCAAGCCTGTCTCGGGCCCCACACCCTGAGTATCACCCATCGTCACCGTCCCCAAAAAATCCCTGGACAGATCCATACGTCTGTGTGTCGACATGCGCAGAGCCAACGTAGCCATCGAAGGTCAAAGACACTAGGTACCCAGAATAACGGATATGATCCACCTACTTCACGGGGCAAAAATCTTTTCAAAATTAGATCTAACGAAGGGATACCACCAAATCAAAATAGCCCCAGAATCCAGGTACATCACCACGTTTGTAACCCACCTCAGCCTTTTCCAGTATAAACGGCTCAGTTTCAGCATCTCTTCTGCAGCCGAAATATTTCAAGAGGAGATACACAGGGTGATCAGACATGTCCCTAACTCATTGTTGACTTAGTCTACAAAGACTGGTCTTCCGTTGACCACTTTGATCCCACCAAGGGGCTCGTCCATGACCATCACTGTTGCCACTACACACGCCCAGAGTATCCTTACATCCTAGACCTCTGTCTATGGTACCAACGACAGTCCCATCAACAACGGCACCTTTTCCTGCTCTGCAGACTCCAGTCATCGCCTCTTTTCGTAGAGGCTTGGATTTGGTGAGGGAGATGCCTGAGCTCAAGACTTCCTACCTAGACCTACCAAGGCCGCAACGCTTTTCACCATGGCCCCTCTGGAACCTCCCAGGATGTCGCCAACATGCTCCACCAGTTCGGAGGAGGACCTGCCAAAGGAATTTTACTCTGACCAAGGGGAGCCTGATCCCATTGTGCCAATACCACAGCAAGGGGTGCCATCTCACCAGCCATCTCAGCCTTTTAGCCCTTCACTTCAGGGCCCAGTGCCTGCTCCTGCATCAAGGGATATGCCTTTGGAAATGTTTACCACTTTGCACACACTAGTGACTGATATCCACCAGCGTCTTCCTGCTGCTCCCATTCCTGCTCCAACAAGGAGTACTCTGAGGCCTTCTCGAGCTCAGCCAATGCTGTCTCATCTGGCTCAAGGCCTCCAATGCCCCCTCACCATTCTCTCGAGGTATGTCAGCGAGTTATGATACAAGTTGGGGCCTATCCTCGACTTTCTGCCAGAGGACAAGAAAGCCAAAGCCCTAGCTCTGTTCCATGAACGGGAGGTAGCCCCCGACCATGCAATCACAATCGCCCTCAACATCGCTCATTTAGGCTTTTGCCAGATGGGCTATGGAGTAGCCCTGCACCACCAGGGTTGGCTCAAGGGCACCAACTTCTGCACGGATGTGCAAACAAAGGTGGTCGGCATTCCTCTTCAGAAAGGCAATCAACAAAACTCTGCAGACCATATAAACAGACACCGAGATGGCACATTCTTTGGGCACTCTTCAGCAGAGGAGGCCTTCCTTTCGCTCCTCTAAAGGGAGAGTCTCATGGTCCTCTAAGGGGTTCACCTCCCCTTATCGCCAGCCCTCCCATTCAGTTGCCCAGGACACTTATAGGGGAAGCTACCAGGCTTAAGGAAATGGCATCCAGCGTTGTCGTCATCCCCCATCTGGGACATGGACGCTGAAACAGGCCTGAACTGGCCCCGGAACCGTGCCCCCACTTCTGCACCCAAGTGGGAGCCCGGTTATTGCAATTTGTCACTTAATGGTGCAAGATACCCACAGAGAAATGGGTGCTCCATGTCCTTCAGCAGGGGCACCCTCTGGAATTCCAGGACAAATGCCCTCACATTCCTCCCATCCCACGACACAAACAGCACGTGGCACAGCTGCTAAAGGAGGTTCAAGCCATGCTAGGCAAAGGGGCAATATAACCAGATCCTCTGCACCTCTGGGGGTCCGGAGTGTACTCCAGGTACTGTCAGGTACGGAAAAAGTCAGGAGGGTGGATACCTATTCAAGACTTGTTACACCTCAACAGGTTCCTCAAATCCCAAAAGTTCAGGATGGTCATGTTGCATTATGTGCTGGACCATCTGGAGGAAGGAGATTTCCTAGCGACCCTCAACTTGGAGGATGCTTACTTCCACATCCCCATTCATCTCAAACACCAGAAATTCTGGCGTTCTGTCGTTACAGGACACCATTACCAGGCAAAGGCCCAGTCATTCAGCCTAAAATCGGCCTTAGGGTGTTCCCCAAATGCTTGACACTGGTGGCAGAGCATCTACGCCGTATTGGAATCCACATCTATCCTTACCTATACGATTGGTTAATCCGATCCCGCTGTCACGTGCTGGCAATCCGACACACTGCAGAGACCACCCAGACCCTGACTTCTTTGGGATTCTCGATAAACTATCAGAAGTCCTATGTAGTGCAATCTCAGAACGTGCTATTCCTGTGTGCCCACCTGAACACACTCTCGTGACTAGCGACTCATTCGGAAGAAAGAGTGAAGACCATCGTGGAAAAGGTCCAATGGCTATCGACAGCTGTCGGTCCATCAATTCCCTGCTGGGAATTATGTCCTCCTGCATCCATCTAGTTCCATTTTGCAGACTGCAGATGAGACCCCTTCAAGAGTGGCTGCAAGCCACCAGTGCATGGAACAAGATCGCCCTCAATATGGCATTCCGTCAGGCACTGCAATTGTGGTCAGTTCACCCGCATCTCGCACATGGTGTTCCTTTTCAGATTCCCCACATATCAGGCGACAGTCATGATCAACGCCTCGCTGGAGGACTGGGGAGCCCACACAGGACATTCTCATGCCAGAGGCCTCTTACCTCCGGAAGAGAAGGAGTTGCACATCAACATCGTGGAACTGCATGCAGTTTCCCAGGCTCTCAAATCTCTTCGCCCTCAGTTCCAGGGGAAGGTGGTGCTGGTCTTTATTGACAACACCACCACCATGTTTTACATCAGGAAACAGGGCAGGCACGCTCGCCGCTCTCTCTCTGGAGGCGCAGAACCTGTTGCACTGGGCCATTGCTCAACAAATGTTTCTCATCCCATTTCACCTGGCAGGCGGCCAGAACACCACCGCAGACTCTCTCATTAGGAATTTCTGGTCCTGCCACGAATGGGAACTCCAAC
This sequence comes from Ambystoma mexicanum, assembly GCF_040938575.1. Classification (NCBI taxonomy): domain Eukaryota; kingdom Metazoa; phylum Chordata; class Amphibia; order Caudata; family Ambystomatidae; genus Ambystoma; species Ambystoma mexicanum. Next base: position 890,878,181 of record NC_090939.1, read on the forward strand.
AAGTGCAAGTGTCTTGACTCTTCAACAATGGGTAGTTTTCCTCAAATCGACCTCTTTGCAACAGCTATCAACACCAAGTGTCAGAGGTTTGCCAGCAGGTATTCTGAGCAAGGAGCCTGTGTAACGCCTTCTCATTCTCTTGGCAGGGCCTCTTCCTGTACGCTTTCCCGCTGATTCCTCTCTTTGCTACGCTGATCTACACACTTAGACGTTGCCACTGCTGGTGCACCCTCATTGCACTGGCATGGCCCAGGGAGATCAGGTACTCAGACCTTCTCGATCTATTGGTGGTTTCGGCCATTAAAACTGCCTCGATTTCCAGACCTGCTCTCCAGAGAAGGAGGGTCAATCCTGCACCACGGCTCAGTGTCTCTGAGCCTTGCAGCCTGGCTCCTGCAGCCCTAGAATTTGGACATTACTCACGGCCTTTGGAATGCAAGAAGATTGTAGCCAAGACGAGGGCCCACTCTATACTGGCTTGCTACAAGCACAAGTGGAATCGTTTTGCAGTGTGGTGCTGGCTACGGACGATTTATCCGCTGTGGGTGACAGTGCTGCAGCGTCTCCCGTACCTGCTCTCGCTGGCCAAGGCTGGACTTGCTGGTGCATCTATCAAGGTCCACCTGACTGCCATATCCCGGTACACCCGGACTCCAGGCAACCTCTTCCTGTGGTCACACAGGCTTGTTTAAGGAGTACCTCAAGGGCCTCTTCAGAACATTTCCTCTGGTGAAGGCTCCTGCTCCTGCGTGGTAGCTGAATGTGGTACTGTCCAAACTGATGGGGCCTCCTTTTGAACCTTTGCATCTGGCCTCCTTGAAGTTTCTAACATGACATGGAAGACCACCTTTTTGGTGGCAATCACCACGGCCAGGTGGGTTTGGGAGATACAGGCTCTCTCCTGTAAGTCTCCATATTTATCATTCCACTCAGCTAAGGCGGTTCTGCCAACTCATCCTTCCTTCATGCCAAATGTCCCATCAGACTTTCATCCAAACAAGCCTTTGGTTCTGCCAGTTTTCTTTGCGAACCCTTCTTCGCCTGCTGAAAGATCATTGCATTTTCTGGACGTTGCATGTGCGCTCAATCTCTATGTTGCACGCAAAAGAGACTTTAAAAAGACTTCTCAGCTTTTCATCAATTTTGGACCTGTGGAGCAGGCTCTTTCTAAGGCTTCGATCACCAAGTGACTCTCCGGCTGTATCACGCATTGCCATCGTCTGGCCAACAGACCGTTAACAGGCCTGCCGAGATACCATTACACCCCTGCTCGACATCTGCAGGGCTTTTACGTGGAGGTCTACACACACCTTCACAAGATTCAACTGTGTTGACAGGGATTCCAGGAACGAGTCCCGGGTCAGCCAAGCGGTGCTGCGCAACCTGTTTGTTTGAGGTGAATCTGTCCCCGGGGTAAGTGTATTGCTTCTGTGAACCATGCCACCTCTCGTTTTTGTTTATATGTACTGCTGTGTAATCGTGTTAATGAGAATGTGAATACATGTAAGACCCCATGCTGGAAAAGGAACAAGTTACTTACCTGTAACTCCTGTTCTCTGGCATGGGTGTTACTTCGATTCACATGCACACCCTTCCCACTTCCCCTCTCTGGCTCTTCTTGGTTCCAACTGTCACTTTACATGTGCAACAAAATCTGACGATGGCCACCAGGGGTGGCGCTTAGGAGGACAAGTGTCATTGGCTGGGGCAGTATGACCCAAAGTGACAGCAATGGGCTATAGAAGCGACAAGAGGTTTTTAGCTTTAAAGCTAAACTGCTTTAATATTACAGAGGATTCCCAGCCTGATGACGAGGAATATTCCTGAGCATGTGAATCCATCTGAGACGCATACTGGAAAACAGGAGTTATAGGTAAGTAACTTGTTCCATATTTACTAAACGGTGGGGCCTGACTCTAATGTAGTTGGGCCCACTGCAATGACATTTACATCTGTAAATTCCCACGGGGCGCTGCTGAGTGGGCATTTACAGATCTGGGATGGGCCTTGCCCACCCAGGCCCTACTCCATCTACACCTCTGCCTGGCGGTAGAACTAGCTCCTGCGTTCAGCACGCCTGGGATAGGTAGGAGGAATAGGCTGGGGAAGTATAGAGGGGAATGCCCTAGTGTCCAAGAGCCTGGTTGGCCTTTTAAAATCCAACAGCCAATTTGTCTGTAGTGAAACGTACATTAAACACCCATGGACTTGTCATTGCTAGATTAACTTTGATTAGAAATATAATTTACCTTTTGTTATTTTTTTCTGGTTTCATTCACCCCAATCATGATCGGTTTTCAGGGGATTATGTAGGAGCCAGAATACATGGATGAGGAAATTCTTGCAAGCCAAAGCCAGCAACAAAAGGTGGGAATAACTGCCAGCGAGGTGAAGATTCACCAAATCTTGAGCCGTGACGAGTGATGTCATCTTAGATGTCATGGGTTTTATTCTTAGCAGTGCACAGTGGTGTCGCGAGTTATGATTGCTTAGCTTACCATAACTGGCGTATTTCAGGGGGTTTTCGGTTTTGCTTGTAACCATAACGTCCCTTTAACAATGTTTTTTCACTTAATTTGATAGGTTTTTATTAGCGCAACTTAACTACAACGTCCCTTTAACAACGTTTTTTCATTGAATTTCATTGGTTTTTATTAGTTCAACTTAACCATAACATCCTTTTAACAACGTTTTTTCAGTGAATTTCATAGGTTTTTATTAGTGCAACTTAACCATAAAGTCCCCTTAACAAAGTTTTTTCATTGAATTGTATAGGTTTTTATTAGTGCAACTTAACCATAACGTTCCCTTACCAAAGTGTTTTCATTGAATTTCATAGGTTTTTATTAGTGCAATTTAGCCATAACATCTACGAACATCTGACTTCATTGCAGACCTTCCGGACAGTGCCACATGACCATATGCTGGCGCGCGGCATGATGACGTGTCCGAGAACCCATCTGCACTTCACAATAAGATCTGTGCTTCGTGGACAGTTCGGAACTGCATTTTCTACTGATCTAGGAACTTTCAACTTCAAGATTTCCCTTGCACCGCTCCAACACCTATTCCTACTCATCCATTAACAAACTAGTGCACAGTACATACTTTTAGCAAAACTGCTATTTATCTTAAAATGGAATCAGCTAATGCCATCCCTCCTCCCCAAGAGACACCAAAACTGCTGTAATCAAGGAGCATGAGAAACACTGCCCCTACCTTAGAAATAACACACGTGCAACATTTTCCCCTTTCCACCTGCCCCTCCATATTAGTGTTCGGTGCCTCTTCACTCATTTCCCTCCCCACCTTTCGTTCTAAGGTCTCCTGCCAAAAAAAAAAGAATGCATCCAAAAACAATAAAAGAAATGTTTCTTTAGGAACCACCTTTCACAGTTAAAAAAAAGAACTAAAAAAAAAACTTATAGACTCCATCTACTTTATATTTCTCAGTAAAGTACATACACTCAATAAGATTTTCCAACATTTCCATTTGCATTTTGTGTTATGCTAATGGCGATATTGTGGCGTTTATCCCACGTTCCAGGGATGGAACGGTGGACACCGGCCTGGCAGCCCAAGTTATCAGCCCAAGCGAAGATAGGGTGGATAACGAGGTCTCTGGACCATTATCTCCCCATTCCAGCCCCTGTAATGGGGGATGAAGGCCATTAGCACCCTAGGTTCCCAAAGTGGGAACCCGGGGTGCTAAAAAAAAGGATTTTTCTTCCTACACCGGGATGCCTGCGACGTCCCGGTGTAGGAAGGAAAATCCTTTTCCAAGATGGCCACCATGGAAAGGGAAGGCAGGGTTCCATACAGGGCCCCTCTTCACTTTCCATGGCAGCCTGCAGAAGGTGAAACGAGAACCCTATGACCATATTACCACAAGCACATTTTTCTTCCCTTTCAAACCTATCCCAATTTCGAATAACTTTACCACAAAGCCAGTCCCAGGTGGGCATGGCCACTTTAATCCTATGTTTTGTCCCTTGTGGTCATGGCCAGTAGCCTGATTGTCCGGATCATGACCTTATTCCATGACCCCGACAATCTGGCCACTGCCCAAGGCCCCAAGCTACACCTCAGTCACCAAAGGTAAATCACTATTTTTTGTACCTACATTATGACACTTGTCAAAAAACAAAATCCATTCAGACTTTACGAAAACATTTATATCTAGATCTATAATCTTTTTGCAAACCTTTGTAGATTTGTCAAATGGCACCACATTTATAAGCCTTTACAATATGTTGGGATCCCCTCTAATTCTGCCCCCTCTTGACAAACTCCCACCAAACTTCGCAAAACCATTTATATCGTGATCTATTATCAGTTTGCCAAAATAAGTGTAGATTTGTCAAATTGCACCTCATTTATAGACCTTTACATTATATTGGAACCCCCCTCTAATTTTGCTACCCCTTCACAAAATCCCAGCAATCTTCGCAAAAACATTAATATCTAGTTCTATTATCAGTTTGCCATATTAAGTGTACATTCGTCAAATGGCACCTCATTTATAAGCCTTTAAATTATTTTGAGACCCCCTCTAATTTTGCCCCCTCTTGACAGAATCCCACCAAACTGTGCAAGCACATTCGGAATCAGGACGGAAATATAATTGCTAAATTTCATGCGGTTTTATTGAGTGGTGCCAAAGTTATATGCCATCCAAAAACTGCCCCCAAACATCCAAAGTGTCCCCGAACTTCTCAGGACTGTTCGCGAACATCTGAACTGTTTGCGGACTTTCGTGGTAAAAAAAAATAAACGTTTTTTCGCTTCTTGCAGCCATATTCCATCCCATCCTCATTACCCTTCACCCACCCAGAGATTATTTGATACGTTTGACAAGCGCAATGTTGTGTTTTTTAATACGTTTTTACTGCAATGTCCGCAGATACCGGCCGATGTCCGGGAATCCAAGATGGCGAACGTTTCCAAAAATCTGACTCACCTCACGCTTCACACCAACCAATCAGTGAACATGTTGTGTGTCCGTGGACATGATGCAAGTCTATTAACCAATCGGTGTCCAGTCTGTGGAGTGGACATAGATATCACACATTTTTTTGCCTTACGTGTTGGTCGTTTAAAAACAACTACTGGACTGATTTACACCAAATTAACAAAAAGCATGCTTTCGGGACCAAGCCGTTGCTCCTGACGCAAATTTGGTGAAAATCCGTCCAGCGGTTTGGGCTGTAGGCGTGAGCCAAGTTTTTTCCCATTATGTCTATGGGAAAAAAGAAATTTTGGGACCTCCCTATAACCAGAGACGTCATTTCACCAAAATGCCAGTGGTAGCGGACGTGACATCACATGCCCTCTGATGACATCACAGGAAGTGATGTCATCCCCCCCTTCACCCCCCACCCTCTTCACCTTGAGGTGACATCACGAGAAGTGATGGAACACAACCTTTCATGCCTTGACAAAACAGGAAGGGACATCACATATTGTTCCTAAGTACACTACGAGAAATATGGTTGCGATATCACTATCATGTTATATACATTTCATAGAAGAATAGATCACCATATGTATCTTAATATCAGTGTGTATAGGACGATATTATCAAATTACTGTGAATGCAAGCAGACGTTCAAGGCTAAATGATAATGATATGTTAATATATAGCACTTTCGCTTAAGCGCTTACACATACAATATCACCCAACCTGTGTTGGTTCTCATTTATCGACCCCCTAAGGCTGAAAGGCTGAGTTGAGGTGTTTAAGAACAGGCTAAATCTGTGAATCATCACCTGAAGTGTGCCTGGAAATAAACCTTTATGAGTCTGGCAATTATTGGATAGAATTCCACAAAGACAAATTATGTGTTATTCCTATTCTTTCTTATTTAGCGTCACTGCTCAAAGTGATACACTTGTGGAATCCCGTTTTTTTTTTAGTTTAGAGGCCTGAACAAGAAAGCCAGCCACTCCAAAAATAAAGAGCCACATGACTCTGTCCACAGCCCAGGAGCTTACATTAAAAAAACAAAATAAACAAAAAGAAAAAGTTTAAAATAAATCATTTTTTTCTAGGGGTAGCAAGGGAGACTACAGGGGTAGCAAGGGAGAGCTCAGGGATCGCAACTGCAACCCCTGGTGACCCCCAAATGACGTCCCTGCCTATAACTTTGCCCCCCCATGACCAAACCTCACAATTTTTGCAGAGGAATTCAGAGTGGGCCATATACTTGTTTTGCAAAGTTTGGTGAGGATTCGTCCAGGGGGAGCGAAGTTATAAGCCACCCAAAAAGTGCTCTTCCTATGAGATAAGCAACTGAACCATAACTACATGGCCGCTACCGCAGGCCATGTAATATGTGTGTGTGTGTGTGTGTGTGTGTGTGTATATATATATATATATATATATATATATATATTCAATGAAAAAACTTTGTTAAAGGGACGTTATGGTTAAGTTGCACTAATAAAAACCTATGAAATTCAATGAAAAAACTTCGTTAAATGGACGTTATGGTTAAGTTGCAGTAATAAAAACCTTTGAAATTCACTAAAAAAAACTTTGTTAAAGGGACGTTATGGGTTATGGTTATGTTGGACTAATAAAAACCTATGAAATTCAAAGTAAAAACGGTGTTAAAGGGATGTTATGGTTTAAAGTAAAATCAAAAAATCCCAGAAATGTTCCAGTTATGGTAAGCTAAACAACCATAACTCGCACCACCACCGTGCACTGCTAAGACTAGCATCCAGGACATCAAAGATGACATCACAAATGTCATTGATGACATCACTTATGCAGTAGGCAAAAAGAGAACCTTATGACCATATTACCAAATTTTTCTTCCCTTTCAGATCTATCCTAATTTCAAATAACTTTACCACAAAGCCAGTCCCAGGTGGACATGGCCACTTTAATCCTATGTTTTGTCCCTTGTGGTCATGGCCGTTAGCCAGATTGTCCTGATCATGACCTTATTCCAGACCTGGACAATCTGGCCACTGCCTATGGCCACAGGCTACCCCTCAGTCACTAAAGGTATACCGCTATTTTTTGTAGCTACATTATGACAATTGTCAAATAATAAAACACTGGCACATTTGCAAAACTATGCTTGTAGGTCCTTGCCAATGCTCCTTACGCATGTTTGCTGGAAATCCACCCATGTTTTATTTTTTCAAAAGTGTCAAATGTATGCACATACAATCGTCATATAACCTAGCCCCCACTTGACAAAATCCTTTCAGACTTTACAAAAATATCTATATCTACATCTATAATCTTTTTGCAAACCTTTGTGTAGGTTTGTCAAATGGCACCACATTTATAAGCCTTTACAATATTTTGGGTCCCCCCCTATAATTGTGCTCCCTCTTGACAAAATCCCACCAAACTTCGCAAAAACATTTATATCTAAATGTATTATCAGTTTCCCAAATTAAGTGTAGATTCGTCAAATGGCACCTCATTTGTAAGCCTTTATATTATTTTGGGACCCCCCCTCTAATTTTGCCCCCTCATGACAGACAGAATCCCACCAAACTTTCCAAACTCACTCAGAACCAGGTCAGAAATATACATGCAAAATTTCATGCAGTTCCATTAAGAGGCGTCAAAGTTATAAACCATCCAAAAACTGCATTTCACCAACACTGTAATGCTGAGGTGTTCGTGGACTTTACAGGACTGTTCGCGAACATGCGGACTTTCGCGTCAAAAAACACCTGTTTTTTTTGCTTCTTGCAGCCATATCCCATCCTCATCACCCCTCACCTCCCCAGAGATTATTTGATAAGTTTGACAAATGCAATGTTGTGTTTTTTAATATGTTTTTACTGCGATGTCTGCGGACACGGGCCAATGTCCGGGAATCCAAGATGGCGAGCGTTTCCAAAAATCTGACACACCTCACGCTTCACGCCAACCAATCAGTGAACACATAAAGTGGCTGAGTGTGGCTACACTTTGTGGCACTTTGGTGACACACGTTCATCCAGACATTACTATTTTTCATTGTGAAGGGAAAAGTTTAGGGCATGTTACTGGAATTTCTCTGCAGTTTGCAATGAAGGACGCACTTGGCCAGGTCATGCCTATGTTTCCAAACTGCTGCATAGTTTTTTGTAGCATTACGCAGACACGGATGTGGTTGCGTTTTTCTTCATTTGGTCCGCAAATGGAGAAAGCGAGGCACAATGTCAAGAAGCATATTTGTGCCTTTTACCGACATGTGACCATGTCCTACTTCCAAAAGGGAACTATTATGTTTCATAGCACAAAGAGTTTTCGCACCAATGGCGTTCATCTCACTGATCCTGGCAATCAGGTTTTTCTACGACCTATCCAAAATACATTGCTGCCCTTTATGGAAGTACAGCAAGCATTTCTCTAGTAGGTCTTGCGCACTTCAACCCTCAAAATGCAAACAAACAAAAGAAGAAGCCTTTTTTCACAGCCAGCCCTTTCTACCCGAACTGACTGCAATGTTTTTCACAGAGCCACGCCTCCCATTATTTGCTACGCAATGTGTGGAGCATATAGACTGCGTGACAGCCTGCATCCTTTCATTGGCAATTCAATTTTTTACCTCTGAAAGCAGTTTTTTAAAAACTTGTTTGCCTTTTTCCATTGTTTTGTATGTTTCTTTTTCTTCTAACACACGGCACAGAAGTAAAGGAAGGAAAGGGAGGGTACGCAAGAGCCACCACCCACAAGGATAACTTAGGGAAAGTGCACCGAGAGGAAGATGTTGGGTGGCCTTCACTTAAGTAGGCGGCAGTCATTGTCATGCTCCCGGACTGAACAATTCCAAGCACTTCAAAGTTGCTCCCTCCTGCACAGTACCGCATCTCAGTACTTGCACAATACAATGCCCTTGGACAGGTAATGGTCTGTTGAACAGTATATGTCTGCAAGGGTGCTTTTGGGCTCTGCTACCCTACAGGAGTGTCCCTAGTGTTGGCATGAGCAGATGCAGAGAATGGTGAAGAGGAAAGTAACCTACTGCATTGTTGGGAGGGCAGTACCCTGCACACTACTGCCTTGTGTTTCGATTTGTGTTGTCATTGCATGGAATATGGTCACATGATGGTACGGCATTAGCCGTCGCACAAGCATTCACGGACATGAGTAAATTGTGAAATACAAGAATGCTTTCAACAAGGAGAAATGCAGCTTCATTACGTGGAGCAAGAACATAATTATTCGGGCAGCCCCATGCGGCCACCTTTTCAATGCAAATGGCATTTACTTGTCCACCGGTGGCAATGCTACTTTGTTTTTGAATTTACAGGCTGCATCGAAGACGTTATTGTAAGAATGTGAGGAGGAGAAGAAAACAAAAACCCCTATAAAAACTGAAAAAAAAGGTGTTTCTTTGCAAGCACCTAAAAAATAAAATAGAAAAAGGCTCTTTTCAGAACCACCACTAAAAACGAAATCCCCTTCCCTTGTTGAAATGTATTCACCCACTCCTGCACACACCGCACGAAAAGTCAGCAGACTCTGCAGTAGTTCTAGGGTTACACGTGCCACATAGCCCTTTAGAGAATGGCATGCATGGAAATGGGACTGTGGAGGCTAAGGGATTGCTCAATAAGGTTTCTGGGTGTAGTGTATACGCACAGACTGTGGTAGAAAGTATCTTTGCAGAGATGAATGCCGAAGCGTACGGTTATGGCTGTGTGTTTCAGGAGTCAGACTGTATGGATTCTGGGGGAGTCCTAGGTACATTGGTTGAAAGTGAATGCAAAACACTGTGCAGTGGGCTGTTCATTTTGGATTCTATCACACGGATGTGCACTGGTATGGAGTATGTGCAATAAAGTGGCTGAGTGTGGATCCTCTTTGTGGCACTTTGGTGACACACAATCATCCAGACATTACTATTTTTCATTGTGGATGGAAAAGTTTAGGACATGATACCAGAATTTCTGTGCAGTTTGCAATGAAGATTGCACTTGGCCAGGTCATGCCTATGTTTCCAAACTGCTGCATAATTTTTTGTAGCATTACGCAGACACAAATGTGGCTGCGTTCTTCTTCATTTGGTCCGCAAATGGAGAAAGCGAAGCACATTGTCAAGAAGCATATTTGTGCCTTTTACCGACATGTGACCATGTCCTACTTCCAAAATGGAATTATTATGTTTCATAGCAGGAAGATTTTTTGCACCAATGACTTTCATCTAACTGATCCTGGCAATCAGGTTTTTCTGCGACCTATCCAAAATACATTGCTGCCCTTTTCGGAAGTACAACAAGCATTTCTCTAGTAGGTCTTGCGCACTTCAACCCTTCAAAATGAAAACAAACCCAAGAAGAAGCCTCTTTTTACAGCCAGCCCTTTCTACCCGAACTGACTGCAATGTTTTTCACAGAGCCACGCCTCCTATTATTTGCTGTGCAATGTGTGGAGCGTATAGACGGCACAGCTGCCTGCATCCTTTCATTGGCAATTCAATTTTCTACCTCTGAAAGCAGGTTTTAAAAAACTTTTTTTCCTTTTTCCGTTGTTTTGTATGTTTCTTGGTCTTCTAACACATGACAAAGAAGTAAAGGAAGGAAAGGGACGGTACGGAAGGGCCACCACCCCCAAGGATAAGATAGGGCAAGGGCACAGAGAGGAAGATGTTGGGTGGCCTTCACTTAAGTAGGCGGCAGTCATTGTCATGCTCCCGGACCGAACATTCCCAAGCACTTCGAAGTTGCTCCCTCCTGCACAATACCACGTCGCAGTACTTGCACAATACAATGACCTTTGACAGGTAATGGTTTGCTGCGCAGTATCTGGTCTTTAGGGTCCCTGCCATCGCACAAGCATTCATGGAGATGAGTAAATTGTGAAATACAAGAATGCTTTCAACAAGGAGAAATGCAGCTTCATTACGTGGAGCAAGAACATAATTATTCTGGCAGCCTCCCGCGGCCCCAGTACTTTTGACACAACCACTGATATTCATTGAGATCCGAAGGCTATGCAGTTTACTTAGTTATCTCTACATTTAGTTGTATGGGAGTAACCAAGCAGCAACAGCGATGCCCTTTTCCAGACTGACTACAGACTGTCACACTTGCAGTGAAATCCGTCCTCTAACTGTACAAACTGCAGGCGAGAACTTAACACTTTCCCTCACGCTGCTCAGTGCAGAGACGTTGTGTCTGTTTCATGGGTCATGGAAGGGCAATCAGCACATTAATCAAATTAATGGGCCAATTAACACACCCACCATACACTGGAGGATGCTGTTCCTTGCTCTCGCTGGGCCTCAGGCACCCAGGTCTGCTGCAGCCATAAAGCAGTAGGTTTGGACAGCAGAATAAGTAGGCGGTACGACTGCTTTAAATGCGGTAGCCTACCGCATGAATCGGTAGGGTTGGCGACAGGGGCGGTGTTACCAGGACACAGAGGATGAAATACATATGCGCATCGCTGTGGAATGGACAGACGTGCGCTCCCACAACCAATTAAAAGTGCATTAGAAGATGCAGACATGCAGCCAGTACTCAAATCCTACAGATACCTGCATTGTGATTGCACATACGCCGGGCAGGTGCAGTCTCCCTAGGAAACCTCCATTTGGCTTACCTGCTGCCATCTCGGACAGTATTGTGCGCCACAGACTCACCATGCAATTTTAACACAAAAGGAAAAGCCACTTACACACTCACCAACACTTTACATGTGCATGTTTAATGTGTACGATACATAGACCCTATTAGGAAAGGGAATGGGTAGCACAAATAGATACATACAAAGGGGAATTTGGGATTTTAACAAGTTTGTCATGAGGGGAGCCAAGGACTGAGGTCTCATCGTAACATCTCTGCTCACAGGGATGTGGTTGGGGATGGTGGGCTGGAAAATGGGCAAGGGGTAGACGTGAAGGTAGGTCAGTGGTATATCATTTCTCCAATGGTATGTCCTTCTACAGATATGTCCTTCTACAACATCTTTTAAGGGGGCTAAATTGATTAGCAATTGTTCTATGTTGACATCCAGGCTGTATAGGTTGCCTTTTAAAGCGTTTCCTTCATTTCCTGTGGTCATCTGCTGTTGTGCAAGAGATGCCACTTCTGATGCATTGCTTTCATTTCCTATATGTCCTGTTAAAGATAAAAATATCTGTTAGGTGTATATGAAGCAATACATATTAACTGTTTTATTTTTCAGACTGTGCTACGTACCAATGGCCTTACTATCGTTACTCACTTTGTGAAGGGGGAAATTCTCTTCCAGCCATTTTAGGGTGCTTTGCATTGCTGAGTAAAAAAAAACGATCATGTTTTTTCACTGTTGTACACTGCACAAGCTGTGCAATTATAGGAGAAGCTTCTGTGTACTTATCGCGTTGTAGTGATGTTCTGCTCTCAATACTTTGTAGTCCTTACTCTGCCATTTTCTTCTTCGTTTCCATGTAAAGTAGGAGTGCGGTAATATTGTTGGACGCACACGTCACTTTGCCTATTGGTGCATTCCATTATGGTGTCCACTCTATGCTTTTGCTCTGTTTGTTTCACAAGTACAGAGTTTGTAGACCTACTCCATTTTTCCTTGCAATGCACATACATGGTGCTCTTTGTACATGTGCTTTCTCTTTGCTGGATGCTACCACTATGTAAGAGAACCCCTGCCTTTTTCAGCATTTTGAATTCTAGCCGCTATCTGCGAAGAGACGCACAGTCTGTGCTTAGTGTGCCCATCGGCATGCAGACATCCATTTGATATGCTGTATGGTACATCTATACAAACTAAGGGTATCCTGGTAAAGACCTATGAAATTCAGTGAAAAAAGTTGTTAAAGGGACGTTATGGTTAAGGTGTGCTACTAAAAACCTATCAAATTCAGTGAAAAAACATTGTTAACTGGATTGTTGTTCCTCCCGTCTCCTGTTTTTTTTTTCCTCTGTTTCCTTCTTAGCTTGTCTTCCCTTCCTGATTCCTTACCTTCCTCCAGCTGCTATTTTGTTGTTCTGACTTCCCGTGCATCGACTCCTGGCCTGCCATTGGATTGCTTTGCCTTCTCCTTTTGTCTTCGTTGTTCTTCTCGTGTTAACCAGACCTACGCCTGTCCCCGGACTGCTAACTCATCCTCCAGCACTGGGTTCTGTTTAAGTTACCGCTCTATTCTGTTGTCTACAGCTACAACGGCATATTAACGTGGAACATTCTCCAAAATCCTTCCGGATCCCTGCTACTTCATTGTATTCCGTGGAGACTCCTTTGGGTTTTTTTGTGCCTCTGGCTTTTTCCCCGCATTTTGGCTGCCGCGGAGGATTGCCACAGTTTACCTATAAGGTGACACTGTGGCGTCCTGCCACGGCTGCCCCTATCTACATAAAAAAAGGAGAGACCCGGACCGAAAGAAAGAAAGAAGCCAGCACTATGGTGGAAAAGTAGAGGTGAGGAGGAAGGGGAGGGGGGAGAGACAGAGTCCTCAGTGGAAGAAGAGGATATTACTGACCAGCTTGACATTATGCTTGCGGTTCCAAATGATTACACCATCACCAAAGCGGATAAAACATCCAGCAAAGGGGGAGGAATTGCCTTCATTTCCAAAACCCAGCTATGCCTAAGAGAATTCATCTCTCTACCGTTCCCATCTGGGGAACTTATATCCGCAAAACTGCTACTCTCTGCCTAAAGTACACTTCTGATTCACCTGATCTATAGACCACCAGGCCCTAATTCCACATTTGAAGAAGACATTTCCAATCTACTTTCCCACAACACCAAACCCACTTCAAGAATCCTGCTACTAGGAGACCTGAATTTAGGGTACAAAGACCCCCTAGATTCTCACGCCTTAACTGTAGAACTGTCCCTACTTGAACTAGGTAGGTACTTCAAACAACACGTGTCAGGACCTACCCACAGCCAAGGCAGAACCCTCGACTGGGTTGTCAACTTAAACTGTAATCTGAACCTACCCTCTAATAACCCATGTGCCTGGTCCAACCACCACATTATCCCCTTCGAGTGACTGCCCATTCTCCTCCAGCTTCGAAGAGGAACAACAAGGCCATCACCATGGACTCCATCCGCCCACTCATCCAACCCATAATCAATCCATCACAAGCCCCTGAACTAGCGCTAGACCAAATCGCCACTATCAAACCCAGAAAACCCAAACAATCCAACCACCTCAACAAATGGTTCACACCTGAACTAAAAGCATTGAGGAATGTTAAAAGATCTGCCCATCACCTCAAAACAAAGATCTCTTCAAAATAGCAGCCGCCAATTATTAAAAAAAGCTATTATCAATACCAAAAGCGACACATTTAACAACAGAATACAAAATGCTAAATCCAACGTGAAAGAACTTTTCACCATTCTCAGGGAATTGGAAGCACCCATACCCCCCCAATCTACCTGTGTCAAAGACGCCAAATGGTGCGCCTAAATTCAAAAGGCACTATTAGACAAAATAGCCCTACTCCAAACAGACTCCTCCTAGCCACTAAAGGCACAAACAACACCAACCAAACCCACCAACCTCAACCTACCAACTCTGATCTCTTTGAATTTGCCCCGGTCACCATCGCTCAGATTGAAGCAATAATTACCAGCCTCAAACATTCAAAATATCAATGGGCCATCTGTCCCGCATCTTTCATCAAAGAAGGAGTCAAAGACTTTGCCCCTTTCATCACCACGCTCATAAACACTTCATTCGCATCATGCACTGTACCCAAGAATCACAAAGACACCTGGGTCAAACCACTGATCAAAAAAACCACTCTAGATCTAAGCATTCCCACTAATTACTGTCCCATCACCACCGTGCCATTCCTGCTAAAAATCCTTAATAAAGCAGCCTATATCCAAATCCAGAACCACCTCGAAATGCACAATCTTCTTGTCCTCCACCAATCAGGTTTCAGACCTAGACACGGCACTGAGACAACCCTTATAGATCTGAAAATCCAAATGAATGAGGCCAAAGATAAAGGCCATCCTTCCTCCTTCTACTTCTTGACCTCTTGGCAGCCTTAGACCTGGTCGACCACAACATCCTAACTGCACATCTAACCACCTCTGCTTCCTTCTCACCAAATGCAGCCAAATGGATCCAATCCTTCCTGGCCGAAAGACCCATGAGGGTTTTCTCAGACAGTGCTTCTGCAGACCCCTCACCTATCACGTGCAGAGTTCCCCAAGGCTCCTGCGTCCCCCCCACCCTCTATAACATCTTTACTAAGTACGCTGATGATACACAGATCTTCATCACGCTCACAGGCTCACATGAAAAAGACTCTGCCCTTCTCAATGAAATCTACAGCAAGATCCAAGACTGGATGGCTAAGCATGGGCTTTGTCTAAACGATGACAAAACCGAGCTCCTACTCATTGGCTCTAAACAGTGCCTCAATAAACTCGACCCAAAATACAACTCATTCAACATCGATGGAAACCTTATTAAGGTCTCTAATAATGCCAAAACACTGGGTGTCTACCTAGACTCCACCCTGACACTAACAAGACAGGTCAACGCAACCGCCTCCACCTTGGCCTACACCACCAAACTTATAACAGCCTGCAGACCCTTTATATCCACTCAAAGTTGTATCATATTGGCAAGAGCCCTGATACTTTCCAAACTCGACTATTGCAACTCCCTATATCTAGGCACTAGTAAGCAAAACATCCACAAACTTCAAATTTTACAAAATAAAACCCTTAGGGCAGCCCTCAACATCCCACGTACGGACGACATTTCCCATGCAAGAAAGACGGCCAACTGGCTCCCAATAAAATACAGAATCACCTTCAGGACCCTCATGATCACTCAAAATGCCTCAACATCACTGCTCCAAAATACCTTGTCGACAAATTCTGCACCAGAACCCACCAGAACCAACTACGCACATTGCCCAACCTCCCCAAATACAGACTCCAGAAATCAGGCGGCACCAGTTTCCCACTCTTAGCGGCAAAAACATGGAACTCTATGCCCCCATCACTGAGAGATGAACACTCTTTCCTTGTCTTCCGTTTCAAAGTCAAAGCATGGCATTTCTCCTCAATCCCTCTCACATAACCTTATATTCATTTATTCAACCATCAACTTGTAAATACCTGTATATAGTTCAAATCCTAGCCTGCACCTTCATTGTTCCTACTATTTAATTCAGTAAATAACTTTAACACCGTTGCTAAATCCTGACTGTAAGTAGCATCACCAAACATACCTGTACATTTCTGTATATTATGTAACTGTAAACCTCTGTATTCTGTACACTTCTGTATATTACTTAACTGTAAACTTCTGTATTTTATGTAACTGTACATGTATGTAACCATCACACAAGACCAAGCGCCTAGCTACCCCTGGGTTCAGCGCACTATATAAGCAAATAAAACAAACAAAAAAACCCAAACAAACAAACAAGCCACCAACTTGTAGAAATGCCGAAATCCCTGGTATATGTATCTGTTTCTGATCCCCCTTCCCTTTCCAAATAGTGGCTATGAATGTGTGCTAATAAAGGTTGATATGTAAATTGTTACTGATCCTGTATATGCCTTTTCCTTTGTTTTAAGAAGCCCATTGTAACTGTGAAGGGCACAGCACTGGTGGGTATGATCGCACGTGAGGGAAATGGAGGAGTCGTACGACTAGCGCACCTGGCTGCCCCATGCGCAATCACAATGGAAGCATTCGTAGGACGCCACTATGGGCCGCATGTTTGCATGCACAGAACTGCCTGCAAGTAGTTGTAGGACCGTACGTTTGTCAGTCGCACAACTTCGCACATGCGTATCTCTTCTTGTGACCCCTGGTAACACTGCGCCTGGCCAAGATATGCGAAGAAACGTGTGATGTAGTTTTAGTAGGTGGAAGCGCTCAGCCACGTCCTGTGAGTACCGGTGCACGTGAACATTGCACCTACTGTACCATGCACACACCGAGCTTATTTAGAAATGGTCAGTGCACGTGTGCCATACATTTAAGTGGTCTGTGGATGGCAAGGGTATCTGTAGCAGACCTATGCACGTGGCCACAAAGTATTCCAGCCAATATGCGTCCCGCGGACAGCCGTCCAAATGGAGAGCAATGGCGACGTCAGCATGGGAATGGAATCACGCTGCGCATGGGCCCTTATTTGGCAGACACGATCCAGACCTGTGCACATTGAAAAAAAGGACTATTGTCTGCAATGTATGGAGTGTTACAGTGAGAGTGCACCCTTACAGAGGTCCTACACTCTCCCCTCTGCATGTAGTTTTTGCAGGGACAGATGTAAGCCCACTCCGGTTGCACGTACTCCACAACAGTCCTATGAAAGGGCACACCCCACAACTGCGCTGCAATACATGTTTGGCTTTCCAGAGAAGACCAGCGGTGCACAATGGTTCATGCAGATATTGCTTTCCGACTAATTCTGTGCCTGGAAAGTATCTCTGCAACTAATGGCCACCAGGGCTTCTGCTACTACCTTTGACTCAGGAGCACCCACATCCTCACCACCACCACCTCCGTCTGAAGTGCCTGAGCAAGGGAGCAAGTGTGATAATGTGGATGGACATGAAAAAGGAAACAAGGATAAAGTAGAGGGAATCTCCATTGCCTACACCCTGCGTGAGTCATGGGTGTGGAAACTATTTATGACTGTTGGAGATGTGCCTAAATCTCATGCAAACCAGGTAAAATGCAGCCAGTGCGGCATAGTACTAAGTCACGGAAAACCTGCCTTGTACAGCTACGGCACTACCTCCATGCAGCGGCACCTGAAATCAAACCACAAAGCAGCTGTTCCGAGGGTTATCCCCTTCCAAGAAGGCAGTAGGTTACTTTCCTCTACAGTATCCTCCGCATCGGCTCCTGCCACCACTAGGGAAACTTCAGTGTGCCAGCACGTCCCGCAACCAGCCTTGCAGGTCATACACCCCGCTACAGACCCGTACCTTTCAAAGGTCATTGTCTTGTGCATGTACTGCGACGTGGTACTGTGCAGGGGGGAACAATTTCGAAGTGCTTTTGAGGCTACGTTCCAGCAGCATGACAAAAAGTGCCCCCTACCGAAGTGAGGTCAACGCAACATTTTGTGCTCTCCACATGCAATTCCGTATTCTTGTGGTTGGTTCCCTTTGCCAAACCTCCCTCCCATTCCTGTTCTTCTGTGGCGTGTTTTACAACAACAGGAAAAATGCAACACAACCAGAAGGGTCATGGGGGGGACAAAAAGGCTCTTTTCAGAGCCCCCTTGCCCTGTTCAAAAATAGAATTTGAAAGAAAGCATGCAGGCGGTGGCGAAGCCTATGAGCGCCGCGTACACGGTTGGCAACGCTGGATGGCAGGATGCCATCAAAAACATTGTACGCCTTCTCAAAACAAAGTGGTGGCTCTGAAAAGAGCCTTTTTGTGCTGTTTGTGTTTACAAAGTTTGCGAAGTGATGAACACCCAGAGGGAAAATGCTTGCTAAAGTTCTTGAAGCGCTGCTGGATACTGTGCAGAAACAGCTCATTGCCAGCATCAGTCAGATGAACTCCATCTGAACGAAAGATTTTGCTAGTACGAATTGTAATGTTTTCATTGTGGAAAGAGGACATGCCAAAATCTTGCATAAAAGCACAAACAGCCTTGTTCACTTTGCGCCACGCTTTCTCCGTTTGTGGGCAACAAAAGGAAGAACGCAGCCACAGCTGTTTATGGGCAATGCAAACAAAAATTATGTGCGACGTTGGAAACATGTCCATGAGTTGCCATAATGTCGCCTTCAAGGCAAACTGCAGTGAGATGCCGCTAACATGTCCTAAACTGTTCCCTCCACAATGAACAATAATAATTTCTGGATGAGCGAGCGTCACCAAACTGGCACAAAGAGGACCCACATGGAGCCACTTCATCCCACGTATTCCGTACCAGTGCACATCGATATTATGGTTCCCAGGGTGTGCTGCCAGTGCACAGCGTTCTGTGTAAACTTGTACCCAATGTATCCAGGAGTCACGCAAAAAAAGTCATATAGCCCACCTAACAAACGGCACAACCGTACCCATAGTCATCTGCACTCCTATTTGCAAACACACATTCTGGCACAATCTGTTGCTACACACCGCACCCACAAAATCATATTGACCAATCCCAACTCTTGCACAGTCCCATTTCCATTGCAGCCACCTTGAAAAGACCAGGATGTAGATTGTGCACACCTCCAAATGCTGCGGCTTTCGCGAACATATTGTCCTTTGTGGGGGGAGGGCTGCGCAAACACATTTGAAGCATCATAGAGAATGGGAGCTTTGTTGGTAGTTGTGAAAAGTGTTTTTTTATTTTTGTAAAGCGATGTGTAAAGAAACACCTTTTTGGGGGGTAGTTGTTGGGGATTGCTGTCTGTTTTTCCTCCTTAAATTATTACACGAGTGTTTGCAACGTAAATTAAACATTGTAGAACAGAAGACTAATTTTAATAGACGGAAAAAAAATATCAACTCCACTGACAAACATCACACTGGAAGCACTAAGGTTCTCATGCGCACAGAAGAACATCCTACCGTGGAACAGAAAAGCAGACATACACCTGATTCTATAATCCGTAGTCCCATTTCCATGGCAAGCATATTAAGACGCACAGCATGTAGCATATGCGCTTTCCACAACTATCGCGAGGGCCGCGCCCCACTACAGCAGGACCAGTCCTTCTTCACTTTCCAGTATTTTCCCAGCACTCCCTCATTGGCTACTGTTAAACTGTCACATACGCATCCACCAATTACATCCAAGAATTCTGCATCTAATGCTGTCACCTCTGTTGAACAGTCCATACCAACTGTTAAACACGCAGAGGTCAAGTGTCCTGTAAATCAAAAGCACCTGCACGGGAAAATACTGTAAAACGATCTACGAGTTTTGCATCCACATAAATCGGCATCCTTACCCGTCACCACGCCTCATAGGTATTACTACTTTTTGTACAGTACATTCAACTGTGTTATACGTTCGTAGCAACAGGGTACCTGGCACTGAATCTCAATAACGTACTCGACATTCATACTGTTCTTGCTTCCATCACCTACCATTAAATGGCTCCTACAGTGGTAGGTGGTTGCAAAGTTGGCATTTGCCCGTAGCAGCCATTGTTATATGCAAACGGCTACTCTGTTCTTTTGGTCCTTCATTTGTACAATGCTTTCTCCCATTAACGCACTTCCTATCCAATATGTAAAAATCACACACAAAAGGATCAGGCAACGTATACCACCAAAGTAAGCCAAGTGCATACACTGAATGCATAACAACAGTTTCCTGCCACTTACCTTTCACACTTCATAGATTACAACATTACTTAAAAAAGAAAAAATGTATGTGTACATTGACAGCAGTAACATTCATAAATGTACATAAGGAAATTAAAGACCGGAAACAATGGCTCCACTCATGTAGCAAGCATATGTATGCAAAGAAGTACATGCAAATGCACACACAAAAACATTCCGCTTTGCACAATGTACATCTTTCCGCACCTTTTTGTCATTCTGCCACAATGCGCAGTACTCCATTTTGAAAGCAAATACTCCATCACTAATACACACACGTGTTCAATAAGACGTCATCCAATACACTCCCAAATAACCCACCTACCGCCTTCACAAACATGCTTATGCTCCCAAGTCCCCAGTGGTATCGTAAGCCATCCATTTATACACACACACTTGGTCACCTACCAAGCCATCCCCCTAGAGTTTTAAACAATGTATTCTACAAATGTAAGCACTATGCCATTAGCCAACATATTTTCTTACCATCTTCTTATACAGGTGCAGTACCCACCTGTCTCTGGAAAACCACTGGCATGGGCACTTCAGAATACAGCCTGCAATAAACCTACTTTCACCAAGTAGCAAAGTAAGTACAATCCCATCATACTGTTGTACGCCTTACTAGAAGAGTGCACTGTTGTTGTATTGTAGCATATAGATTTGCGGCAGTCCACCAGTATGTACTTCATTGTTCCTCATGGCACCTCTACATGTGCTCAGTGTTTTGTTATGTCACCACCATTAGACTAATCCCCACATAGTAAGACAGTGTCCCCAACCGAAAGTTAGAAGCCATTACACCGTAACACACTTCCATTTATATGCCTACCCTCCTATTGACCCATCTCATGCACATTGCACACATATACATTTGAAAATCTGCACACCCATACTTCCCTTTCTTCGCCAACACTACTACACAATGCCTACCAAACTGCAACTCCGTAGAAAGCAACGCAGAAATAGGGCCACGCAACCTAAAAACATAGAAAGTAGCCATCCACTGCAAGCAGAACTTCTACAGAAAGTTGAAAGAGAAGAGCTAGTCCAGTCATTAAGGATAACGGATGCATCTACCAGTAAAGACGGTGTAGTTCATCTGTCAAAATTTAAGAATGAAAAGAAAAGCACTAAAAACAGTGCAACATGCACTACTGCTAACAGAGCCTGTACAAATAGTAATGTAACCACAAGCAAGCATTCCAAAAAATTACTTTTACAAAACAAATTCCAATACAGAGTCCTTCGGAACCTTTTAAATAGAGGGCAGAAATCACGTTCAACCCTCAAGACCTATCGCAGAAAAGTCATCATGGAAGCTCTTGTAGACAGTGCAATGATCGTGAAACGGAAATTGTTCATAGTTATTTTGAACAGAATGAAACCACTAACAAGATTAATTGATTAATTGCAAGCACTACTTAGCAACAAACGCAATATCAGCATAGACACCTTTAGCCACATCTGTACAGGTGAGTGGAGTCACACCACCAACACAGAGCCATACTTCTATGACGAATCATACAAACAACAACAAACAAACCAAATTGCCTTACATCAGAGTGAACGAGGTTATGAAAAGATACACAATAGCATAATGGAAGAAGAAACACTGCTTTCAGAAATATCCCCATCAAACTTCGATGTCACTCTCCATTCCACCAAACCAACACGCCTCGCCTACAAATGGCCTTTCACATGAATGTGTAACGTTCTCCAATGCCTAATCACATCTTTGCAGTAATTCCTCAATCAGTATGTCAAAGGCAATGAGAAAAGAAAAAGAAAAATGCTACAAACTATGGACTCCTGTCCAGTGCACAACTGCACAGGAATACAAGGTGTGAATGAAGGACAGGCAGCCAGGAGTGGAACTTAAGTAAAACCTTTATTTAGGATACAGGAATTCAAAAGGAACAAAAAGTTCAAGAATGCTTCTTCTTTTTCTTGGAATATGGATGTGGCTTCTCGACCTTGCAGCTAGTCCTCGTAAGCCCACAGCGTCTCAGGCACAGCTCTCTCTCTCTCGAAGTCCTAGAAGAGAATGGCAAAGAGACACACAGTCCATCATTTGTTTTTACCTTATATAGGGGTTGGGGTCCAGGTAGCCAATCAGCATGGACTTAGCTTGGTTCTCTATAAATATCCCCATAAACCCCGCCCCCTTTCTCTTGGTTTGAAGGAGGGTTGCCTTCCCGGCCCGCCAAGTCCGGGTCCCCGTGAGGAACTCCTGTCTTGAAGAGGTCTGGCACCCTCGAGGTCTCTGTTACGCTTTCTGAAGGTGAGTGTTGGCGGTGAACTCGGAAGCGGGTCTCTGCCTTCCGCGTCACTGGGTACCGCCTCAACCGTGTTGTGAAAGGAACCGCGTGGGAAGCCGGCTTCTGCCTGTGAAGGCGTTTGGCTTGCCACGGTCCATGCTGCACTCGGAGTGGAACCCCGCCCCGGTAAACCAGTGGTCATCCAGGAAGGACGACCCAATCGCCTCCGTTCCGGTTTTTCCGTTCGCTGGAACAAACTCTTTCTGCGTATCCTATACTCATGTAAGCGGTATCAGCCGTAGTCCTTTCGTCCACATCTCTCTTAATGCTGTCTTCCGGGGTCCCAAGACTGTTAATTATCTGGACTCTGCTCTCCCGACCTCGCAGCTTGGTCGGTTGGTAGCCCCTCTCAGGTGGTCTTCCTTCGATCGGGTGCTCTCTCTCATGTGGTCCCTCCTCTCGCCTCTTCCCTTTCATGCCGTCCATATCCCTCCGATCACATACTCCCCCCGAGGAATCTAGCCGCTCGGGCCGATCAACGCTCCTGGAAAGGTAATCCGGAACCACCTGGAAGGATGCAGGCTTGTGTAACATTTTAAACGATATTCTTGTAGAGTGAGGAACCATCTTAGCACATGCTGATTCGAATCTTTCTGTACGGCCAACCACTGTAAAGGCGCATGGTCAGTAAATACAGTAAATGTCCGACCCAGGAGATAGTATCTCATAGATTCGATTGCCCACTTGATCGCTAAACACTCTTTTTCTACCTTTGAGTACGGCTGTTCGTGGGGAAGCAGTTTACAGCTGATAAAGGTGATGGGATACAGATCCTGCTCTGTTCCTTGTGAGAGCACCGCACCTAAACCAGAACGAGGCGCATCAGTCTGTAGGAAGAATTCTTTATTGAAGTCTGGACAATATAGGACAGGTAGGGCTGAGATTGAATTCTTCAGATGATTAAATGCCCTGACTGTGTCAGGATTGGAACAGACGTCCTTCTTATAGGTGCTTTTTAAGGCCTCTGTCAGTGGGGCTGCCACTGAGGAAAACATGGGTATAAACCTTCTGTAGTAACCCCCAAAACCCAAATAAGCCGTATTTGTTTGCGATTGCTAGGCATGGGTAGTTTCTGAATGGCTTCGACTTTGTCAAGTTGGGGCCGGATCCTTCCCATGCCTACTAAATGACCTAGGTAACGTGTCTGTTGGGCCCCGATGGTTGTTTTCCTTCGGTTGATTTTCAGTCCGGCCCTCTCCGGTTCTTTTATAACTCTTCCAAGATGTTCAAGGTGTTCTTCCCAGCTCTTGCTGAACACTATAATGTTGTCTAAGTAGGCTGAGGTGTAATCGTTGTGTGACATCAGTACTTGGTTCACCAATGTTTGGAACGTAGCAGGAGCCCCATGGAGACCAAATGGTAAAACTGTGAACTGGTACAACCCTGACGGGGTAGAGAAAGCAGTTTTAATCTTATCTTCTTCCCGTAAGGGTATCTGCCAGTAAGCCTTAGTAAGGTCTATGGTGGTTAGGTACTGGGCGGCTCCAAGTCGTTCCAGTAACTCGTCTATCCGAGGCATGGGGTAAGCCTGATAGGTTGAGATCTCATTAAGTTTCCGATAGTCCATACAAAATCGAGTCGTGCCATCAGGTTTGGGCACCAGGACTATCGGGGAAGACCAATGACTTGTCGATCTCTCGATTATGCCCAGTTTCAGCATTTCTTTGATTTCAGCTTGCACCAGTGCTCTTTTAGCCTCAGGAAGTCGGTAGGGTCTTAACCGGACAAACTGGTTCGGTAGGGTCTCTATTCGGTGTTCTACTAGTGGAGTTCTGCCTGGAAAGAATGAGAAGACCTCTCTCAGAGAGTTAAGGACTTCTAGGATTTCCGTTTTTTCTTTTTCTGACATGTTCGGTCCCCATTGCATTGCCTGCAGGGCGGAGACCTCGGAACTACTGTCTGGTGTATCGGGACACATTACATTCATGCCGCTTGGAGCTGTGCTTGGCTCTTTCCAAGCTTTCAGTAGGTTGATGTGATAGTTCTTGGTTTTCTCTTTTCGGTCTGGTTGTTCTATCAAGTAGTTGACCGGCCCGAGTACATCCAGTACGGTATAGGGACCCCTCCATTGGGCCAGCATCTTATTGTAAGACGTGGGCAATAGTACCAGTACTTTGTCGCCTTTCTTAAAGGACCTTACTCGGGTGTTGCGGTTGTAATATTTTTCTTGTGTCCGTTGTGACCGGCTCAGGCTCTCCCTAGCCAGCTCTCTCATGTGTGTTAGGGTATCCCGAAGATTAATCACATAATCTGTGAGTTGGGTTTCTTCCTTTTGGTTTTCCCATTCGCTGCGTGCTAGGTCAAGTACTGTTCAGGGTTTGTGACCAAACAACAATTCAAAAGGGGAGAACCCGGTGGACGATTGTGGGGTATCACGTAACACCATGAGTACCCAGGGAAATACCCAGTCCCAGTTAGTGCCCATGGGCTCAGTTGCCTTTTTTAACATTTGTTTGATAGTCTTGTTATAACGTTCTACCAACCCATCCGTCTGTGGATGATAGACGGTGGTACGGATCTGTTTTATGTTCAGCTGTTGGCAGACTCTCTGCATTACCCCGGATATGAAATTCCACCCCTGGTCGGTCAGTATCTCGTCTGGGAGTCCCACACAACAAAAGAAAGGGACTAACAAATTGCAGACCTGTGTGGCGCTTGTTCCCTTCATGGGGAAAGCCTCTGGATATCGTGTTGCGTAGTCTACGATGACTAGGATGTTGTCATGATCTCTGCTTCCAAAAGGTCAGGGTTTTCCCAACTCCCTTGGAAGCAGATCCATAACCCAGGTTCCGAGTGCCAACCAGTCCCAATTGGGACCTTTTGGACCCAGTCCTGGCGCAAGTGGCACCAGGCTCATAAATATGCCCAGTCCCAGCGCTGGAAGCGCCGGGCTCATAATGCTTGGGTGGACTTACCTGCAGCAGACCATGCTGCTTACTTGCCTGCCAGTTGAGCCTCTGATCCTCTTCTGTTTGGAACTACTTTTCCTGTTGGGTGGGGCAGGAGCCACTCCCTAGATTCAGAACACTGGAACTCTTCTGGAAAGCAGGAACTCTTTTCTTACCTAGGCGTGGCTGTGGAAGGAGACACCTAAGCACTACAGGAGGCTATTTAAACCACACCCGATGGATGGATCTTGCTTTGCGTTATTCTGCATCCTCTGCAGCAGAACGCTCATCGTGTCTTCTGCATCTGATCCTGGGCCTAAGGAAAAAGGCTTACCATCCTGAATCCAGTCTTCAGCAACACCTATAAAGACAAGAAAGAACAGGTTAGCATTACGGTCTTCAGTGACAGCTCTTCACTTACCTGGTCCATCGGCTGTCACCAACGCCTCGCGCTGCATTCCGGCATCTGAAAGACAAAGGCTTACCTACTCTTCGTGCGCTCCGGAGGTCTTCACACTGCATTCCGGCATCTGAAAGACAAAAGCTTACCAACTCTTCGCACGCTCCGGAGGCCTTCGGCGCTGCATCCCGCATCTGAAAGACAAAACAAGGTGCGTTTAAAGACATTGGGGAACTTTAATACTCACGTGCCATTACTCCTTTCCACATCTAACCCAGTGGGTATTCCGGCACCCTGCAGCCTCTCCGAACTTGTACCTGCAAAATAAAAAGACAGTTAGAGCGCATCGTGAAGCAAGCAACAAGCGCTTACTTACGTGCTTCCAGGCGCTTCTATTCATCACACGGGCTCCATCTTCAACTCACTTCAGCCCGTCATCCGCCATCGCCGGAACCCTGCAAAACAAGAAACATCATTACTAAAGACTTTAAAGACATTAGAATTACTCGAAACTTACCGTTCGTGCAGTAAACGACGGACAGCAGTCCTCTGAAGCCAAGAGGCCTGCTCCCCTTATCCAGTGAAGAAACTGGTTACAGCACCCTGCCCCGAGGCAGATGGAGAGCACAGCGTTCACTTACCTAAGGTGAGAGCGTTAACCTTTGGGGTTCTACAGGAGAAGAGAAAGGGAAGAAGAGAGAGACATTCAATAACCCAGTTCCTTAATCCCATATTTTCTATCTGCAGACATCTTACCCTTCGAGTCAGACATACAGTGCACAGAGGTCCAGCCCAAAGAGCCAGCCGTGTGTTACACATCACCTTTGAAGATACGGTATACGCCCAGTCAAGACCGGCGCCTCTACGGGAATCAGGTGAGCGTTACAGATGTACTGATATCCATGGCTGTTGGGTTCTAATGGTCCCACTATGTCCATTCCTATCCGGGAAAATGGCTCTCTTGATATCTGAGTAGGCAGTGTCCCCCGCTGGGTTGGCCGCTTGGTATGCTCCTTGCATGCTGCCGGTCAGCAAGGGTGCAATGAAGTGCATTGCCTGCCACCCTTTCGAAATTGGTGAAGAAGTAACAGGGGTCTTCACCGGTTTGGTATTTTTGTAACACAGCTGTAGGAGCCATCGGATTGCCTCTACTGGTTACCACAGCCTCCGTCATTTTCTTTAGTGCATCTTGGTTTGCTGCATGCAACTGAAGGGTTTGTTGGATGGTTTGGCGGTCAGTCTGTGCCTGATTTAACTGGACCTGTATGATCTGCTGAAGTTGCTGCTGTCCTTCTGCCAGGGTTTTAATGATACCTTCCATGGCGTGCTGTGACATCCCACCGCTGCCACCAAATTTGTGAATGAGGGACAGGCAGCCAGGAGTGGAACTTAAGTAAAACCTTTATTCAGGATACAGGAATTCAAAAGGAACAAAAAGTTCAAGAATGCTTCTTCTTTTTCTTGGAATATGGATGTGGCTTCTCAACCTTGCAGCTAGTCCTCGTAAACCCACAGCGTCTCAGGCACAGCTCTCTGTCTCTCGAAGTCCTAGAAGAGAATGGCAAAGAAACACACAGTCCATCATTTGTTTTTACCTTATATAGGGGTTGGGGTCCAGGTAGCCAATCAGCACGGATTTGGCTTGGTTCTCTATAAATATCCCCATAAGCCCCGCCCCCTTTCTCTTGGTTTGAAGGAGGGTTGCCTGCCCGGTCCACCAAGTCCAGGTCCCCGTTAGGAACTCCCGTCTTGAAGAGGTCTGGCACCCTCGAGGTCTCTGTTATGCTTTTTGAAGGTGAGTGTTGGCGGTGAACTCGGAAGCGGGTCTCTGCCTTTCGCGTCACTGGGTACGGCCTCGACCGTGTTGTGAAAGGAACCGCGTGGGAAGCCGGCGTCTGCCTGTGAAGGCGTTTGGCTTTCCATGGTCCATGCTGCACTCGGAGCAGAACCCCGCCCCGGTAAGCTAGCGGTCGTCTTGGAAGGACGGCCCAATCACCTCCGTTCTGGTTTTTCCATTCGCTGGAACAAACTCTTTCTGCAAAAACTGCAAAATTGCCTCCCACCGAATTACTGAGAGGCATTCGTGGGAAAGTAGTTTATTTACCATTAGATCTCAAAGAAAATGTAGACACTCTACGAGTGCAAAGGCCAATAGAAAAATCTTTGATTATCCTGGTAAATGGTGTACCTGCAAAAGACAAAAATGTTTGGCAGCAACTACTGGACTTAAGCAAATTTAGAGAAGCCTTGCAATACCTAAAGAAAAGAATGAATACTACAAGGAAATAAACGTTGAAGAAAACCTGAGAGAAACAACCAAAATAATTCAGGACTCCTCAACAACTGGCCAATTTGAACGTCTAGATCCTAGTGCTGCCTCCAATGTTTTAGACCACTATACAATTCACCCACTGTACTCCAAGACACCATAGACAATGCACACGCATCATATGAAATGAGGCAAGCCAAAGGAGCACCAATCAGTATATGGGAAAAAGTGTATAAGCACAAGCTTTTCTTCTACTCTTCCCGACAGGAAAAGGTGGAAGATATGATGAAAGATGCACACAAATAACAGCATCAAATGTATTCTGAAGACCCTAGATTTAGACAGAACGTGGAGTACATATTCCACCTCCTCTTTGAAAGTGAACTGGCAAAGCTATGCTATGGAGTTGCCCACACATTGAAAACAGGTTCCCATTTGCAAAACATGTCTGCTACACAGCTACTACAGATCTCTTGGCAAACATCTGTGGTACAAAAGAGTACTGGTTCCGACGGCACACAGATTTATGGTGCATGCTACGCAATCTTGGGCCACCCACATGGTTTGTCACTTTGGGTTGTGCAGAGTATGCATGGGAAGACTTGCACACTTTCCTACGCATAGCAAACAAAAACAAAAGAGGTGTAGACATGAAAACACCAGGGGAACTTTGCTATCTTGATTCAGTAAATGTTTCACAGAACTTCCATCATCGCTTCCTTGCCATGCTGCACTTCATTTGCAATAAAGTACTTCCTCCCCTCGGAGAAGTGGAACACTTCTTTTGGAGAAAAGAACATCAACCCAGAGGAGCACCACACATCCACATACTTTTGTGGATTAAAAATGCTCCTAACTTTGGTGAGGAGAGTGATGAAACTGTTTTGCAGTTCATTCACAAATATGTCACTTGCGAAATCCCTTCGGAAAGTACACATAGTGACCTACACGCACACATTTAGCATTTCCAAAGACACAAGTGTGGCAAATATAAGAAAAGAGGCAAATGCTACACCAAATGCTGCTTTGGTTTCCCTATACCAGTTTCAACAACAGGGCAAGTAAACAACTTCATGTCTTCGGTTCGACACAGTGTGAAAGGGAAATCTCCTATGAACACATACTGCATAAAAAGGAGCAAAGCATCAAAGTACATCAATGATTACAATGCAGTAATTGCCTTACTATGGAATGCTAATGTTGATGTACAGTACATTGCAGACACTTCCACTGAGGTTGCACGATATGTCACAGCCTACTTAACCAAAGCAGAGAAAACTGAGCTCAAAGACCTCTCGGATGACATGTCATCTGACAAAACACTGGCACAAACATTGTACAGCTTTGGCATAAAAATGCTGTCCCACAGAGAATTCGGCTGCTGCGAAGCCACAGACCGTTTAACCGGCACCGCCTTATATGGGAAATCTGAAAACATAGGGCCTCATTACAACCCAGGCGTTAAGGGGTTAACGGCGCCGTAAAAGGTGTCGGCGCCGTTAAACCCTTAACGCCTAATTATGTGGTCCCTTTGCGGGTTGCACTTTAAGGCCTGCATTTAGCAGGCGTTAAAAAACCAACCTGCAAACGGACCTAGGAGCTAATTACGGCACCGTAATTTTCATGCCGTAATTAGCGCCTTCCCCATTCCCATTGAGCCCTATGGACCAAAAATGGGAATGGGGAAGGGGCCATGGTGAATGGGGAATTACCGCCCCGCCAACCTTGGAATGGGGCGGTAATTCCGCCATTCACCATGGCGGAGTTGGCAATTTACCGGCATCAACCATGGCGCTAACGGCGCCATGGTTAACGCCAGGGTCGTAATGAGGCCCATAGTGTGGCTAAGTCTTGGTCCTACTGCTTCCAGAAAAAGAGTACTTAAATCGTACAAAGACATACAAACAATAGCCAAAAGCGATCCCAACAGCTAGGACATTTTGAAGAACAACTTATTGGACACAGACTACCTGAACAGGAGTATTACTTTAGAAGGCTTGTGCCTGTACCACATAGCCCAAAACTTTGCATAAAAAAATAACATTAAACCAGATGAGAAAAAAAAGGTAGATACAGAGTAGAAAGTTGTGAAGGCAGCCTGGTGAAACTTACCAAACGCAGCCTAATGAATCATATGAAATTGTCATTAAAAACTTCTCAAGACAAAGAACTGTACTAAATTGCTCTACTGCACTTTTTCAAACCATGGAGAAAAGAAGAAGATTTATTAGGCACACACGTCTCCTATGAAGATCATTTCAATGCAAGTGAAAGCACAATTACAGATGAAAACTAAACAAAAGCATATTGGACAATGAAAGCCAACAAGAAGAGGAATTCAAGCACAACTAATTGTAGACACTTCTGAGAGCAGTGAACCTTCTGTAACAGGCAGCCAAGAACCACCTGGACAGCCACTCATAGCAAATGAGGCAGAATTAGCCATGACAGAAGTAACCACCACCATGTTTCAGTATGAGCAATCTGCAGACGAATTGGCTGTACTGAAATCACAACTAAACAATGAGCAGCGTACCATTTTTCTGGAAGTAAGTGAAAAAATGTAACATGGTATACAGCACGAAAGTAAAACTTGCACCTGTGACAACTACAAACTTGTACTGCTGTATGTAAGTGGTGAAGCTGGGTCAGGGAAAACATTCTTAATAGAAATTATCAGTAAATACCTCCAGCAATTAACAAACAACAACCTTTCAGCTGTTGTAACCACCCCTACAGGTTTGTCTGCCTACAACATAGGTGCAGTCATCACTCTACACCGATTGCTACTCCTTCCAGTAGAACACAAAAACAAATGAGCGTACTATAAACTTTCAGCAGAACCTGCTATGGAGCTACGCAGAGTTTTGAAACAGATGAAAATGCTCCTAATAGATGGGGTGAGCATCGTCTCCAACCTAATGTTGGCTTTGATTCATCTCAGATTGCAAGAAGTCCTCAAAACAGACTACGAAGAACTCTTTGGAGGAAAACATGTCTTCTTCAATTAACACCAGTGAAAGGTAAACCCATCTTCAAAATCTTAGGACAGAAAGTGTGCCGTAAAAGTCTTGGAAGCATTGGGAATGTAAATCTCTGGCAACATTTCCAATACAGAGAACTAACTCAAAACATGTGTCAATCTGCAGACCTCACCTATGCAACATTTTAAAAAACATACGTATTGGTGCGCAGTCTACCCTCAATACTAGACACATCCATGAGCTGTACAGGCGTAACACATGTGCTACTGATGTCATGGAACAATTAGCTCACAAAAATGGCACCTATATGCCCTTAATGCCAACTCTAGCAAGTTGTGCACAATTCAATGTAACAATGCTGAAAAAAGAAAAACAACAACTAGTGAAAATTCATGCAACAGACAAACTGGACGTACACGATATGACAATACCTATGTGTCAACAAGGCATAGCATGACTACATACCTTAGAAACCTCTATCTCCAACACAGCAGGTTTGGAGAAAATGTTAACATTATTTGTCAACTGTAGAGTAATGCTGAAGCGTAACCTTGACGTAGAGCAAGGGTTAGTTAATGGAGCACTTGGTACAGTTGTTAGCTTCCAGACATACCCACAGGACAACAGCATTCAGTTTGTGAACATCCAGTTTGACAAACTTTCAGAAGTTAAAAAGATAGGATGCACAACGGTGCGATTCCTTCTTTTCAAAGACATGTGTGTAAGCAGAGAACAGTTTTCTCTGTCACTAGCGTATGCAGTAACTATTCATAAATCGCAAGGTCTAACCTTAGATCAAGCATTGATCGATATTGGCACCACAGTCTTCAAAGAAGGCATGAGTTATCTAGCACTGTCATGGCTACGTACACTGTAAGGACTGTATCTAGTGAATTCTGATGCAACTGCAGTCGGCGCAGACATTCCTTGCATCATAGAGTGCAATAGACTACGTGCACTGTACACACCCCATCTGAACATGTACCCTGTTCCTCAGAAACCAAAAGGTTTGAAAAGAAGGCTCATTCAAGCAGAAGTTGTAAATGATTTGGCAACACTACCACCAAAGAAATTAAAATCAACTTATACTACATCACTACCAAAAACACAGACAAAAGGAGTACACAAGACAAGAATTACTCAACGCCACACACAAAATAAAGTACCTCTTCAAAGAAACCATGTACCCTTCCATCAAAGTACTCAGACACAGAAGTACCTGGTCCATTCAAATTTTCCAATACAACAGGTGTTAATTGCTATGCAAATGTAACAATGAATGTTCTATTCCAAATGCCAGCAATTGTTGAACACATTTATTTAAATGGCGCATACCAGTTGTGTATGCAAATGCTCATCCTTCACAGCAATGCAGAAAGTAATCCTGACAACATTTACAGTGTCTCAGGAATAAGGCAAGAATTGGACTACTGTGCTGGAATGGTGAAATTCACTTTAAACTGACAAGAGGATCCATGGGAATTTCTAATGTGCTTACTACAAATACTGAAAAGGAAAAAAATACTCATCAATGAATCTTTCCAATTTCCTACATGTGGAAACATACATGCAGTCTCTGCAACCATGTCATTCAGGAACAAGTCCCTAATGAATGCTTCGTGTATGTAGCAATACTCAACTGTGACTCCATTCCATTTCAGCAACTGGTACGTCATGCAAATCTGATAATCGTTCGACGCTACATATACACTCACATAGTCAATATGTAATATTAATGCTCTTAAGATAAAATGCCGATGGAACCAAAAAGAACTGTAAACTTACCGCCTTTAACACACAGACAGGTCTCACTTGGCAAGAAAACCTTCACAACAGTAGCCATAATCTGTCACACAGGCGAAACAACCAGTGGAGGCCACTACACTGCATACATTAGAAAGCAATAGTCATGGTGGGAATGCAATGATACTTCCATCATTCCAAAGCAGAGATTACCTCAAATCTTGCAAATGTGTACTTAATATTCTTGAAGGCAAAATGTAGTCATTGATGTACAAACCTACTGTAACTTACTCCCCAGCACCAACCAGTACCTTCGTAAGTACACTATAAAAAAAATTCCCTTCCACACTGTCGACCTAAAGCAACTTAGCATACAGCAAGCATTGAAAAAATGCATTACATTGTGTGTTGGACAATGTTATCCCCAATGAACCCAATGAGTACACTCACACAAACAGTACGTGTACACAAATCATAGTTGCAATATTTTCCACAGGATACGTAAAAGGGAAAGTACTAAGTATGAGGGTTCAAAACTATCCTCAGTAACCTCTGAAACCACCAAGTATGCAAATGAGTCATCTGCTCTCTAATAATATTCATACAACTGAAAGACATATGCAACTATCACCAGGTAAAGCCATAATGGGAGACTACCACTTCAGAATATACACAGATGTGAAAGTAGCAATAGGAATGGACAAGCTTGTAAAAGTACCCTTTAGGAATGGGACACTGTAAACAGAATACACCACCTGGTATCTAACTGCAACCAGCATACTACAATGTCATTTGCAGCATCAAAACAACCCAACTCAACCTTCAGCAATGACTGTGCTACAAACATATCCTCAAACACTCCCAAAGTATGAGCAGTTACAGTATGCCAACAGGTACGTAACTACCATTACAATTCTGCAGTAGCACAGTACAATGGTACAATACGTGCAAAACACCAGCAGCAACCAAACACATAAAGAAACAGTGCTACCAAAAAGGAACTAAGTAAGCATTTACAAAACACCAACTGCTATACAAAGTCACCCACCCTACCAACAGGTGTAGGGCAGAAAGCGTAAACCAATACATTTCCTCCTACTTCAAGAGTACACCTTAAAAAAGTTCTATAACCCCTCCAAACGTTACTGTATTTCATTTTGCACCATAGCAGCAAAGACATTTGGAAGGATTTTTTTAATTCAGCATGGATTCTTTTTCCCCACAGACCCAAAGATTATGCAAAAAAACACAGGAACTGCACACATTGCACAGTACACTGGTTCAAAGCATTGTACTTATAAAGTACTAGTTATGAGGGTCCACAAAGTAAATAAATATATCCAATGTATTGGACTACAAAGTAACGAAATACCTGCTCTGACATCTTCTGTTCTCTTTTCTCA
This sequence comes from Ambystoma mexicanum, assembly GCF_040938575.1. NCBI lineage: Eukaryota > Metazoa > Chordata > Amphibia > Caudata > Ambystomatidae > Ambystoma > Ambystoma mexicanum. The sequence goes on from NC_090939.1 coordinate 890,912,429, forward strand.
CAGATATTGGAGCACCAATGACTACAACATGTCAGATTCCATACAGAAAAAACAGCACAGGCCCTCCCCAATCCAAACAGTTCGCAATTATTGGTATCATACTTCTCTACGATGTCCACAATGCAATGTGTGCACTTATTTCTGCTATGCACATAGCAATGCCACAATTTGCGATGCACACCTACATTACACTACGCAGCTTGTGCCTATGCCCTACACGCTTCACTACACCCAGTACAGTATAGGGGCTCCAGCCATGCATTCAATATTGCAGACCTTGGCCTCAACTGCTGCTGTATTGTACAACTATGCATACAAACAGATATCCACATACCAGAAACCCCACATATAACACAGCCACCTACCCCTTAGCCACTGCAGTTCACATTGCCTGACATTTCCTCCACACAATGGATAACCTGTTTCCTACGTACACTGTTCACCTAAGCCTATAATAAGTGGACACACTGAATGGACTACACTACGGTAACTTACCCGATAATCTGCACAATCACAACAATGCAACTTGATCAATGCATCCATACATCTTACGTAACTGTCCTACCTGCTGCAACATTTGGCTCCTTGCATTCCACTGGCACTGTTTAGGCCATTAGGTCATCTTCATTGTTATGTACACCCTTTCAAAAGAAGGTATACACCACAGATTTCACGGCAGCACATGGTACATAGTTCAGCAGCCATATTTCAAACACTGTGTTGCTCCTTACATTTTTAGACTTCCGTTTCCCTTTCTTATTGTATGATGTAAACACCTTTTGCACACATAACCCCCCCTTACAATGTTTGAAGGACGTATGCAGTAATTCCTTTTCTTTCATCAACAACAGCCCCAAACATGTTCATGCTGCTAAACACCAAACTACGTACGATGGTCCAGCCACCCATGTACGCTGAGGCAGCGCACACACAGTTTGGCATCCTTCACTGTTGGCTCATAACACACTGCACATATAAATGTTCCTTAGGGACTGTAACAGCACATTTTATGTATCTTTCCATCTGTGCATTGAGGGCAGCATGTGTACGGCACCATCATCTCTACTTATACGTCTTACTAACTTCACTGTAATGACACCACCAACATTCAGAATTGCATGGTACAATCGAAACACATTGCCGGATGAATCCTTTTTTTTTTCCAGCATCATCTCCGGAAAGCGAAACCTAACATACCTTTCCTTCAACATGACAAATGCACAATGTAAAGCAGCCTTGAGTGGAAAGCAAAATTAGCTCCAAGGGCAGACATTGTATGGAATTCTACAAAAAAAGGATACATAACTTACACTGCAGTTGCTCTGCCCATGTGCCCCAAAGGTAGTCTGCAACGATTCCAAATGTCATACACTGCAATTTGTCCCCCACCCAATGCAAGCATAGAATTTGCCAAAGTTATGTAAGTACAATGTTACATCTCATGTGTATTATGCCTAAAATGTATTAAGCTCAAGTTCTGTATGCATAATCATAAATTTACTGTACCGCACCCTTTCTCTTTGTGCATTGTACGGATGTTTGTGGCGGCAGTAATCACGTGCCGTTACAGTGGCATGTCTCCACCATTCCCTGCTAATTGCAACTCTGATTGTACTTCGTTTTGTTTCCATTCTTCCCAGCCCTTGCCAATCCAGACATAAAGTACAAGATGAAAAGGGAAGGCAAATAATTCAGTGAAACAGCACACCTTAGGCTCACTCGTGCAGTGCTACATTCCCTGTTTTTCCCTTACTATGCCCTTTCAAACAATTACCAGTTCTACGCACCCTCATTGTATTGAAAGTAATATCGGCCACAGGTTCAAGCAGCGGTCAACAGGCACACAAACATCGACAGCTCACATTTCAATGTTGCATTTTTAAGCAAACCAGCTCCTGCATTCTCCTGCAATCAGAGGGGAAACCCATGACGGTTGTTTTTTTATTTTTTATTTGGACACACACAGAGACATTATGCCATGGGTCTAACAATACACGCTAGCACTGTCATTTTTTGTAAAAAGAAAACACATGAAAGGAGCGCCTGGTGGCAACGCTTCAAAGACATTTTGCTTGTGTGGAGTGGTACAAGGACAGAATCATCTAGAAAACAGAGAGCAAAGCAGTGGGTTAACTTATGACGCTACACAACAACACACACTACAAGGTCCATGAGGCAGCCACCTACTACAACATCCTTCCTGCAATCTCTTGTCTTGTACGCCGCCACTAATAACGGTTACTTAATTCTATTCTTATACCTCTTTCTTCTCAGATACCTGGCACGTGCCACCCCTTCCACATTCCAACAGACGGGTGGTGGACCAAGTATTGCAAGATTACCATAAGCGATATCTTTTCCGTCGTTATTATCTGGGCTGACCGATGTAGGCCGGTGTGTCCATTTGTAGTTCCGCCAATACGAACCAACCTGCAAACGTTTATTATGTAAACTATCCCAGAGGGAACAGCTGCTACCTTATCTACCTTGCAAAGAAAATGTGTTCTTCCACACGGCCCACCAAGGACCACAAAGTTATCCTTTTTCCACTTTGCTAGATGACAAAAGAAGTGCAGAGTGCACAGACGGCATTGCACACTGGATTTTGTTTGCGAAATAAAAGAGCGGTGATGGCAGCCACCTTACACCTTCATGTGAACATTCTGTAGCAAAATAAAGCACTTGCAACAATTCAGAGTGTTGTTCGTAAAGTATGGGAATTTTCTGGAACTGTACGCTCTGTGTGCACATGTCTGCTTTTGTTTTTGTTTATGTTGTTACTTTCCGGAGCTAGGTGCTCACATGACAGAATGCGCTACGCTTGGCATGCACATAACAAAAATACCTGGAGTGCACGCTGTGAGCAACGACTCTCCACAAATAAAGTCAGATATGCTAGTGGCTGTTGCAATGGTGTATGCCGCCCACACGTACAGGTAAAGGAAGCGATGCACACATTACAATTGCACACAATAGGAACGCCAAACGCGTCCATTGCCCATCTCAACAAGTACGCAAAAGAATGCTATCAGTCAGATGACCTGCCGTCCTGTATATTGTGGGACGTAACGGCATTGATGGTTTTATCCGGTGCAACTGTATGTGGCTCGGTCTGTACATTATCCATACTTTAAATGTGTACTGCTTAGTAACTCGTGTCATGTCGCAATAGCTTCCTTTACTCTCGAAGCACAGGGTATTATCAGGGGCACACCATACCAAACACAAATGGTGGCATGTCAGTCCGTGAACAGAAACGAGTCCAAAGACGTTCGCTATATGCAACTGCAGGCACTTCACACCAACTCTGGTGGTGTACCAAATGCAAAATGTCCTCCACAAACATTCTGTAATGGTGAGCACCCACAGGAGACATGCATATTTGCAAGTGTGTACGCTAGAGTTACATATCAGTATAGGAATGGACCCAAAGAAGGCACCATTTGGAAACCTACTTCCAACCAGTGTCCAGACTGTTAGAGCAAAGGGCCCTAGCCATGCACACAAGGCAGGTGGGGCTTGCCACTCCCAACACAACATAGTACAGTGAATGGAAATTTCCTGATATCATCTGCAATATTCTCCCCATCCCCAATGGGCTTGGAAGGTAGTCGCCTGTGCATCTACCCGCCAATAAAGGATATGTGAGTAGCTGTGCAAATGGTGGCATATCTCACCTATGCTGCTGTAGCAACTCTAACATGTCCTCCAGAATGAATCTACAAAGGCGAGTACCTTAGGACATTCACATATTGCAAAGTGTGTCAGATGGAACAAAGGATGTTTTTAATAACTTACCGAAGTTAGCAGAGGCAAATGAAAGGGACTCTGTATACATATGTGTGCACTCGAGATACCATTATGACAGTGCTCCCATGCATGTTTCAATGTCTTCCTGCACTCCCTGAAGCAAGGCTCTGTTCTCGGCCACACCATTCCAAAGGCACATTGTGGCATGTCTCACCACTGCTGCTGTCAGAACTCTAACATGTCCTCCACAATGAATCTACAAACGTGAGTACCTCAGTACACTTACATATATAAAAGTCTGTTGGATGTCAGAAGGTGTGGTTATAATAACTAAATCCAAATGATCTAAGGCAAAGAGAATGCACCCTTTATACATAAATGTGTAATGCTTAGTAACTCGTGTCATCTCGCAACATCTTCCTTCAATCTCAAAGAATAGGGTACTGTCAGGGGCACACCATATCAAACACAAATGATGCCATGTCAGTGCAAGAATGACAACAAGTGCAATGACGTATGCCATATGTACGTGCAGGCACTTCACTCCACCTCTGGTGATGTGCCAACTGCAAAATGCCCTCCACAACCATTCTGTAATGGTGAGCACCCACAGGAGACACGCATATTTCCAAGACTGTACACTGGAGTTACATATCAGTATAGGAAAAGACCCAAAGAAGACAACATTCTGAAACCTACTTCCAACCAGTGTCCAGAATGTTAGTTAAAAGGGCTCTAGCCATCCACACAAGGCAGTAGGGGTTTGCCACTGCCAACACAACATAGCACACTGAATGGAAGTATCCCGATATCATCTGAAATCCTCTCCCCATCCCCAATGGGCTTGGAAGGTTGTCGCCTGCGCAGCTACCCACCAATGAAGGATATGTGAGTAGCTGCGCAAATGGTGGCATATCTCACCTATGCTGCTGTAGCAAGTCTAACATGACCTCCACAATGATTCTACAAAGGCGCGTACCTTAGGACATTCACATATTGCAAAGTGTGTGGGATGGAACAAAGTATGGTTATAATAACTTTTTGAAGTTACGGAAGGCAAATGACATGCACTCTGTTTACATGTGTGTGCACTCGAGATACTATTATGACAGTGCTCCCGTGCATGTTCCAATGTCTTCCTGCACTCCGTGAAGCAAGGCTTTGTTCACGGCCACACCAATCCAAAGGCAAATGGTGGCATATCTCACCACTGCTGCTGTAAGACCTCTAACATGTCCTCCACAATTATTCTACAAATGTGAGTATGTTAGGACACTTACATATTTAAAAGTCTGTGGGATGTCAGAAGGTATGGTTATAATAACTTATCCAAATGAGCTAAGGCAAAGAGATTGCACTCTTTATACAGATGTGCGCAATCCACATACCAATATAACAGTAGTCGCATACATGGCTGCATTGCGTTGCAGGGATTGTGCTCAAGGCCTAGCCTCTTAGGTACATGCGGAGGCCTATGGCCTCCGCCCATGCACCCAAGAGTCTAGTCCATGGACACACCCACTAGAAGACAACAAAGCCATGCATGGGAACATGTGGTCTCATAGCTTTCCTGACTACAGGCAGGGGCATTGCAGGCACAAGACAACATAGTACACCGACTGCAAATATTCTCATATTGTCTCCAATTCACTCCCGTTCCCCAGTGGAGTCTGCCTGCACTCACCTAAAAATGATAGTCTCCTGTGCACCTACCCGCCAATGAAGTATATGTGAGTTGCTGCATAAAAGGTGCATATTGCAATACTGTGATGGTAAAAAAAATCCTTCCATGTGGCAATGTCTTACTGCCCTCCCTGAAGTAAGGCTGTGGATAAGGCCTAGCCTCTTGGGTACATGCGTAGGCCTATGGCCTCCGTCCATGCAACCGAAAGCCTAGGCCTTGCCAACAACCACTACAAGGCGATGGAGGCATGCAGGGGAACATGGCGCCACATACCATACTTGACAAACGTACCACTGCCTTCACTACCCCTACCCACCGCCACAACACAATGGGAACCCACACCGTCCTACGGCCTCTGTCCATGCACCCAAGAGGCTAGTCCGTGCACACCCACTGATAGGCAATAGAGCAATGCATGGTAACATGTGGCCATGTAGCTTTCCTGCCTACAGGTATGTGTGGGTATACTAACGGACCCAAACAAGGCACCATTCTCAAACCTACTTCCCATATTGTCTCCAATGCACACCCCATCCCCAATGGAGTCTGCCTGCACTCACCAAAGAATGATAGTGGCCTGTGCAGCTATCCGCCAATAAAAGATATGTGAGTAGCTGCATGAATGGTCCATATGGCAAAACAGTGATGGTAGAAAATCCTTCCATGTGGCAATGTCATGCATTCTCATTTTCTTTACATCATCTGCAATGCAGTCCCCACTCCCAAGGGAGCATCCACGCAGTCACCACAGAAGGTAGTCGCCTGATGAGCTACCTGCAAAATGCCTCACTGCTCTCCCATGTATGGAGGCATTGCATTGCAGGGGTGGTGGCCAAGCCCTAGGCTCTTGGGTACAAGCAGAGGCCTATGGTCTCCGTCCATGCACCCAAAAGTCTAGGCCTTCCCACAACCACTACACGGCAATGCAGGCATGCATGGCAACTTTTGGCCACGTACCATACTTCCCAAACGTCCCACTACCACCGAAAGCCCAACCCACCGCCATCCCGCAAGGGAAACCCACAAAGTCAACAGAAGCATTGGCACCCCTAGTCAGCAACACAACACATTGTCACTTTCTGTGCATCATCTGCAATGCAGTCTACGTTCCCAATGGAGCGTCCATGCAATCACCACAGAAGGTTCTCCCCTAAGGAGCTGCCCGCAAATTGTTGCATGGCTTGCATACACCACTCGCACTCCACCGTCTTCTTTGACCTGAACAAATGTATCATTCCATGTTTCCCTCCCTCAAAAGGTTCACCCCCTCCTTCACCCACCTGATCCTGCAAACCATGTTTTGCTACGCCTTCTGGCACGTCCAAATTGTGGCACACCACTCGCACACCACCATCTTCTTCGACCTGATCAAATATATCATATGTTCCGCTTCTCTCCCCCCCACTATTTCCATCTCCTCTTCCTACCACCACATGCCGTACATTATGTGTGTCAGTCCCTTTCGGCACCGCACTGTCCTCCAATACACCATGGCAGTATTTCCCAAAAACATTGACGCACAGCATGCTATCTTCCAGCCAACCACTGGCCACGTCCAAAGTTTGACGACAGCACAGCGTGCTGCAAGCCAATGAGCCTTCTGTCCATGGAATGAACAGGGAAATGGGTCAGCGGAGCAGAGCCAGATATCACCAATTTTTTTAGACGTACATTTCAGTTCTTTGCAACAAAAGTACTGGTTGGATTTCCACCAAACACACAAAAGCATGCTTTCTGACCCACGCCCCCGTTCCTGCCGCAAATTTGGTGCCAATCCGTCCAGCTGTTCAGGCTGTAGCCATGCGCTGGAGGCGTTAGCTTCCCAGTCCTTGCTGCCAAGCTCTGGAACACCCTACCACTCACCATCAGAAATCTACCTTCACTCAACCTATTCATACACAAAGCTAAGCTCTGGTTAGCCACCTCACAATAACAACTATCCTCCTATGATTATGCATAACATGACTCCTTGCGTGTATGCTGGGACACTGTACTGCTCCCTCACATTATTGTTTTGCCGATGTATATGATATCTGTAACGCTAATTGTAACTCTGCCACAACTGTTTTTCCACTGTGATTGTTTGCCATTATTGTAATGTACTGATAAGATATGCGCCCGGTTGCCCTTGGGCCTGGCTGCGCTATATAAATAAAATAAATACAAATACAAAAGCAATGTTTTCGCCCATTCAGTCTATGGAAAAAAAAAACATTTGGGACCACCACTATAACTTTTCCCCCCTGCACGAAACCTCACCAAACCTTCAGAGCAAACCATATACATTTTTTGCAAAGTTTGATGAGGATTCCTCCGGGGGAGCGAAGTTATAGGCTGCCGAGAAAGTGGTCTTCCTATAGGTTTAGCAACATAACCATAACTACACGGCCTCTACTGCGGCCCGTGTAATATGTATATATAAATTTATATAGTCGGTCCTGCAGGTGGGCAGAGACATGTCTCCTCCCATAATCTTGACACCATGCCCCTAATCCAAGGTAAGGCCTTCTTTAGCCAAGCTCTAGCATTAGGCGTGGCCCACTGGTCATGGAGGGTGCAAGAAAGGCCCTACTACAAAAGATAATGTACAACACAAAGGAATCCTGCATCAGACACCATCTGCAAAATGGTCACTGCAGATGTGGTATCTACAGCTTGTAGTTTGACGGCTGTCCCAGGGAATATACAATAGTCACCAGTCTTGCAGGTGGCCTTAGACATTTTGCTTCACATAATCTTGACAAGACCCCCCCCCCCCGGGCCCACACATATGTTTCGACATAGCATATTGACATGACATATCACTGTTTTTCAGGCCCACAGAAAACACTGCCCAACAGAATCAAAGGACAGTACCTACTGTATCCATACCTATTTCACATATACACACCCCTTTCAACCATTTTGAAAGCCGACTTCTAATTCAAAAGAAGGTCACTTCTCTGCTTTGTACTACAGAAAATATCCTCACCCGTCTCCAGTTCCGAATCACTACTTAAATCTTCTACAGGAGATGACCGGGACATCAATATCTTTCACATCACCAATGAAAACTGCCCAGGACGGAGATGCATGACAAAATGCATTCTATTGGGATTTTTCTATGTATGGTTATGAGAATATTATTGGTATATGCAATGTCATCACATGTCATCACATGTGGTTTGCTAGATTATCATTTATTAGGCAAACTGGTATTTTTTTTAAATTCATTATTCAATATGGTCTCATCCATCATCAACATATAGCACAAGGATGAAAACACATTTTCTGCAATGTTGTGCCGTTCATGAGGCACAGGGCAGGGTGAGGCGGTATGCGTTTGTAGATTTTGCAGTTGTTCTTTACTTGCATCCTCATGGACATGCCCTGTGTATGTCATTTTGAACTTACGCCATGGACCGTGGGTTATCAACCATCTATTTGCATTTGTACTTATTGATTCTGATCATCCATGTGTTTATATTTGAGCCACAGAAGGAAACTGTCGTGCTCACTCTTACATCAGTACTGTATGACACTACCGAAGTACAACAGGTATTTCATATTACATTTATAATTGATATTATGTCTAAAGTTGTAAAAACTCAGGAGCATTAATCAACACTGATAGCACATGCTCAGTCTGTATTATATCCATACTTCTACCAGAATGTATAGCATGATGCAATTTTACATACTTATTATTTGTCCTTTTAGACTTGTCTTTCTACTTGTAGTACCGAAGGATGAAACTGTAATGAGCAATCATCTTTACATATTGTACAAATACAAGGAGAACATGTATATTGATAGTTTTTCTTTTGTGCTTATCCATGGATAGGTTATGCATTCTTGTTGAAATCAACAATGCAACCAGTGTACAAGAGTTGTATTGAAATTGTCTCTTTTAGTTGCACCATTTGTAAATGTATAGACTAACATGTTGTACCTCTGTGTTTATGCCACTTTTAATATAGTTGAGAATTGTTCTAGTGTTGTTGTTTCACGTGTATATTAAAGTTTGAAATTGTTGCTTTTTAAAGCAGTACGACAAGGTGATGGTGTGTACTGATTATGGAACTAATGACACCATTGAAAGATCACAGGCATAAAATTACGAGATGATTATGAATTTCTTTATTGTGTTAAAAAACTAAAATCCAAATTGTATATTTTGTATTTTGGTTGCTTGTGAAAATAATTTATAATAAATTCATATTTAATTACACAATCAAATTTGTAATTTACTTTTGATGTAATGCTTATCTTTTACTGATGCTTTTTCATTGTGAATCTGAAGCTGATATGATTTGGATGTTTGGATTTTGCAATGAATTTGTTGTACATTTGGAATATAAGCCAAGGAAAAAGAACAGGAAGACTCGGACCACACCACAAACACATGATGCTTCAAGTCAAACTACGGTAAATTAGGAAAAACAGTGGATGGAGATTTCAAATTCCTGACCCAATGTTCTGATGAAGGATGCCCATGTGCGTTGGCCGGAATTTCAGCTCAACCATGGAAACTAATGATGGATCATTGCTACACCACACAATGACACCCTCAACTGCCACTATCCACACAAGAGGCAACATTATGTGCGAATACACTCACCCAATCAACGCCATCTAAAGAACTGGTGCAATATGCCCCCCACGTGTGAGCTCTGCTTAAGGGATTTTTTCTATAGCAACCGGTCCCTTTGTTTGGTTTGTAATTTATGATACCAGGGACGACCGGGTTGCTTTCCTCCCCCTGGAATACCCCATTTCATATTTGGTTTCTTGTACGGCTAATGGCTGTGGAACCCTGAGGAATACTTACTGTCCAGCATACCAGTGTAGGCAATGCATAAAGTCGACCAGACTCAGTGAAAATGTAATAATAGAATTAATCTTTGTAACAGTACATCTTACAACAGCTCATTACAATGGCTCTCGAGAAAACCAAAAGCTTTGATGAAAAAGTATGTGGAGGAACTGCTTGCAAGATCTTTTTTGTTTTCCACCGAGGGTGATAACTCACCTCTTTCCAATGTCATCAATTGGAACGAACTACTCCAACTGAAAAAGCAAATCATAAGGACTGAACTTCATGGGACAATCATTTAAGAATACTTAAGCAATGGGGCACTTCCACAAGGTCTAGTGGTGAGGAATGAGCCGCGATTGTTCTTAGAAAACAAACAATTTCGGATCCAGTGGAGCTATATAGCCAACAAGTGCATACGCAACTGGCTAATATTAATTATAGACACCACAAAGGAAATGTCTGATAAATTTGCTATTGAACTCACATAACTCTGGAATAGGATATAAAGAAACTAGTGAATTTGGATTCCTTTAAGAAAAGAGTAGATGAAATACAGAAAGAAATGGCTGAGTTCAAAGAGCAAATGGTGTAAGACCGGGTCAGATGTTTAAAAAAGGACCTACCTGATTTTTCACATGAAAAAGCTTTCAGGTTTACCAAAGATGATTACGTCCCTACTTTTTTTCAAGATCTGAACAAGGGTAATATTAAACATATACGGTTCAGCAATTCCTCCTATATCTCAGGTAGCTCACGAGAAGACGGTAATAACAGCATCAGAGGGAATATGAAGACCAATCGAGGTAGATCCAAAGGGACAGGTAGGTTCCAAAGCCAATAAAGATCACAAAGAGGTTATGATTTGAGAACTCGAGCTACCACGACTTCTTTTTTGAGCAGGGACCAGATGCCCTGGGACTTCAAACCATCATTACCAGGGAGCAGGACAGGTTAATAGCAAATCCCTCCACATACAACCCCCACGCTTGATGAAATTTGTGTGCTCAACAAAGTGTTTGGGTTTGTGCCCACTAATGGCTATGATACATTTGAAACTCGACTTGAATTACAAAACCTATTCAGAAAAATACACCTGAAACAGTATTTCCTAGACAACCCAGTTGGCACTGCTAATTCCAACAGTGGTTTACACAACGCCTCCACTTTTTGCCCCCTGCCACTAGCCACAGTCCTGAAGTGATAGTGTTTGAACGAGTGTTGGCTGAATTAACGGTGCTGGAATCTAAGACACCATCAAAAAAGGCATTCCACAATCTTAGTAGAATGCAACAACAATCCACTACATCCTTAAGATCTAATAAGAACCTGATAATCAGAAAAGCGGACAAAAGGGAAGCAATTGTATTATTAAACAGAGCTGACTACATCAAAGAGTGTGAGAGGCAATTAAGAAATGTTTCTTTTTACAAAGAAATTAAGGATGACCCCACAGCACACTTATCAATGCAGATAACAGGAAAGGTGGAAAAGGCTAAAGAACGCCACTGGATCACTACGAAAGAAGCACAGCATCTAACAGACAGGAGCCCGAGCATACCGAAATTTTATATTCTACCCAAAATTCATAACACACTTATTAACCCTCTGGGTAGACGTATGGTGTCGGGTAGAGGATCACTGTTGGAACCTCTGGCCAAGTTCACTGACCACTTCTTAAAAGGCTACGTCACTGAGATGCCCTTGTACGTACAGGACACCACGAGTATCATCAATCTGGAGGAAGGCCATGGGTTCAATCAACTCACCAAAATCTTGGTCACCCTAGGCATTGTTTCTTTATACACGAAAATGCCCCAAGATGCTACTCTAGGGATGATAGAAGAACTACTGTTCTCTAAGAGACAACACAGAGACACCCCCACCTCATTAATCTTATGGTGCACCAAAATGGCACTCAATGAAAATTATTTTCTATTTAATAACAGATTTTGCAAGCAAATAAATGGCACTGCCATGGGTTCAGCAGTAGCCCCCACGTTGGCAAATTTATATGTTGAACAAATGGAGAGTAGTAGAATTCTTATTGAATCCAACCCTCATTTTGTTGACATTATAAAATGGAAAAGATACATCAATGATGTGCTTTTAATTTGGCATGTTGTTGAAATAAGCCTTGGCATATTTTTTTAATGGCTCAATATACAAAACTGTTATTTACAATTCACAATTAACAGCAGCAATACTGAAGTGATTTTTTTGGATAGCACCATCTTTTCTGATATGACGACGGGCACAGTCAAAGCGAAACCCTTTCACAAACTCACAGAAAATAACTCACTTTTAAGTTTTAACAGTTTCCACCCGAGACATGCCCAAGAAAATCGGCCGATAGCTCCGTTTTTGAGACTAAAGCGGAATAATACAAACAGGGAAGAATTCGCCAAAGAAGGAATGACATTGAGTGCGAATTCACTAATATAAGGCTAACCAAACAAACTAGTAAAAAAAAGCCTTTAAACGAGCATCCAACAATAACAGGGATGGCCTGGTAGAATACAGATAAAAAAGAATCCAGAAGTAAGAATTGTATTCATGAGTACGTTCAACACAATGGACCTCATTACGACCCTGGCGGAACGGGTTAAACGGCGCTGTAAAAGGCTGCGGCGCCGTTCAACCCGTTCCGCCACATTACGAGTTCCCCTCGCGGGACACGTTAAGCACGCCTGGAAAAACCAGGTGTGCATACCGGGTCCTGCGAGGGGAAGAGGGAGCAAACAACGGGCCATTTCGTAATGGCCCGTTGTTTACTCCCTCTCCCATTCCCATTCAGCCCTATGGGGGCTGAATGGGAATGGGGATGAACCGTGTCCGTGTCCTCGAGTGAGGAATTACCGGGCCATCCAAACTCGGAATGGTCCAGTAAGTCCTCATTCCAAGGACACGGACACGGATGCGGTTTTGCCAGCAGCCATGCCGCCAATAGCGGCATGGATACCGGCATACCTCATAATGAGGCCCAATGTCAAATCAGATCCATAGTATTGTAACTAAAAACTGGAACATTCTGTCCAAAAGTACCAAGCCTATTGCACCCTTAAAATGCACCTTTAAGAGAAGTAGGAACCTCAAGGATTGGTGTCCAAGAATGATGTGTATGAACCAAACAAAAGGCAGACTACAATTACAGAAACGTGTGGTCTCAAAAAACTGGCAGGTCACAGTGCATGTGGTAATTGTAAATGTTTCAATCAGACAACTAGAACCACCACACTAGGCCTGGGCCTAAATACATTATGGCAACAGAAGGATTTTGCCAATGGTAATACAGCATGGGTAGTGTATGTTATTCGATGTCCGTGTAACAAATTGTATATTGGTAAAACAGAAAGACCAGTTAAAATCAGAATTGGTGAACATAAAAGCTATATCAGGAACAGAATTCTCCCAGCCCCCCTACAGGGTAATTTTCTAATGACTGGGCTTCTTGCAACAACATTAGTTGATCTATAGCATTAAACTCCATCAAAGCGGGAATGTAACAGAGGATAAGAACAGACTAACAAGGGAAGAAACACGTCTAATTTTCCTTACCAAATGTCACAAAGTAGGTCTGAATGAGACTATCGACTGGCACTTGATTCAGTAAGAGTGCCCTACAAGAACGTGGGCCTGAACATGAATATCCGTTCAACCCATTCAGACGAGGAAGACCAGGCAAGCTATATGGAACACTGAAGTAACGCAATACTTATGATTTATACACTGATTATACTTTTGAGGCTAATGATGGGAGCATCACCGACTCCTAATATAAAAAGGTGAATACGAGTAGGGTTCTAGTGCAACCTTCTTTGAAGTCGCTCCCATAATTAAGCTAGATGTCTATCTCGGTCCATGTGATTATTCCGTCACATTATAAAATATCATACGAGAGATAAAATGTAGACCCAGTTTTGTGTTGAGACAACTACAGAACAATGATATGATAGGTTATTTATAACACGCTTAATACCCAGAGGTTTCTAAGTGCGGACCCGGGGATCAAACCTGTGGTGCTCCATGTGGTCTTGCTTCCAAGGCTAGCATGTTGCCGCTGAGCTATCCTCCTGGGACAAAACGAATTATAAAGTGGCTTTATGTCACTGACGTCTGGTTTATCTTTTTTTGCACACCTATAGGGTATTGCTGGCACAGCGGTTTACGACCCCTACAGCCATTGAGCTTTAGCCCAATCAGTAATTATTGGTAAGTGCTTGAGCTAGGCAACGGAGTGCCTAATGCACTCTGCTGCCACATTGTGGTGACTGTGAATTACCACACACCTTGAAGCAGCAAATAAACAGTTGCTTTTATTCCCTTTTTTTGCAGAGCCCCACAAAGGTAATATACCATTGGCAATGGCTAGGAAAGTGTAATATGAACCACAGAGACACCACTAGCGATTTCTATTACCCCTGAAGAATTTCCCTCAAACTATCCGCAATCTGACTGTTATATGGGAAAGAAACATGTCGGGTCATAAGAGAGTGCCATTTATCGCGCTCCGAACAACAATAGAGCATTACTGAGATTGCTCTTATTTAATTGATTATAGTATTTGATTAAATTCTTTGTATTTGTGATTGTATTTGTGTTGTACAAGTGTTGCATTTTGTTCCCCCTACTCCATTGATTCATCTGAGTATGGTTAGTTTTCTTTTTATGATATTAGGTAACTCTTAATTAACTATTTTTATCTTTGCATTTAGAAAAAGAAAGAAAATGGCTTGGAGGTGGTGGAGAGTGCAACAGTCCTGGATTTTCAGCCAAGCACTGCACTTATCATTTCTAGAACTTGGGCACTCAAAACATAGAAAACTGTGTCGTAGTGCAGGTGACTGAATGTACATCCTCTGTTGCTATGGAGATGCATGATTTTGTAAAATCCATTGAACCTTTTCAATCCAGAGGATTATATTAATATTAATAGACACACATGCAGGCATTGGCAAAGTCATGCAGAGCGGTTTCCACAGTTCAATCATCAATTTGACGTATGGGATGTAAAAATCTATTGCCAAGAAATTCAACGTGGCAAGAAGCAAAAAAGGGCTGTGAAGAACTTCTGAAATGTTCTCTGTCTATTAGTAATCAGAGTTCTAATTGCAGTGGGCCTCATTACGACCCAGGCGGTAAATTACCGCCTGGGCCGTGACTTTACCACCATGGCGTAAACTATGTTTACGCCATGGTGGTTGGCGGATTTACCGCCCCATTCCAACCTTGGCGGGGCGGTAAATCCCCATTTTCCCATTTACCCTTCCCCATTCCCATTTTGCCCCATAGGGCATAATGGGAGTGGGGAAGGCGTGAATTACGCCACCGTAAATTACGGTGGCGTAATTAACTCCATGGTCCCTTAGCGCCATGGATTTTAACACCTGCTAAAAGCAGGTGTTAAAACCTCCATGGCGCTAAGGGCCCTCGTACTCAGGCGGTAAGGGTCGGCGCTGTTTACGCCGCCGTAAACCCCTTACCGCCTGAGTCGTAATGAGGCCCAGTAACATTTCAGTGACATACATATGGATAAGTGGCAGTAGTTTATCCACCATGCTGCTAACAAACAATAATGGGAGGAAAACACACACTATCATGCGTGCCAGCACCCATCTCTGAGCGATAAAGAATGAAGGAAAAAGTGGCTGGGATCATGCTTGCCTCCTTTCACAGACCTTGGAAAGATAGTGTACTCACTAGAGATATGAACCTCAATGAAGTTTGCCACATTGGGGATTTGGAGGTTTTACACAAAATGTGTCTAAACTACATGCCAAAAGGTTGCATTTTGGCATCGATGTTATGGAGAACCAAACAAGACTCTGGATACCTCCTAACAATGAGAAAGTTGGTAGACAACAGACTAAAACTGCTGCTGCTGAAGGCCAATTGTGTTATAACATAGGATTTAAAAAAAGGAATAACCACTGGGTAGCCATGCCTATCTTGGGACCAATGGAGTTTGAGGACCTAAGGGATCTCACCTCGACTGTCTTGGCAATGGAAACTCACAGTCTGTGACAAACATTTCTTGCCCTCCACGGAGTTCCCGGTGTTATGATGCGAAAGAAAGCGTTTCCCACAAAGAACCCTCCGAGACTTCAAGCCACGGCCTAGTGTTTCCTTTCCCAGGTCGGGTTGAGACTCCGCCCACATCCGGAATGACATATCCGGGAGGTGAATACCAGTTTCTTCGCGTTGCTACTCTCGTAGGAGTATGCCCACGCTCTGTGAGTTTGCCTAGGGATTATATTCTAGGTTACTCCTCATTACTCATATTCTTGTCCTAACTTGTTCCTCATTTCCC
Organism: Ambystoma mexicanum; assembly: GCF_040938575.1. Lineage (NCBI taxonomy): Eukaryota > Metazoa > Chordata > Amphibia > Caudata > Ambystomatidae > Ambystoma > Ambystoma mexicanum. Next base: position 890,928,968 of record NC_090939.1, read on the forward strand.
TTCTGTTCTACGACAGATCTGCCAAACCGATCACAGACCGAGACCTCCTTCAGTTTGTTTACAAATGTCCATTCGGTTCAGCCCCAGAGAGCCGTACCGAGACACAGCGGTAAGCGTCAGACTCCTCCCCTTTAAGTTACGTGCAGCTTAGGAGTAGCGATCGCTCTCCCTGTTTGGTTATTATCTGCTTTCTATTTTGTAGAATCGGACAGCAGTCCCATTTTCCACACTTGCTCTCCATTCATCGCATTATAAGAACGCACACCCTGTGTGTGCAGGAAGGAATGCCGATCCTCGGTAGGAAATCTCCTTTCACATACGGCATCAAGCACTAGGTTTCTGACCTCCAGCTATTTATATAATTATTTCTGGCTTTCTCTTCTATTTCTATTTTTCCTTTCCAGTTCTAGTTCCATCCTTTCTCTGATTTCACCTTCAAGACTCATTACTCTAAAGCTGCTTACCGAGGGTAAGGAAAAGAAGGAATGGAGCACGTTTCCTATAGAAGAGAGCAGAGAGAACCACAGAAGTTTTCATCCGCTTACATTCTGATCTTCGGTCCTGATCCCGAGAAGAAGACGTTCAGGATTCCACGAACTCCAGCAGCTCTTCTCAGGGTTTTTTCCCTTTGGGGTTTCCCTGGGACTCTCACTGTGCCCGAGCCTTGTGCTGGGGCTCAGAGGGAGGCTCGGATAGATTCCTTTTAGCCACGGCAACGGCTAGGAAGACTAATTTCCCACAGAAGTCGTCCTGAAGACAGTTATCGGAATACCGGTAGGTGGTTTGTGTGCTGTTTCTAAAACTCTGGGTGAAAGGCTGCAATCCTAGCATAACAGACAGCAACGTCTGATTTACGTGCCATAGGCTATCACCCAGATTTGGGACAGGTACGCAGAAAGCCTGACAGTGTTTCAGATCTAAACTATTATGGATCAGCAAATCCAGCAGCTTATTCCTGCAGTTCAATCTCTCACCACTGAGGTGTAGCACCTCAAACAAGAAAATGCCACATTACGGCAAAACCAACAACAGGCGGCACAACAAGCAGCCCAGCAAGCCGCACAACAAGCGACAGCCAGCCATATTCCCCATTTCTTGGAAGTCCCGCCGGGACCACTTCCCGGAGGACAATTTGATAGGAATCCCCACAAGGTGACGGAGTTTATAGACTCCTGCGCCATCCAGTTCACCTTTTATTTTCACACAGATAGGGACAGGGCCGGGTACATGATTTCTCAAATGACAGGACCAGCCATGGCGTGGGCCACTCCCTTAGTTACTACCAACAACCTGATTCTTGACTCTCGTACTGCTTTCTGCAATAGTATTAGATCCATGTTTGCCAGGCAGGAGATCAGGGCAGCCTCACAAGAACATCTTTTAGATCTCAAACAGGGAAGTCAGGACATGCTGTCCTACATCACTCGATTTAAGCAAATGGCCAGCAAAACTACATGGTCTGATGATGCACAAATGACAATATTCCGTAGAGGCTTGTATGAAGACCTGAAAGATGAGATCTCGCGAATACCCAGGTCTACTACCCTCACTGAATTCATTTCATTAGTCCTACAAATTGATTACCGGTTGAAAGAACGTCAGAGTGAACGTCGTAAGGGGAGAACCTACTGACCTTTACCAAATCCCCCCAGCACAAGTCGAGCTCAATCGACTGATGAGCCCATGCAGTTGGGAGCCGCGGCAAGGGGCCCTCTATCTCCTGAAGAAACAGCCCGCAGAAGGATGCTCGCCCTGTGTATGCACTGCGGGGCAAATGCCCATGCAGTCCAAGAATGTCCAATCGCTCCCCCTCACAGGTCGGGAAACGCCAGCTCCTGGCCGTAAGAGGAACCACGGTACGGGAATCATTGCCACAACAAGGTTCCTCACTGAAGACACACACATCAGTCTGCTCACATCCTTCAGACAACCATATGTTGATACTTAAGGTTTCTTTTACCCTGGGAAAACGGATGTTTCAAAATTTCCCGGCCTTGATAGACAGCGGGGCAGCAGGGAACTTCATGGACGAACATTGAGCCATGGAACATGATATTTCCCGCTCCCTTAAAGCCGAGACGATTCCTGTCGAGAGTGTGGATGGCAGTCCATTAGTCTCCAGACCAATCAAGGAACAGACAGAATCGCTCATTATGACCATCTCCTCTCATCAGGAAATAATTATCTTGGACATTATTCGTGCTGCACATCACCCGATCATATTCGGGCTCCCTTGGCCAAGAAGGCATAACCCGTTTATCAATTGGTCGGCAGGGTCGTTTTTCCTGGGTTCCGAATACTGCCTGGAGCATTGTCTGATGGATCATCGGAATCTTAAACTCGAGAACATTGCTTCCTGTTAAAAGAACCCAGGGGTCACCACTCTCTGCCAGGTTACTTGTCACAGGTTTCCCCCCTTCTCACCTGTCTATGTTGCCTGATGTCCTCTTTAGGTGGAGTCTTCTTTCGTATGGTTCGGGACTTAAATAAGCCTGCTCGGCTGTCTTCGGCTTCCAGATTACGTTCAGCTTCGATGTCCAGGATCACGAGAAACTCCAGGAGTATTCAAGAAGGTGTAGGGGGCACGCGGAAGCGGCACAGGGATTCCGGGAAGTAGGAAAGAGGGAAGAAGTCGGGAGAAGGGAATCCAGGGGCCAGGGGATAGCAAGTAGCACTAGAGAAGGTTCGGAGCACACGTCCGATCACAGTTAGTAGCAGTGTTGAGACACGCCGGGCAGCGGGGGTGTGGCTTCTTTATAGAGGACGCTGCGTAGAATGTGAAGACTGGCGAGCAGCGTTCTGAGCTTGCCGCCATGTTGTTAGTATTATGGAGTGTAAGGCCCGACGTGTCAGGGACCAGGAGGCCAAAGGGGCAAGTTTGATGGTTCATGAAAGCATGCCTCCTCCGGAAACTTGTTCCACCGGGTTTGCCTGGGTGTATGAGATGGAACCTTCTGAGTAGCTTGGGGGTATTTAGATTTGAGATAGGTTCCCAAGTGTGTTCACTGGGGGGATATTTTTTATTTTATTCTTGTTTTAACCATAAGATTTTTACAAGAACATTTTTATAAGAAAATTTCACATTTTCAATATAATAGTCTAAATAAAATTGATGTTCATATTCTTTAAAACATTCACAGATTTTTGTTATCTATGTGCACAATGTATACATATTCGACAACCCCTTTTTTTTTTTTTTTTTTTTCTTTTCTTTTCCCCCCCTTGCCCTCTTCCTGTGTGTGTTTGTTTCCACATGTTTATAACGATTTTATATGAGTGCAGGGGTATCTAAGCACAATTTATTAAAAAAGTTCACGGATGCAATAGATAAACTCATATTTGCAGAGTTTAAAAGGTAAGCCCATCTCAAGGATGCCTGAACCGAAGCAACCATACACATATTTTTTGTTCCGAATATATTGTGTCTGATTGAACAGAGTGCTGTGCAGTCTATTAGTAGATGTTTTAAGGTTTCTTTTTGAGACACATCAAGACAGAACCGGCAAAAATTCTCCGACAAGGGTATTTGCTTACGCTGAGCTAGGATGTCTCTAGTCAGCTATAAATTGAATCGTATTCGCATGAATCCACTACGCATGTATGGAGATGGTGACTTTAGCAAGTATTTTTCTGGACATCTCATATTTTTATCCGGATAGAGGTGCGTATCAAAATGTTTATATTTCAAACATGTTTCACGATTCGTCCGCCAATCGTGAATATACACTTTATTTTTTGCACGGACGGGATTCAGGATCAAGGTTTCAACATCAACATCTGTTGCTGCCATTATTCCATATACATATGTAGTCCATTTCACTGTAAATTTCTGAGATGAATGAAATAGATGTTTTGCCAGGACAGCAATTATGGTGTCAGATTCAATATTCGTTAAACATTTCCTGAGCAAGGCACAGAGCTGCCAATGATATCTGGCCCTAAGAGAAATGAGACCAAGTTCGTATCTGATACACGCAATGGGTACAGATTGAGGCAGATTCAAGAGAGTTCTCCAATATTTGGCTTCAATTTTGTCGAGCTCCTTCACATCTGAAATGTCTCGAGATTCCAGGCCATAGAGTATTATTGGTATCACTTTCTGCTGCCAATAATGTAAGGTAGACTCCACTGAAAATTTGCCGTATTTGTGTAATATCAATTTGGATTGTGATATTGCAGTTGTCACTTTGCTTTGTAGTGATTGAAAATGCTCTGTTGCTACTGAACTGGCTTCAAAATGAGTTCCTAAGTATTTATAGCTTGACACAATGTCAAGAACGATGTTTTTTACCCTCCACACAAACCTTGTTCTCTGAGATCGTTTCACAACGGAGGCTACAATTTGCGATTTTTTGATATTCATAGATAATTCGTTGTCATCAAAATACATTGAGAGTGCATCAATTAATTTTTGAAGACCCGTTGGTGTCTTAGATATTAGGACTAGGTCATCAGCATACCAAAGCGCTTGAATTGTAGAGCCATTCATTTTAGGTGAGTCAGAGGGTAAATTGAGGAAAATTTCTTGTACATCATGAATGAAAAAATTAAATAGCGCTGATGCCAGAATGCACCCTTGTTTTAATCCTCTCGATGTTTTGATGACTGTAGATAATAGGCCAGCAGTAGATAGACGTACTCGTATAGATGTGGATGTGTGAAGTGAAATAATGATGTCCATGATGTCTTGAGGACACTGAGCTTTCCTTAATTTTTGAAAGAGTCAAATGCAGCATTTAAATCTATAAATGCAAAAAACAATGAGGTTTTAGTTTGATGAGCTTGAGCTTTCAATGTATTCAGAATCATGAGGTTTACTGATGTCCCTAGCCCACGCACAAATCCAGTTTGATTGTTATCACGATGCTTGTGTTTACATGTCCAGAGGTTAAAAGCCGATAACACTAGTCGATTAAAGATTTTACCTGGAACATCCAACAGTGCAATTGGGCGATAGTTGGTTGGTGCGCAGCGATCCCCTTTCTTAAAAATTGGCACAATGATCGATGAGCGCCATGAATCGGGAATGCTGCGAGTTTTTAATATACGATGAAAGATGTTATTTAGAATTTTCGCCCATATCTGAGGATGTTGCTTAAGCATAAAGTTGGTGATACCATCTGGTCCTGCCGCGCGGGAGGAAGACGATTTAAAAATGAGCGCCTCAATTAGGTTTTCAGAGCATTCTAAATTCCATGGACCTGAGGAATGAGATCCGTGGTTATGTGTGTAAAAGGCTTTATCCGAGTACAGTAGAGCAAAGTGTGAAACCCAAAGATTTTCTGGAACTCCATTAAGTTGTGATTTTAAATTATTCAAGTTAGAGTTCAGGTTGAGTAACTGCCAGATTTGAGCAGAGTTCTTGCTTGCTATAGCTGAGAGAAAAATCTCTCCATCCTGTTGAAATAATTTTCCTCTATACATACGTATCCAAGATCTGTACTGCACTTTTAACCTTTTGCGAGCTTGAAGCCGATCGGGCCATGAAAGCTGTTTGATTTGTCTCAAACCTCTATAGTACTCTTTTTTTTTCTGTGATAATTGTTGATCAAATGTATGCTGATGAGGTTGGTTTGAAGGGAGGTAAAAAGTTCTGTATATGGACAAGGTGTCCACATAGGACTGCGATGTCTGAGAATCTTTTTGTTGTATAATGCTTTTATTCAATGCAGCAAGTTTGGTCGGGGTCCATCTAAAGCGAGATTTAGCATTATTAATTGATAAATTTTGTGGCATCCATTCCGATTTGGCGTGGTCTTGTTGGTTAGCTCCTAACCATGTCAATCTTAACATGTGATGATCACTTTTGATTTGGGTTATTACCTTAAATTCTTTAGACGCCATGAATAACCCTGCAGATAAAAATATGTAATCGATGGTACTTGTCGTCTTTCCTCTATACCATGTAACTTGATGAGGTATATCACCCGGGAGTGAACCATTGGCCATTCTCATGTTAAATTGTTTCATAATATGGTTCCACTTGACATGTTCAGCTGTTTTGCTCTTTGATACGTTTTTGGCCAAATCAATGTTGAGATCGCCGGCCAGAATGATATCTGTTATTCCTGAAGTTTGTGCAATTAAGACAAATATTTTGGACAGATCTTTATAGAAACGGTCATCTGTGATGGCGGCTGGATTTCTGTAAACATTGATTAATGCCAGTTTTTGGACTTCATTCGAAAGTTTAACCAACTGTATAAATTTGTTTGGATTGTCCCATGCCTGTAGTTTAAATTTAGATCCCAGTTTAACAGCGACTAATAATCCTGCCATGGGTCGCCCTTTCTGGGCTGTAATCGCTGGATTGATTAAGATGTCATGATGATCCCATAAGGGAGGCTTACTTAACCAAGTTTCTTGGAGGACTATAATATCTGCATCAACCAGAACAGGTTGGACATTAGTAAGTAAATGGGAAAAACCTCTGGTGTTCCAGCTAACCAGGGTTACTAAGCCATTATTTTTTTTGGAAGAATCTGGCGTCATTGATGGTTATGATTGTGAGATGGTTAGAATCTCGGGTGTCAATTCAGTGATAATGCATTTATCACAGTGGCATATATTTGGTGATAGCTTTGTATTTGCATCTTTTGCAACGGTGGATTCATAGTTTCTTCTTTCTGGATCTTGAGCAAGTAAAAATCCCATTGCAAAGAGCTTCATTCGAGCCTGCCATAAATAGTTCATTACTAACCCTGATTTCATCCATAAACGAACTATGCCCAGGTTGGTGTCACAGATAAATTCTACTTGATTAATATCAGATGATGTAAGATCATCTAATTCGGGCACATCGCTAAAGATGTTCAAGACGCTTGCACGGGACAAATCATATTGAGGATAAGGAGCCGCGCGACATTTCAGGATTAGTGTATGGAAGCTCGCTAGTTCTTTTTTTCTTATGAGATCGCGTGTTTTTTGTTTACTCATTGAGCCTTGATTTTGAAGGATTTGATTACAATTCAGGTTACTGCTTGTTTCTATCACTTTTCGGCGTAAGTTAATGTCGTTAGCATCCTTGACATCATCAGAGAAACGAACTCTTGACAACTTTTCCGATGAGTCTTGAGGCACGGGCGCTAAGTCCAAATGAGTTGCCAAATAAGAGTCGACCATTAATTTGATTTTCTCATTTGGAGTGTTCCAAATGTCCTCCATTCGTGATGTAATTACTATCGGAGGACCATCACTACGCCTTGCCGTAGTTTGGCTTCTGTCCGCGGAATATTTTACCCCCCTATTCTGTGTGTTTTTTTGAATTTCTACATCGTGGATTTCTGAAGTGCATTGGGATACATGTTCTCTGAGTTTTTCGCAAGTTGGCTTGTCGTGATCAGCAGCCTGTTCAAACTGACGGGCATTATTCGCACAATTCTGCCCCTCGCAATTCTGTCGATTTATTTTAGCTGTCGGATCACGTAATTCAGACGTTCGCCTCAGAATATATAAATCTACTGCTGCTTTGATTTGATCGATTTGAGATCCCACTGGCAGCAACGATGCATGTTCCACACTTTTATCGACATCTATTGATTGAGCTTTTGCGCTAGTGTCAGGGGTCATGTTTTTGTTAATTAATGAAGGGTCATTTAATTTCCGTTTTTCCAATACTGCAACCAGTTGGCTTAGAGGTGACTGTATAGAAAGTTTATTTTGTGCATTCAAGGTAGGATTTATTGAATTAGTGACAGGAGACTTGTGTCTCAATGAGTCATTTTCGCCTACTTGATCAGTGTGCATAGATACAGTTTTGGTCATATCCACTGTATGTGCAGTTTTGGTCATATCCACTGTATGTGCAGTTTTGGTCATATCCACTGTATGTGATCGCATGATGCGATTATTTGTTTTAGTAGATCGTTTTGTGGATTGGAAAGGTTTAGTTACCAGGGGCCTAAATCGACCCTTATTTCGTTGATGTTTATTAAAAAGTTCATATTGGGCTTTGTCATTTTGACATCTTGATGTTTTAGGAGAACTTTCCACACTTATCCAAGAAGCATTTTTGTGTGAGTTTTCATTGTCCGCCTCTTCTATTGGATATATAATTTCGTTGAACATAGGCAGAGAGGAAGACTGGATTACAGGGATGGTCATGATCTCAATGTCTTGGGACAGATCATTAATAGGTTCAGTAAACTGACACAAGGGCTCGTTTTCTTTTGCTTGAGCTTGAATCCAAGCCGAAATTTGGTCGATTTTTGCAGATTGTAAATTTATTTTGTTTTCAAGGGTTTCGAATAATTTAAACAGACTCTGAATTGTCGTATTTACTGCCATAAGAGTAACTTCTAATAGACCTGTGTTTGGAGGGACAAGTCCTTTTTCACGAGAAGATTCGCGATGTCTTGGTGTAGGGAGTATGTAAGATGCAGATTCCGAAATGGTTGAATCCATAGAGCCACGTTTGTGGTAATCAACATTAAGTTTGTCTGGAGATGTGTTTTCTGATCTCTGCATGTTTTGCTTTTGTTCTTTTGAAAAGACATCTTCGTTGGTTGCGAAGCTTTCCTCCTCTGAGATTTCAGGGATTTGGTCCAGATGTAGTTTTGGATCTTTTTTGTGTTCCAACTGGGTAGTTGACTGTATCATGGTGTTATCGGAGATTGGCAGATTATTTGGATCATCCCCATCGCTGGGCAAGACTTTATTTATCACCGGGTCTAATTGATTTAGGTCTGGCACAAGTGTCAATATGTTTGAACTCATTTCATTGGTTTCTTCATTATAGCAGGGGGACAGGTTTATAACGGACTCCGTTTGAGATGATGAAGCCACATTAGACAAAACTTGATCATTAAGATTGTCATTAGATTTTTGTGGCATAACAGGTAGAATATGAGACGAAGAGAGATTTTTAATCATTGGGCAAAATTGTCTAATATCTTTATTTGCCATTTGAGTTTTTTGTCGTGTTTTTGCGCGCGGTGTCAAAGTAATAGAAGTTGTTGACTGTATTTTCAGCAAATTGTTGTGTTTGGATCGCGTAGCAATTGCAACCATTGGGCTGTTTGCTGCATCCAGCACAGGCATTGTAGCTGACTTGGGTGAAGATGCCATATCGTGCAGTATGAATTATAGTGTACTATTTAACTCACTGGGCAACACAACTCCGAATATTGGTTAGAAATAAGTATAGGCTTTGACTCACGATTCGGGATCGGAGAGGGAACACCTCCACAGGCTCCCGTCTGCTAACCGCACCACCAGCGTACAACAGCCGTATAACAGCCAATAGGCTTATGTCCACCGGGCTTGAAGCCACAAGGGCGGTGGCTTCCGGGTTTTAAAGATGCAATTCAACACGTGATGAAGTCACGTGCAGGTAAGGACACGCCTCCTCCAGGAAGCGTGTAGACGATTCGAAAGTGGCAAGAGCCTCGGACGGCTCGCAGTGCCAAATCAGGTCAGTAGGCTGCTGTTGCACAGTTCACAGCCTTAGATGTGTTCCACCAAAAAGGAACGCTCGCACTGAACAGCCGGCAGCCTCCGGGCTTTAAAGATGCAATTCAACACGTGATGAAGTCACGTGCAGGTAAGGACACACCTCCTCCAGGAAGCGTGTAGACGATTCGAAAGTGGCAAGAGCCTCGGACGGCTCGCAGTGCCAAATCAGGTCAGTAGGCTGCTGTTGCACAGTTCACAGCCTTAGATGTGTTCCACCAAAAAGGAACGCTCGCACTGAACAGCCGGCAGCCTCCGGGCTTTAAAGATGCAATTCAACACGTGATGAAGTCACGTGCAGGTAAGGACACGCCTCCTCCAGGAAGCGTGTAGACGATTCGAAAGTGGCAAGAGCCTCGGACGGCTCGCAGTGCCAAATCAGGTCAGTAGGCTGCTGTTGCACAGTTCACAGCCTTAGATGTGTTCCACCAAAAAGGAACGCTCGCACTGAACAGCCGGCAGCCTCCGGGCTTTAAAGATGCAATTCAACACGTGATGAAGTCACGTGCAGGTAAGGACACGCCTCCTCCAGGAAGCGTGTAGACGATTCGAAAGTGGCAAGAGCCTCGGACGGCTCGCAGTGCCAAATCAGGTCAGTAGGCTGCTGTTGCACAGTTCACAGCCTTAGATGTGTTCCACCAAAAAGGAACGCTCGCACTGAACAGCCGGCAGCCTCCGGGCTTTAAAGATGCAATTCAACACGTGATGAAGTCACGTGCAGGTAAGGACACGCCTCCTCCAGGAAGCGTGTAGACGATTCGAAAGTGGCAAGAGCCTCGGACGGCTCGCAGTGCCAAATCAGGTCAGTAGGCTGCTGTTGCACAGTTCACAGCCTTAGATGTGTTCCACCAAAAAGGAACGCTCGCACTGAACAGCCGGCAGCCTCCGGGCTTTAAAGATGCAATTCAACACGTGATGAAGTCACGTGCAGGTAAGGACACGCCTCCTCCAGGAAGCGTGTAGACGATTCGAAAGTGGCAAGAGCCTCGGACGGCTCGCAGTGCCAAATCAGGTCAGTAGGCTGCTGTTGCACAGTTCACAGCCTTAGATGTGTTCCACCAAAAAGGAACGCTCGCACTGAACAGCCGGCAGCCTCCGGGCTTTAAAGATGCAATTCAACACGTGATGAAGTCACGTGCAGATAAGGACACGCCTCCTCCAGGAAGCGTGTAGACGATTCGAAAGTGGCAAGAGCCTCGGACGGCTCGCAGTGCCAAATCAGGTCAGTAGGCTGCTGTTGCACAGTTCACAGCCTTAGATGTGTTCCACCAAAACCTGGTGGGGGGATATCCTTTCCACTCCACCAGGTACTGGAGTTTGCCACGTCTATATCTAGAATTGCAAATCCTGGAGACCTCATACTCCAGTTGGTCATTGATGAGTACTGGTTTGGGCCGAAGGTTAGTTTGAGAGATCTGAACATATGGCTTTATTAAGGACGTGTGAAAGACTGGGTGGATTTTCTTCTAGGAGTCTGGAAGCTTGAGTCGGTAGGCCACTGGGTTGATGATTTCCTTTATAAGGAATGGGCCATAATATAGAGGAGCCAATTTATTTGGTCGCAAATGTCGTGGTAGCAGTTTCGAGGACAGCCAAACCTTATCCCCTATTGTGTAGGAGGGGCTTGGTCTTCGTTTGGAGTCCGCATACAGTTTGGTCTGGGTCCTGGCCTTTTCTAATTGTTCTTTGGTTCTCTTTGAACATTAATGAGCATTTCAATCCAGGAACTGACTGTTGGAACTGGTGTAGGATGAGGAAGGATGGAGGGTAGAACCGAAGGGTGGAATCCTTGGCTACAGAAAAAAGGACTGGTCTTGATAGCAGAGTGGTTCGAATTATTATAGGCGAATTCTGCCACTGGTATTAAGAGGGACCAATCGTCCTGGACCCTGGTAGCGAAGCAACGGAGGTATTGTTCCAAGGTTTGGTTTACGCGCTCTGTGGCTTCGTTGGTTTGGGGATGATATCCTGAGGAAAGAGCACGTTGGATTCCTATTATTTGGCAAATATGTTTCCAGAACTGAGAAATGTATTGGGGCCCTCTGTCTGATATGATCTTGGAAGGAAGTCCATGCAGTCGGAATATGTGTTCCAGGAAAATTCCAGCAAGTTCTGACGAGGATGGCAGTTTAAACAGAGGTGTAAAATGGGCCACATGGGTGAACAAATCAATGGTGACCATGATGGTTGTGTATCCCCTGGAAGGTGGTAATTCCACAATGAAGTCTGTTGCTATGAATTCCCAAGGCCTTGTTGGAAGTGGAGGTTGCTGCAATAGACCCGCTGGTCTCTTGTTGTCATGTTTGTTTTGATTACAGACAGAGCATGCCTGGATATACCTTTGTACATCATCTTTCACTTCAGGCCACCAAAATTGCCTTTTTATTAATCGGAGGGTATTGGTAATACCACGATGCCCGTAGTAAAGAGTATCATGACAGAGATTTATTATCCTTTGCTGTAGTTTTTGTGTTGGGATGACCAAGGCATTGCATTTGAACAAGTATCCATCTTTGGTCTTCAGTTTCCACTGGTTCTTGTCCGAGATACCTTTCCAGAGTTCCTAGGATTGAGTCTGACTGCGGACTTCAACTAGGAGGCTGGTCGCCTGGGCTACAATTATTGTGTGGGGAAACATCTTGGGAAATGTTCGGTCATCAGGAGGTTCATAGTCAGGGCACCGAGACAAGGCGTCAGCAATTACGTTTTGTGTTCCCGAAACATGGTGAATTTGGAACTGGTATTGAGCAAAGAAGAACGCCCAACGGGCCTGACGGCTGTTCCGGCATTCCAGGGCCTGTAACACTTGGAGATTTCGATGGTCTGTCCGATCCTGGACAGGATGTTTAGCTCCTATAAGTAAATGACGCCACTCGGTGAAGGCTTGATGGATGGCTAGAAGTTCCTTTTCTAAGACTGAGTAATGAGTTTCACTGGAGGTCAATGTCCGTGAAAGATAGGCAATAGGATGTTCCAGCCGTCATCTAGTTCCTGTTTCAGAACTGCTCTGATTGCATAGTTAGAGGCATCTGTTTCCACTAGGAATGGTCGATTTATATCAGGTTGAACCAGGATGGGGGCTTTTTGTAAATTCTCTTTTTAGGCGTTGGAAGGCCTTCTCCTGGGCTGGGGTCCAATGATAGGGAGTATCTTTCTTCAACAAGGAGATGATCGTTGAACAATCTCGGAGAAGGATGGTATAAACTTCCGATAGAAATTGGCCAAGCCCAGGAAAGATTGGATCTGTTTTACGGAGGTCAGAGTTGGCCAGGATAGTATGGCTTTAACCTTGGATTGATCCATGCCTATGACATCTGGGCTAAGGACAAATCCTAGATAGTGAACAGTGGAAACATGAAAAAGGCATTTCTCGGGTTTTGCTAGAAGCTTGTGTTCACGTAGCCGTTGTAACACTGATTTAACATGTTCTTCATGCTTGAGAGGATCCTTAGAGAATATCAAAATATTGTCCAAGTAGACGATGACGAAAAGAAATAGCATATCCGAAAACACCCGGTCCATGGAGCGCTGGGAGATTGCCAGAGCATTAGAGAGTCCAAAGGGCATGACCAAGTATTCGTAATGACCAAAGGGTGTTCTGAAGGCTGTCTTCCATTCGTCTCCTTCTCTAATACGAATCATGTGATAAGCACGCCTAAGATCCAATTTGGTGAATATTACGTCTCCTCTTACGGCTTCCAGGATATCTGAGATCAAGGGTAATGGATAACGATCCTTAAGGGTGCACTGATTAAGACCTCGATAATCAAGACAAGGTCTGAGTTCCTTGGTGTCTTTTTTAGGAACAAAAAATAATGAAGCTCCAGCCGGAGACTTGGATGGGCGTATGGTGCCGTTTTTTAGGTTAGTATCTAGGTATTCACGAAGGGCCTTTTTCTCTGGTTCAGACAGGATGAACATCCTTCCAAAGGGAATCACTGCTGAAGGTTCGGTTTCAATAGCACAGTCATCAGGCCTATGTGGTGGTAGGGCTTGGACAATAGCAGAAGAGAACACATCGGTGTATTTCTGGTAGGTTTTATGAACATGGATGATGTTGGAGACCATAAGAGGATCTTGCTGAGTTGTTGAATGTTCTTCTGATGTTGTTGGTGAAGGATCCTGAAGCAGACAATGGGACATGCAAAATTCGGAACCTAGGAACAGGGAACCAGCTGTCCAATTGATGTATGGGTTGTGTTTTTGTAGCCAGGGCATTCCCAAAACCATTGGGTAATGGGCAGATTTTATGATGTCAAACTGTATCCTTTCTTGGTGATTGTTTATAGCAAGCTCAATTTCCTTAGTCTGAAGGGTTATGAGTCCAGAAGAAAGAGGTCTTCCATCAATTTCTTCTACAGGTTGCTGGACGTTCCAGGATTCGTAAGGAATATGATGTTTAAGGACCCATTCCTGATCTATGAATATTTCCATGGCCCCACAGTCCACTAGTATCAGAATGGGGTAGGATTCCTTCTTAGATGACGATAGAAAAGCCTTTAAGACTACCAGGGAGTTTTGTCCAGGAGAGTTCAAGGATGGTATAGATGTGGAGCCTGCATCTCCCTCCCAAAACTGAGCTCCATCTAGGATCGGGAGCTGGCGTTTCCCGAACGCCGTGGAGGGGCTAAGGGACATTCTCTGACTAAATGCTTGTCCGAAGCACAGTACATGCATAAGCCAGTATGGATCCTTCTCAGCCTTTCTTGAGGGGATATAGGTCCACGGACGGCCCCTAGCTGCATGGGTTCGAGTTCATTTGTAGGAACAGGAGAATCTTCGGATTTTGAAGGGCTCACAAGAGGATTTTTTTGGATGGTTGACTTGGTCTTCCTTTTCTCTGTTTTTCTTTCCTGGATGCGGAAATCAATTTGTAGAGCAAGATCCATAAGTGCCTGGTAAGAACTAGGACGTGCTACCCTGGCTAATTCATCCTTAACATCTTCATTTAGCCCTCTTTGAAAGAGGGTGAAGCAAGCTTCAGAAGGCCAACCCGCTTCTTTAGCCAATTGCTTGAATCGAGTTCGAGTAGGTGAGCATGTCCTGAGAGCCTTGTTGGAAATCGAGTAAACGTTCTTGAGCACTAAAGACCTGTTCTGGGCGGTCAAACATAGTCTTTAGTGCTTGAATGAATCCATCATAATCATCCAAAAGGGAATCTCCGGTGTTAACTAATGGTGTGGCCCATGCTAAGGCATTCCCGGAGAGGTGAGAAATAATAAAGCCCACTCTTTAGCCCTGGGGGTGGAAAAATAATAAGGTTTAAAGGTAAAGTGGACCAAACAAGAATCCAGGAATCCTCGGAGGGTTTTTGCACAGCCGTCATATTTGTCAACAATGCCGCCCAATAGCACGCTGTCCTTTGAGGCAGAGTCGCGTGAAAGTACCAATTGTCTCAACGCGGCGTTCTCCGCTTTCAAGTTCTATACTTCGGTCGATAGTTCTTGCATGCCACGCATAAAATCCTGGATGGCCGCCTCCATGTCTGTATTGACTTGGTCTGGTGGCGTCTCAATCTGTCACAGGTTTCCCCCCTTCTCACCTGTCTATGTTGCCTGATGGCCTCTTTAGGTGGAGTCTTCTTTTGTATTTAAATAAGCCCGCTCGGCTTCCTCGGCTTCCAGATAACGTTCAGCTTCGATGTCCAGGATCACAGGAAACTCAAGGAGTATTCAAGAAGGTGTTGGGGGCACGCGGAAGCGGCACAGAGATTCCGGGAAGTAGGAAAGAGGGAAGAAGTTGGGAGAAGGGAATCCAGGGGCGAGGGGATTGCAAGTAGCATTAGAGAAGGTTCGGAGCACACGTCCGATCACAGCTAGTAGCAGCATTGAGATGCGCGGGGCCGCAGGGGTGTGGCTTCTTTATAGAGGACGCTGCGTAGAACGTGAAGACTGGCGAGCAGCGTTCTGAGCTTGCCGCCATGTTGGTAGTATTATGGAGTGTAAGGCCCGACGTGTCAGGGACCAGGAGGCCCAGAAGGGGCGAGTTCGATGGTTCATGACATTACTGGTCTTCCCGAGGAGTATTGCCAATACAGTGAAGTATTCTCCACTTCAGAGTATACTCAATTGCCTCCTCATCGGAGGGACGATTGTACAATCAACCTGCTACCAGACCTTCCCTTACCTTTTGGCCGAATGTATATTCTTTCAAATTATGAAAAGGAAGTTCTTCAAGAATATTTAAAATTGAACCACAAGAATGGACTCATTATGGAATCCACATCCCCGGCGGCTGCTTCTTTATTTTTCATCCCGAAGAAACACTCTTCGGAGTTACGGCCCCGTATAGATTATCGGGGATTGAATAAGATCACGGTCCCCGATAAGTATCCAATGCCCCTCATCCCTGACATCTTGGAGGCGGTAAAAGGACCAAAAATATACACCAAACTCGATCTCAAGGGTGCATATCACCTCATTAGTGTTAAGGAGGGTGACGAATCGAAGACCGCCTTCTGAACTCCATTCGGACATTACCAGTATCGAGTGATGCCATTCGGTCTTTCAAATGCTCCTGCAATATTCCAACAATTTATGGATCACTTATTTGCAGATCTACTCTTACATACGGTTATCATATATTTAGATGACATCTTGATTTTCTCGTCATCCTTACAAGAACTTTATCATCATGTTAAGGAAGTTCTAAGGCGACTCCAACAGAATCATCTATTCTGCAAACTGGAAAAGTGTTCCACCAGTCCCAAGTAGTATATTTGGGATATGTTATATCATCAGAGGGTATTGTCATGGATCCTGAGAAAGTATCTGCAGTAAAAGACTGGCCCATTCCAAAATCTGGGAAAGATATTCAAAGATTTGTCGGATTCGCTAATTTGTACAGGAAATTCATCCCAAACTTCTCTTCCCTTACTCAACCACTGACCAATCTACTAAAAAAGGGAAAATCATTTCAATGGGGTCAGCAGACACAGATAGCATTCGAAAAACTTAAAGATCTATTGTCTTCGGCTCCCATATTGATGAACCCAGATCAGCATCGTCCATTTATAGTGGAAATTGATGCCTCCCAATATGCATTAGGAGCTGTTCTGCTCCAACAAGATGATCAGTCTCAAGAACGCCCAATAGCCTTTCTGTCAAAGACCCTGTCTGCCGTTGAATTGAACTATACTGTCTTAGAAAAGGAGCTATTGGCCATCAAACGGGCCTTTGAGGAATGGCAGCATCTCTTGCTTGGGGCAAGGTTTCTGGTGGAGGAATGCACCGATCACCAGAATCTCTGGATACTTCAATATGCCCAGACCTGCAATAGCAGGCAGGCCCGATGGGCCCATTTCTTCTCACCATCCCGAATCCACTTTTCTTTCATACCTGGAAGAACTTATCTTAAAGCTGATGCTTTATCTCGCAAGGAACCCATCGCAGCTGAACAATTCAGATCAGAAAGAGTCTTTCCTCATCTGGCGTTAGGCCTACAAACTAGCCAAAACTTCTTGACTCGACTACAACAACAATCCAATCTACTTGTAAAATCGTCTCTATTTCCAAGAGTTCGATCGGCTCTGACTTATAAGAAGGGTTGTTACTTCTTTGGCCCTAGAGCCTACATACCCATGAGGAAACTCCAAAGAGAAGTTCTGGAGATGTGTCATGATTCTAAAGCCTCGGGTCACCGGGGTGTTGCAACCACACAGAAACTGATTTCCCGTTATTTTTGGTGGCCATCTTTGGAAAAGGACATCAAGGAATATGTAGGATCTTGTCCTGTGTGTCTCCAAACTAAGTGTCCTCGGCGTTCACCAGTAAGGAAGATGGTGCAGATGCCAATTCCGACACATCCGTGACAAATCATATGCACAGACTTTGTGGTCGACTTACATAAATCTGGAGGGTGTTCAACTACCATGGTCACTATTGATTCCTTCACCAAAATGGCACATTTTATCCCTCTCTTGGGAATTCCGACAGCAGCTCAGGTGGCTCGAATCTTTGTCTCCCAGATATTTTCATTACATGGACTTCCTGAAACTATTATTTCCGATCGAGGATCTCAATACACCTACAGATATTGGAGTTGGGTATGCCAGATCCTAGGCATTTCGCGAGCCCTTAGTTCAGGGTACCACCCACAGTCCAACGGACAAACTGAAAGACTAAACCAGACACTTGAAGGGTACCTACAAAGCTATGTAGGAGCAGCACAGGATGATTGGAAGGAGCTGTTACCATTAGCGGAATTCGCTTATAATAATGCCTATCACTCTTCCATTCGATCTTCTCCATTCTTTTGTACCTATGGATTTCATCCCAGCTCATTCCCCACTACAATTACTTCATCCTCAAAGTTTCCTGATGTCGACCATCTAATAAAGAAGATTAAGGAGGGCCACAAGACAGCGGCCTTCGCGTTAAGGGAAGCACAATGCCGAAGGAAAAAGTTCGCAGATCGTCATCGAACCTCGGCCCCAGATATTCAATCAGGCGATAGGGTCTGGTTATCTTCCAGGTTTCTCCCTCGACATCTAGTTCCTTCAACACTATCCCCCAAATTCTTGGATCCTTTTCGGGTGATCAAAGCAATTGGGTCAGCTGCCTTTAAACTTCAATTTCCTAATTCATGGAGCCGGATACATCCAGTGTTTCATGTATCCCAATTAAAACTAGACCTACGTAATCGCTTCCATCCCAAAGTGGATGCTCGTCCTCCCCCGGTTCTTACTATGTCAGATCCGGAGTATGAAGTTGCTGATCTATGTGACTCCCGATACCATCGAGGGTGGTTACAATACCTGGTTAATTGGAAGGGATATTCTCCGGCCGATCGTACATGGGAACCGGGATCGGCGATACATGCCCCACGACTTGTTAGGAAATTCCATGCCCGGCATCCCGGCAAGCCGTGGGGAGATACCCTTAAGAGGGGGCATACTGTGACGAACATTTCTTGCCCTCCACAGAGTTCCTGGTGTTATGATGCGAAAGAGAGTGTTTCCCATAAAGAACCCTCCGAGACTTCAAGCCACGGTCTAGTGTTTCCTTTCCCAGGTCGGGTTGAGACTCCGCCCACATCCGGATTGACATATCCGGGAGGCGAATCCCAGTTTCTCCGCATTGCTACTCTCGTAGGAGTATGCCCACGCTCTGTGAGTTCGCCTAGGGATTATATTCTAGGTTACTCCTGATTACTCATATTCTTGTCTTAACTTGTTTCTCATTTCCCTTCCGTTCTACTACAGATCTGCCAATCCGATCACAGACCGAGACCTCCTTCGGTTTGTTTACAAATCTCTATTCGGTTCAGCCCCAGAGAGCCGCCCCGAGACGCAGCGGTAAGCGTCAGACTCCTCCCCTTTAAGTTACGTGCAGCTTAGGAGTAGCGATCGCTCTCCCTGTTTGGTTATTATCTGCTTTCTATTTTGTAGAATCGGACAGCAGTCCCATTTTCCACACTTGCTCTCCGTTCATCGCATTATAAAAACGCACACCCTTTGTGTGCAGGAACAAATCCCGATCCTCGGTAGGAAATCTCCTTTCACATACGGCATCAAGCACTAGGTTTCTGACCTCTGGCCATTTATATAATTATTTCCTCTTTCTCTTCTATTTCTGTTTTTCCTTTCCAGTTCTAGTTCCATCCTTTGTCTGATTTCACCTTCAAGACTCATTTCTCTAAAGCTGCTTACCGAGGGTAAGGAAAAGAAGGAAGGGGGATAGTTTTCTATAGAAGAGAGTAGAGATAACCACAACTTTCTCAGTCTTCTCCTCTCTTTTTGTACAGGTGATATCCAGCCCGAGTGCAAACTCTCTATCTCAGGACAGAAGTTATCAACCGCTTACATTCTGATCTTTGGTCCTGATCCTGAGAAGAAGACGTTCAGGATTCCACAAACTCCAGCAGCTCTTCTCAGGGTGTTTTTCCTTTCGGGGTTTCCCTGGGACTCAGAGGGAGGCACAGGTAGATCTCTTTTAGGCACGGCAACGACTAGGAAGCCATCATTTCCTGCAGAAGTCGTCCTGAAGCCAGTTATCAGAATACCGGTAGGTGGTTTGTGTGCTGTTTCTAAAACTTTGGGTTGAAGGCTGCAATCCTAGCATAACAGATAGCAATGCCTGATTTAGGTGCCATAGGCTATCACCCAGATTTGGGACAGGTACGCAGAAAGCCTGACGATGTTTCAGATCTAAACTATTATGGATCAGCAAATCCAGCAGCTTATTGCTGCAGTTCAATCTCTCACCACTGAGGTGTAGCACCTCAAACAAGAAAATGCCACATTACAGCAAAACCAACAACAGGCGGCACAACAAGAAATGGTTTTTTTCCCAGTACAAACTCTATGCCAAAGAACATTGCTACAGTGCAGTGCCCTCCAAAGGCCACCAGCGTAGCCAAACTCACAAGTAGATTTAAATAGCGTGGTCAATTAAATTAGTTTTATAATTTAAAAATATGTTGCAAATATACATTTCCATTTCTGATGAACGGAAAAAATGAAATTATTTAAAACTGAAATATTGTATAGAGGTTTATTTTCTTATCATTGTCTTTTAAAGTTTTCTTTTTGGTTGTAAAACTTTGGTAAAGTTGTGTGAAGATAATGCAAATTGCATAGCAATTCAAGATATTATTACATGTGAAAAGTGATGTAATGTAAGTTTTCTTATATGGCTCTTGATCGGAAACTGGAACAAGTCTGTGTTCATTCATGTATGGCAGTAGGAAGGTAAAATAAGAAACCTGGATTGGGCATAGCTTCATGTTGAACATAAGAGAAATCCCTGCCTTTCTCTCTCCCACCTTTCTCCCTCGCTCTCTCTCTCCACCCCTATCTCGCTCTATATCTCTGTATCTCTCTCCTATCTCTCTCTTGCTATCTCTCATGCCCTTTTGTTCTTTCTATCCCCCTCTCTGTTTCTCTCTCCCAGTCTGCCTCCAGCCTCTCTAACTCTCTCTATATCTCTATCTCCTTGTCTCAGTCTCTCGATCTAAACTCTCTATCTCCCCTCTCTATACTCTTTTTCTATCCCATCTTCCAACTAACTCCCTCTCTCTCTACTCTCTCCCACTGTCTCTCTCCCTTCCTTATCTCATCCCCCTTCTGTTTCCTCTCTCTCTCTATCCCTCTTTCTCCCTCCCTCTATCTCCCCTCCTCTCTCTTCCTGTCTCCCTCTAGTCTCTCTTCTCGCCCTCTCCCCTCTTGTCTCTCTCCATCTTTCTTCTCCGCTGTCCTCCCTCCCACATTCTCTCTCTCTCTCTCTCTCTCTCTCTCTCTCTCTCTCTCTCTCTCTCTCTCCCTCCCTCCATACCTCTGTCTCTCCCCTCTCCCCCCGTTTCTCTCCCCTCTCTCTGTCTCTCTCCTCCATTTACTCTTTAATTCTATTCCTCTATATCCAACCTCTCTCCCCCTTCTTTCTCCCTATGTGTCTCCCCCTATGCCACCCCCCTCTTTCCCCTCTGCCCCTCTCTCTGTCAATCTCGCTCTCTAGCCCCCTCTGCCTCTCTTCTATCCCCCTCTGTCTCTCTATCACTCTCTTTCTCCCTCTCTCTCTCTATATATATTACACGGCCTGCGGTAGCGGCCGTGTAGATGTGGTTAAGTTGCTAAACCCCTAGGAAGAGCACTTTTCTCGGTGGCTTATAACTTCGCTCTCCCCGGAGGAATCCTCACCAACTTTGCAAAAAAAAAGTATATGGAATGTTTTCGCCAAGTTGTTTGAGGTTTCGTGCAGGGGGGCAAAGTTATAGTGGGATCCCACATTTTTTTTCTCCATAGACTGAATGGGGAAAAACTTTGCGCACGGCTACAGCCTGAACAGCTGGACGGATTTTCACCAAATTTGTAGCAGGAGTGGGGGCTTGGCTCAAAAACCGTGCTTTTGTGTGTTCGTTGGTAATCCGACCAGTAATTCTTTTGCAAAATACTGAAATGTACGTAGCAAAAAATTAGTGATATCTGGGTCGCTCTGCGGACCCATTTCCCTGTTTGCTCCGCGGACCGAAGTCTCATTGGCCTGCGGTACGGCGTGCTGTCGGTGAACAGTGAACGCGGCCGGTGATTGGCTGGAGGGAAGCGTGCTGTGCGTCAAAGGTTTCGGGAAACGGCACCATGGTGTATCGGAGGATAGTGTTGCAGTGTGTGTGGCAAGGCTCTAAGCTATTGTGTGCATGGCTGGGCATCTGGTACATTGCAGTGTGCGTACTCAAATTAGTCATATCTGGCTCGGCTCCGGCGTCCCATTTCCCTATTCGCAGCGCAGTCAAATCTTTGAACTGCAGTGTGCGGTGACGGGATGTATGAAAAGTGTCCATGATGGCAGTATGTTGTATCGGAGGACAATGTGGCAGCAAAAGGATCTGAAAAACATAGTGTACGGCATCTGGTGGTCGGAAGAAGGGATGTAAAGGGTGCAGGAGTGAGAAGAACTTCACGTGATATTGTGGGATGTATTTACCCATGCATCCTAGCCCTACCTCAAAACTGTGCAGTACTGACATGGAAAACATCATGATGGCCAGAGCTTCCCAGAAAATGCACAGGGAAATGCATGAAGAATAGGCTGCCATTCATTTTTGCCGATGTTATGGGCACAGAAGGACGCTGCCTAAAACCACCATTGGACTACCCGCACAGTAGTCTGAAACCATTGGGAATGGCAATGCTGATTGCCAAATGCAACCTAGAATTGTGGGGAATTCATTTCTTAAATCCCAAAAATGGGTGCAGTACCAGTACTCACCACTATCCAAAAGCCGGCGTTTTAAAACCACTCTGTTTCCCTGAAGGCAAGTCAAAATGCCTATTTTCAAACATTGCAATATGTGCAAAATATTTACTGAACACCAGCAGACATTTGGCAGAATGGAGTTTTGTGTGCCTACAAAATCTGGGAAATGAAGATCATAAGACAAGGTTTATAACAAGACTGGCTGCGCTGTGGATTTCAGCAGTTTAAGTTGCACTGGATTGAAAGACACTAAAAAAAAATCTAAATGTTTAAATTGACTGAGTGACCTACTTCTGAGTGTCACATAGGTTGCAATTGTTTAAATGTCATAGTTTTGCACTTAGAATCAGCATTCTAGCTGCATGTGTAAAATTGCAAGTTAATTTAAAAAGCAACAAATAACATGACAGTAGCTGAAAGTCTGGCTTAAGGAACTTGATTCTGCCTGGCAACTACCCCCATCAGGAGGGAAACTTGAGTCACCACTGTGTTCCCAGGCCAACCTTCCTTTTGCTGCCCACACTAAGGATATGCCATCTATCTGATAATTGAATTATCTGTGCTCTGCAGGAGAGTGAACAAAGCCCTCTTCACTCAGGCAAAGGTTTTTATTACCGCAGTCGTAAAATGTAGCTTCCTCTTGGCAAGAGCTGGGAGGGGCACTGCCTGTGAGAGCAAGCTGGCTTGGCAGAAACTGGAAAGACTGGTTTCTATACCATGTGACCTGGGAAACCACACCCCTTTGGAGCCAGAACATAACTTTAAAAAGATGAATAACTCATAGAGCGGACATGTGAAAATTTTATAAATGATACCATAATTCTTGTGATTTTTCTGCCCACATTTTAAGAGGTTTTTCGACCCGGTGGCATGTTCAGGGGGGTTTTAGCGGAAAAATGGATATTACTCTAACTGTATGCATGTTAAAAATCTGAAACTTCTTCAGTTAATGTCCATACTCCCTGCGCACATGTATGTAAAGTTGGGTCAATGTCAGAAATTGCAAAATCAGTTAAAAAGTGAAATATGTGCCATTTCTGAATGCAAGCTCCCAGGAAGAGCAGAGTTTGAACAGGGGATACCTCCTGTAATGCATGATGGGTGCATATGATTTTAAAACAATATGTACCTCTGCAAATATGTATTTGTTTCAAATCTAGATTTGTGTGTAAGTTGACAGGAGGAGTGGACTTTCTGCAGGCTGTAAAATGACATCACTCTGACTCACAGTTCATTCCCCAATCAAATGATAAATGGAAGTTTGACCAATTAGAAGCTGAGAGAGAGGTAGGGTCAGTGATGCTAGAACACACCCACATTCTAAACACATAAAAGCAGACAGACAGGACAGATAGGGACCTTCCAAATCCATCTGCAGCGGGACGCTCTGCCGGAAAAATCCATACTTACCTTCATCAACCTCCAGAAAGCCAAACTAGAGACTTCAATCTATCCAGAACTAAGAGACCAGACCAGAGAGAAAGCAGTGCTGTACCCAGAGAGACCCAGACCAGCAGAGAGAGCTGACCCAGATCACTGTGAAGTGCAGAGGCCAGACCAGACCAGACCAGACCAGAGTCCAGTCTAAAACCCTGACCAGATCCGTGATGAGGCCCATTTAATCCAAGAATATAGTGTGAGTACCTAGAAAACTGTGCAGAACCAATCTCCTAGTTAAAATAATATAATTCAATCTATTTAACCTAAGTAGAACTGCCTCCTAGCTGTCACTTGTCATTTTCTAGTTGCAAGCTGCACTTGTCATTTTGAGCTTTTGAAATTTGCAAACCCAAAAACGACCTTTATTAAATCGCTCATATCTCCGCGACCGTTTGGGCTAGAGACTTGCAGTAACTTTCCTCTGATAGCTTAGAATCCTAGCTTTGAATCGTACCAAGAACCGCATTCCTACCCCTTATAGTTTTACCGCAATCGCGGAACACGCATCCGCGAATTTTACCGCGATTTGCAATTTCTTCACATGTAAAAACTGCTGCTGCTTGCCTTCCATTTGCCAGAAATTCGTTTAACCTGCTAACTATCCCTGCATTATTGCGAGTGTGAGCCTGGACTAATATTAACTAGATACCACTCACCCTGAACCTCTATAAGGGAATTAAAAGCGTTTAGCATATTTTTTTAATTCATTGCCAGCACATATCAAAGCAATTTGGGCGTGTGTTTTCAAAACTCCTATCTGTTTTCTGTTGTCTAAGCTTGCTGGATTGAACTGATTACATTGATTGCATTTCTGAGAACTGTGTGCTTTCCTCCCATTTCCTTGCATTGCATAAAGAGGGGGGGAGTGAATAGCCAGAGAAAAGTGATTACATTGTTTGGTTGAAATCATATTGAGTATTTTCTGTACTGCATTCATTGAATATTGCATCCACCTGAGCTTACATAAAGCATCCTCTACCACATTATACTTTTGTTCCTATTTACCAGTGTGCTATCTTATCCATTTCATGTCAACTCATTAGTGATTATAAAGAAGTGTGCTAGTGCCAGATTCTCCATTGTTAATCTTTATCATATCAGATTAAGGGTGATATTCAATTATTAATTTATTATAAAGCGTGATATATATATCTATTTTAAATTATCAAATAAACCTTTTAAACTTGCAAAACAGAACTACTTCTTGGCTCAGTGGGGTCAGGGGGATTCCAAGAGAGGGGTGTTATATAGGGGTAGTCATCCAGAACGCATGAACTGGACCTAAAGATATATCAATAAGGGTTTTCATTCAGTATTATAGACTAGGCGTTGACTTAGCTGTAGTGTTGAATTGAATCCTCTTACAATATATATCATTATGCAAGAAGACAGCGGTCTGCCTGCGGTATCCGTGCATGCTCCACCAATGCGCAGATACCTTAACAGGCAACTATCTTGTGTGGTCATTGTAGGCAGCCTGCGTTATGGCATGCTGTCATGATGCCTACCCCCGGGCATCCGGATTGAGTCCATCAGCCCCGGGAGCAGGCATCCAGATACTCATTAAAACTCCAACAGCCCCGGCTGGGGGCTGTTTGGATTCAGTCCTGGCGCCTTAGGCGCCAGGCTCATCATAGAAATCAGTCCTGGCGCCACAGGCGCCAGGCTCATAGACTTTACTTACCTTATGCAGACCATGCTGCAAATGAGTCCAAGCCAACGTGAGGCCTGGATGGGACTATTTTATTACAGGGACTATTTTTTACTCGGGTGTGGTTCTGGGGATCTTCTCACCTGGGACTCCTTTGCAGGGTATTTAAACCACGCCGAACAGCAGCTCATGCTTCGTGTTATTCTGCATCCAGCAGCGTAATGCTCACCGTGTCTGCAAGTCAGCATCCAGTCTTCTGCCACGCCCGCCTCGAATCCGGAGCTCCTAGACAAAAGGAAAAGAAAGGAGAAGAGGTTAGATCATAGACATTATTTGATTCTTTACCTGATTCCGGACCCAGCACATCTCCGAGCCTGGAAAGGACATTATTTCAGCACGAGTCGCTTCGCCAGCAGCAGCGCCGCGTTATACTCACCAGTCCACCGCATCTTTCAACTCGGCGCTGCCTCCATCATTTTCTTCGTCGAAACCCAGCACCTGGGGGGAAAACAAAAGGAATAACAAGGTGAGCCGAGAAAACCGACAAAGACAATCTCTTTGCCACCATAGGCTTACCTGCTTTACCACCGGAGGTATTATCCTTTAATTTGCTGCATCTTTCTATGCCGCACCTATAAAGGGAGAGAAAACAGCAAGTTAAACTCATGCAACTTTTACCGGACAGTGTTTGGTAATACAGACTCTTACCTGAACGCCATCAGCTGCCTCCAGGCAATATTCTTTTGGACCCAGCTGCAACCTAAGGGGGGAATGGAACAAGAGTGAACATCTGACATATTGAACTCTTTGAACTTTTTTTTTTTTTTTTTTTTTTGTATTTGGTTTATTGAAGTAAAAACCTTTACAAATAAATTTAACATAAAAATGAGAAATACTAAGCGCCAGTAGTTCAAGACATATCATTACACCTTGACATTTAAAAAGAAGAGAAGGCTTACCCTAACAAACAAACTTTGACTTCATTTTGAATAAACAACAAAAATGATGATATCGAATTTCCATTTGATTAATAAGACTAAAAAAAAATTAAGAATACAATTGAAAGAAAATAGAGGCATAAAACCCCATCGAACGCGTTCTGAGACAACATCCAAGTAATATCCAATTAGCATTCTAAGAATAAAATTACAGTTCAGGACTTAATGCTTTTACCTAAGGGTCATAATAATGCAGTTTGATTTGATTTATTTTAAATATTCATTCTCACCCATCTACCCGATCTAGTAGTAGGATTTACTCATTTTTTGTTTGGCCTACAAATCTTCTGCCAACTTCAATTCTATAAATGCCAGCAAGTTAGTTAGGCGGAGAGTAAGTTTCTGACTAAAACCTTCCATACAGCGTTTCCATAAGAGTTCCTTTGTGGTTACACAATTAGAGTAAAAGTACTCAAAATATTGAATACGATGGTCTTCAAAGAATGGACAGCTAATCACTAGGTGTTTTAGGGTTTCCAGGACTATGGGTTTTCCACAAAAGCGGCAACCGGTATCAGTGTTGCTATTTAAATAACCAGTCCAGTGTTTAAGTCGTTCGCGGGTATGTAATTGGTTGAGTCGAAAACGCATATAAATATTTCTTGAGCGAGCTGAAGGGAACTGTAAGAGATATTTCATTCGGGTTCCCCATCTACCGCGAACTTCATTGTATTCTTTGAAGGAGGAATATTTACCCATTTCATCCAGCATTATACACCAAAAAAATCTTTGAAATTTTAGTTTTTGGCTTGGTAACCCCATACTCATGGATAACGGCGTTTCATTGATAAGATGTAATATTTTAGTAAGTTTAAGTGAATAAATATTGAGTGATTTAATGTAAGATTCACTCATTAATTGATTCAGTTTAACATAAAGAGTATTTTTCGGTGGATTATAGATTTTAGTCAGGTTGATGATTTTACGCCATGTATGTTTTGCTGACAATTGTAGTAAGTTTAATTCATGGCAGATCATCACGTTAGGAATCGACATTGAAAGTCCCAGAACTGTTTTCCATATTTTCCCCTGTAAAATATTTAGGTAGGCATCTAAATCATATGTACAAATGTCCAGGGAGTATAGAATAATGGGTTCAACCTTCTGCAGATAAAATTGAATTAAAGGAATTAAGGAGAACATACAATATTTCCGATGAATAATTTTCATCTGAGATGTCAGCCCCCTAACTTTTTGGTTAAGGTAGTTTTTCCACATTGTAATTGAGTATTGATCAGCTAACGGATATCCCAAATAGCGAAGCATTGAAGAGCATTCAATTTTGATATTGTTTATATGCCAAGAATAACGATGACATCCTAATTTTTTCTTGGAAAAAATCAAAATGAAAGTTTTCATTGGATTAGGCGTAAGATTATGATTGAATGCAAATTCCATAAATAAGTCCAACTTTCGTTGGAGACCAAAAGGCGTTCGATCGAGGAATAATAAGTCATCAGCAAAGCCTAACCAATCTAAGTTCAGAGATCCAAACTTTACAGAATAACATTCCCCCGCGGTCCATTTCTCGTCCAATCCTAACAAATACAAATTGAACAATATCGCTGCCATATTGCAGCCTTGTTTCACCCCGATCTCAGTAGGAATGGGGTCAGTCAGGGCTCCTTCCTTGGTGAGACGCATGCGATAATTTGTATTTTTGTGGAGAATTGCAATCAAAGCAACTAGTTTAGTCGGAATACCAAGATGAATCATTTTTTTCCACAAGACTTCACGAATAACACAATCAAATGCTGCGGTCAAATCCAAACTAGCCATATAAATTGGCCCTAAGTGACTAGCCAAGGAATGAGCCTGAAGATGAGCTAGAATTGTAGCATTTAGCTGACAACCAATGAATTTTCTAAATCCTCCCTGATAAATAGACAACATATTTTTTTCGTCCATGTAAGTTTGTAATTGTCGGATAAGTAAAATAGAAAATATTTTGGAAGAGGAGTCAGTTAAGGCAATCGGACGATAATTAGAGGGACAATCCGGAGAGCCCTTTTTATAAATTGGAATAACTAACGCAGAAGACCATGTTATGGGGATATGTCCTGTTTGTAAAATCAGATCAAATTTGATTTTAAGGATATGGGCCCAAAATACTGGGTTCGATTTATACACGCAAGAAGGAATACCATCTGGACCAGGTGCTTTAGAAGGCTTCAATCGACCGATGGCATCTATGATGTCTTCTATGGACCATAGTGGAGAAAAATCAAGTTCCAAGCGTGGTTCACTACCCTTTAGGAAGTGGAAGCGCTCGGGCATGGTATATTTTAGTTTTACATACGATACCCAATTTTCGGCGGAGATAACAGAATCAAAATTGGTTGTGGTTTCCGAGGAGATAGAGCGAAGAGTATTCCAGGTTTTCCTAGAGTCATGCTTTAATAGATGGTAGAATAATTTTTGGTTGTCTGCATAGAGTAGATGTTTTTTTAGCCATTTTAATTTATTACGGAATCTTTGTCTGACTACTTTGATCAATTTATCACGAGCAAAGTCAGAGAGAAAAGTTCTATTAATCTGACGAATTTCGTGATTTTTTTGCGATTTTAAATGAGCAACTTGACTATTAAATTTGTGCGCATGAACCTGGATAGCTTTTTCGTGATTATCCCTTGAATGAAGCATAGCTTCTAGGTGGATTTGAATTCTAGTAGAGTTTAGATGATCTAAATGAGTAAGTGAAGGGCTAGATGATGATTGATGTGAGAAGATACCGGGATCGCATTCTAGATTCCGAGTAAATATTGAACACACTTTAGAATTCCATCTCACTGTGTGATGGGGCCGGTCGGTTTCTACTAAAGAAAGAAAAAAATTATCTTTGAAGCGAACCAAGGGAATATTCATCTGCATGGAAATAATCATGTGATCTCCTAGAAATGGATCAATAATTTTAAGGGCATCTATATTCGAATATAAACTAGAAGAGATGAAAAAATAATCAATGAGAGAATTGCGATTTGCTCTAGTCCATGTATAGGAATAATCGTCAAGAGCAAAGTAGGGAGTTTGAATATCCCATTCAAGGAAAAAGGAATTCCATATAGTACCGAGCTTATGAGAGGTAATTGAGTGCTTTTCCCTAATTGCATTTTTATGAACACCTATTTCATAACAATAACAGTTGAAGTCACCACCTACGATAATTCTCGCCGTAGGGTATGATATCAGTCCCTTTTCTAATACGTCATGCATTTCCTCAATAATGGTCTCAATTGGTGTAGACAATTTATTCCAATAAATACATACCAATAGAAGAATAATAGGGGGATCCAAATCGTCTTTCATAATGATTGCTAAAATGGAATCTGAACTACTAATCTTATCCAAAGAACATTGAAGGGCAGAATTGACCAATATGGCCAGGCCGCCAGAAGGGCGACCTTCACTGCCTCGTTTAGCAGGCTGAATATATGCTGAGTATCCATCTATAAAGAAGGAAGATTGATTCATGGTCTCTTGAATAAAGATAAGATCAGGTCGATTGAACTGATTTAAGTGATACCATTTTTTAAAATTATTTATACCACAAGAATTCCACGAAATAATGTGGAGTCGAAGTGGGCTACGAGTGTTTCATTGCCTTTGGTTGGTGTGCTTGGGTGGGGTTAATGGGGTCCCTCCAAGACATCTCCTTTAAAGCAGACATGAATGACATGAATTGTTTCATAGTATTAGCATCAATATTTACGGGAGTACCCTGGATTAGATTATCAGTGACACTTTCGACGCTCAAGGGAGTAGTTTCTAGATAACTTTCTGCATCGTCAAAAGATGAAAAGAAAGATGCAGTTAAACCGATAAATGCCAAATCATCAGAGTGGTCCCATAACATCTTCATAATAAGAGGAGACATAAATTTACAAATCATTCGATTGTTATTAATATCAGCCAATTTCACCCAATCTATGTCGTCAGATCTAATGTTTCGTAGAGCAGGGATATCCTGAAAAACAGTCATCATAAAGGTGCGGTTCAAGCGAGCCTTTCCATAGCGAGCTTCATCGCTTTCCCAGCCCATAATTATAGCAGATTTTAGGTCGCCATAATTATGGTTAGTCAGGGATTCCTGATTGTCCGTAGTGGGTTTCAGATTGGTCAATTTGGAGCGCTCATTGGCTTGTGTACATTGCAGACTCATGGTTGATAACTTTGGGCTAGTGTTTAGATGAACTAGGCTCTCCGTTTCATGGATAATTAATTGTTTACGAGAGTCAACATTATTATCTGAGGTTATTTCATCCGGCTCGCTTGAACTTACACCCTCCAAATTTTTTTTTTGGGATTCAATTGGATGATTAGGACAAGTAGATATTTTATTTTCACTTTGTCCATTGGCTTTACCCAAAATCACTTTCGCAGTTTTTTTGATTTTCAACATTGGATAATATTTGGAGAGGTCAGTTTGAACACAGTGTGGGGGTCCATCGATTTGGTTAGCCACCACCCCGAGGTCAATATGTCCTTTCTCCCCTTTATCCTTTCCTTTGTTTACATTAGATCGTGATTTGTTAGATTCTTGCCAAGCTGGTTCATTAATTAAGTCCTCATTTTCTTTAATTTTTTTGTTTTTTAGTGGAGATTTGCAGGGGACTTTGGTAGTTACAGTATTCAAGTCTGGCTCTGGAAGATTCAACAGGGCCTTAGATTCCTCGCTCAGCTGATTTAAGTCGATGATATTATCTCCCGCTGAAAGATTACAGATATCTTTAATATGTGTATTATGAGTATCGTTTTTATCACGTGATTGGTTCTTTGTTTTTTTTTCCTGTTTTCCCTTTTGTAGTTTGGCAAGAAGATTTCTCTTTTGAGCTCGTGCCAAGGCCCTTCTTTGTTTTCTAGTAAGGGCAATGGGAGGGGTTTGATATTGCTCCTCGTCAGTAACATGTATTTCTATTGCTTCCTGAGGGATATGATCTATTTCAGTGAGATCAATAATATCAGTTAAAGCTGAAGGACTGTCTGGAGGAACTCTTTCTTCTGCACGTGGAATCATCAGCGGATCCTTGTTAATTGACTTGGAAAGTATGGCAAAATTATTTGCCATTTCCTTTACAAGGGTAGTCAAGACAGCAAGGTTAGGTTCACTGGTGTTTTCCAAATTCATCAGCTTTGGGTTCACAACCTTACTGTTTTCTAATTTAATGGATGGTTCTTCTGTCACTACTTCAGAAAACAATTTCGTTTGAGTGCCTATAGTTTGAACATGGGCCATCGAATCTTTTTTGTCTATGATGGAAGAAAACATATGGCAGGCAAATAACAAGCCCTCTATTTTGCCAAGAGAACTCGTGAGGTCAGATATTTGTATCTGTAGGAATTTTATTGCCTCATGAGTCTGCTCGTGGCCTTTATCAAGTAAATTAAGAATTCTGGTCATAACCGGAAAAGATTCGATGGAGTGCTGCAGTTCGGCATTCCATTTTTCTTGTTCAGCGGTAGGACAGTTAGGCAGTGTATGAGTCTTACAGTGAGTAGACTCGTTGGAATCAAGACTGGGTGCTCTATTTCCTTCATGTCTATAAGGATATTGGCAAGTAGGGATCGTTGGTTGTTCCAGGATCGGGGAGCTATTTACCATCACGGGGGGTCCTCCTATGTTGTTATTGCTTGGAGTATTAATTCCCCCAAGGATACGTGCTTCCTTCTGTGCACTAAAGTGTGAAGGTACAGAGTAGGAGTATGCTTGGGGATTATTAAATAGGAATACATTCTCAATCCCATACTTACTTCTATTAACTGGAGTTGAGGGTTCGTTGGATAGACGAATCCGTTTGCCTAATTCTATCTCAATTGCCGGGGCTAATATAGAGACATCTGTAGTGTACATATCAATTTGCTCAATTCCCTTTATTTTTTTTGTTTCATCTCTGTCAAGACTCTGATTAAAATTACAATCAACGATTTCCCAATCCTTTGGGGAACATTCGTTCACTTCTTTGACCGACATGTATACTGGTTTAATTTTGGAATCCATGTTTTTTCCGGCCAAAGTAGTTTTGGGAGTCACACTGTCGATGTGCACCGACCATTTTTCCAAGGGAATTTGTTCCTCATGGACTTCAGGGGTGACAACGACAGGGGCATCCTTATTAGAATTCTGTAAATCATCACATTGGAAATTCTCTATCATGTATTTCGTTGGGACAGAAGCAGATTTCTTAGCATCCGATCTATTTTTCCATTCCTGATTTGTGTTATATTCAAAAGAGGCAGGAGTGAGAATAACTTTGTTCTCAGCATTGCTTTCTGATTTTAGAGCCATTATAGGATTTTCGAACGGCAATGTACTGCTATAATTGGAGTCAAGTAGAGGTTTATATTCTTCGTCCATCTCTTTTTCAGGCAGAATTGAAGGCATTGCAGCAGACAATTTTACTACATTAAAGTCCTCCTCTGTTTTTTTAGGATTAGTTTGGGACTCTTTTCTTTTTATGCTGCGAAGCCCCTCTGCCATGACCAAAACAGCACTAATTTCAATTGTAGGCTGGGAGATAAAGGGCAATGCAAAACACCCCGCTTTTGCTCACTTTAACCCCCTCCCAGCGATTATTTGATATTCTGTATGAGGGCCACAAAGAGTAATACTACCACCAAGCCACCTTACCGCCTAACAGCCCAACAGCCGCACTTCACAAGCACTTCCGGATGCGCGCGCCGGATGCGCGGGTCCGAGTGCAGATAAGGAAGTGATCGGCGAGTTTGTGGGCGGGCAAGCGGGCGGGTTCAAGGGGGGCGTGGCTAAAGGGGGAAAGAGAAAAGAGAGACATCAACGGGTTGCCCAGCTTACAAAACCCGCGGGAAACCCGCGGACACTAAAGTAATGGGTGCAGAGTCCACAGCAAATACCCAATATCAATGTCCACTTCAATCCGATCAGGTGCGCGTTACGCGCAAAATTCCAGTCGAGTCCTTCCTCTTGCCGACGGCACTGCGGCAAAAGAATCCAGGGGCAACGAAGCAGCGAACCCAGCCCAACAGCCGCACTTCACAAGCACTTCCGGATGCGCGCGCCGGATGCGCGGGTCCGAGTGCAGATAAGGAAGTGATCGGCGAGTTTGTGGGCGGGCAAGCGGGCGGGTTCAAGGGGGGCGTGGCTAAAGGGGGAAAGAGAAAAGAGAGACATCAACGGGTTGCCCAGCTTACAAAACCCGCGGGAAACCCGCGGACACTAAAGTAATGGGTGCAGAGTCCACAGCAAATACCCAATATCAATGTCCACTTCAATCCGATCAGGTGCGCGTTACGCGCAAAATTCCAGTCGAGTCCTTCCTCTTGCCGACGGCACTGCGGCAAAAGAATCCAGGGGCAACGAAGCAGCGAACCCAGCCCAACAGCCGCACTTCACAAGCACTTCCGGATGCGCGCGCCGGATGCGCGGGTCCGAGTGCAGATAAGGAAGTGATCGGCGAGTTTGTGGGCGGGCAAGCGGGCGGGTTCAAGGGGGGCGTGGCCAATATCAATGTCCACTTCAATCCGATCAGGTGCGCGTTACGCGCAAAATTCCAGTCGAGTCCTTCCTCTTGCCGACGGCACTGCGGCAAAAGAATCCAGGGGCAACGAAGCCAAACTCTTTGAACTTTATAGACACTTCAGTCAATATTCCTCCGGAACTCCTCCAGTACCTTCAAACCAGTGAAGTAACTGGTATCTACGCGCCCCTGCATGCCCTGCAGGATGGAGAGCTCATCATTTAAAAACATAAAGTGAGGTTACCAAGAGGGGATATCGGAGGTGATTAGTGGGGAGAACGAGAACAGTTGGGGGGGGGGTTGCCATCACTAAAGTCCAGGGGTGGCTAAATCCATTTCTCCACTTACAGGAGAATACTTCTACGAGTCCAGCAGACAAGATTAGGGGGCCAATCCAGACTGTCATCTCTTCACTACGCATCACGTTGGTGTAGACCGCAGCTGTCTGGGTCCGATCGACGCCCCTGTGGGAACCAGGTGAGCGTAACACATGCGAGCTACAGCGGCAATGTCTTTCTGTCATTAGTGGTGGCAGGTATATTTGCAGAAGGGGAGTGCATTCCACGACACATGAGGATTTAAACATAGTGTGCACTATGGTGTGCTGTGTGAGGTAAGTCCATAGCCCTTGGATGCATGGTTGGAGCCCTAGCACAGATAATGATGTGCACTGGTTAAAAAGGTATGTCCACTGGTTGAAAGTAGGTGCCACATTGTTGCTTATTGTGTACGATTTGGCTGCAGTGCACACAATAGTGGTTGCATGTGTGTGGTGATTGGTAGCACAACCTACATTTTTCAGTGTATGGGTGGAGATGGTGCAGTAACCAGTTGTGCAGTGTGTCCAGTGGGTGTATTAACGGAATAGTGTACATATGGAAGAGATCCCGGTGCAAATGTTTGTTCTATGTGCTTGCGTAGTGTCCATTGTGCAGATTAGTAAGTGTTGCAGTGCAGTACGCACCATTGGTTCTATGCACATACTAGAGTGGTGGGAGCAGGCTCAATGTTGTGAAGATTGTCTTGTTTAGTTGGCATGCTTATAATGCTTTGTGATTGGAAGTGGGTAGCGGTGCAAAGCACAGCAGGATTTTTCTGCATTAGGGTAGGTGGAACATGTGTTTTTGTGTCCCTGCTTTATGGTGTGGTATTGGGTGGAAGTGCTTGTGCGTATGTTGCCTTTGTGATTCATGGCACATGCGTAGCTGGTAGCTTGCATGCTCTGTTATGTTGTGGTGAGTGTGGACTAGGCATAGATTGTTGGGTGCATGGCCGAATGCCGTAGGCCATAAGCCATGCACCCAACAGCCTAGGCCTTCATCATAGCCTCCACAATACAATGCAGTGATGTAGTTGTTAATGTGCATGCTTTTGGAGTTGGTGATTAGCACACAATGGTTGCGGAGGACATTGTGCACTTGGTGGAACAGAATAAGTGAGCTGCTATGCGTACATTACCATATGGTGTAGATCACTGCCTGTTTTGCACAATAGGGAGCCACATGTCACCATGTGCGTTTGCTATGGGTAGGCCCTTATAAGACTCTTGCTTGAGAAAGTGTTTTACCACATTACCCCATGAAAGGAAGTCATCAGCATTAGAAAGTTCCAATATGGACAATGTACACTGCCACTCACATACCGTTCTGCACAGACAACGCAATGTAATTGAGCCATGTATGTAAAGATGTGGCCAGGGTGAAAGTTGGCAGACGCATTTGCAGATGGGGCTTGCATTACATATGACATGAGAAGTAAAACATAGGTTGTACTAGGGTGTGCAGTGTGTGCTGAGGCCCAGCGGTCAGTGATGGTAGAGCAATGGCAGAAGGGGAGAACAATGGAGAACACATGAAAATTGCAACGTACACTGCAGTACGGTGTGTTGCGTGTGCCAAAATGTTGCTTTTATGGTTGTGGGGATTGGTTGCATTTCTTACACTGTGTAGTATATGCCTGGACCTGATGGGGCGACGACTTCTCCAGTGTGTCCTGTGGGAGATGTGGTGAAGTAGAGGATGCTTAGAAGTGGCTAGGGGTGACATGCATGTACCTGGCCACTTGTTCACCTGCATACCTCTGTTATGTTGAGATGGGTGTGGCCAAGGGCTACACTGTTGGGTGTATGGCAAAAGCCTATAGACCGTAGGCCAGTGATCGAAGAGGCTAGGACTGCTCCATAGCACGCCACCATAACGCAGACATGCACTTTTAAGTATGCATGTCTCTGATGATAGTGACGTTGTAAAAATGGTTGTGCAGGACCTTGTAGACATGATTGAACAGCACAAGTGACCTGATATGCTTTCGGTACCATATGGTACCCATTATGCCACCACCTTGGACATTAGGGAGCCACATGACGCTATTTGCGTTTGCCATGAATTGCACTTTGCACCACTCATCATATGTTACGTTTGTGGATTGTGGTATATGGGAAATGTTCCCTTTCATGAGGCTATTATGTTGTGCTGGGTGTAGGTAAAGCCTACAGTAATGGGTACATGGCCATGGGCTGTAGGCCATTGGTTATGCACCTAAGAGCCTATCGCTTGACGGCAGCCAGTACACCATACTGCAGCCATGTAGAGTTGCATCTGTTTCTCTCCGCGGATGGTGACCTTTGAATAATGGGTGCAGAAAGCATTTTACACTTGGTAGAACAACCAAAGTGAGGTGCTAGGCGTTCACAAGCACATGGTGTAGGTAATTGCACGTGTTGCACATCAGGGCGTAATTTGCCCACAGCTAGAGGTCGGGAGATGTTTTATAAACAGAAGCATGTGTGCCTTTATGTGCAGTGCTGGGATGTTCAGCATCGAATATGACAGCATTAAGGAGCAAGATTTGCAGTGAGTCCAAGGAAATTGAATTTGTTTGACCTCCATTGGCAATGCTGTCTTGTTTGCCACTCTGCACACAGCATTAAATACAATCCTGTATAACTGTAAGAGAAGCGTTGACGTTCAGTCCCTACAAATGTGAGGAGGAGAAGGGAGCAGAGACAAATCGAAAGACATAAAAGAACAAAAAATGTGTAAGCAAGCAGGTACATAACAAAAACAGGACAACCCCTCCCCCCAAAAAACAATGTTTTTTGTCAGTGATATATATGTGTAAAACAAATTTGAATGACTAAAACCGAAAATGCATAATATACAGTGCAACCGTTTTATTTATTGTCTTTATTATACAGTGTGTATTGACATGGTAATCAATAATCTTCCTTCTTCCGAGTTTATTGGCGAATGTCTGCTTGTAAAACGTCAGCTTGGGAGAATAAGTATTCGTGCATATGTGAAAACACTGTTGACCTTTATCCCTTTCTTCAATAAAATTCTCATCCAAAAGCGACCTTGAGAATTTTAGGGAGTCTTACATTCCAAAGAAATAAAGTAGCAACTATGCACTTCAAATAAAAGTTTCTTGTTTAAAAATTGACTATATTGAGGTCAGGTAAAATGACATTTCACACTCGTTCGAAAATAAACAAAAGGGCATATCGGAAATGCACGCAGCGAATTCTGCGTGAGTTACAATGAACGCATTTAAAATATAATTGTGCAATAGTAAAGAAGTGGGAAAACAGAGAGATGATTAGAAATGTATTATTATAGTCAGTGCTATTCAAACCTTTTATCCTGAGTCTCCACCTGAGTAAAATTATTGTTTCCGCCCCCCTCCAGGTTATAATTGCTTATATTTCCCATTGCAATAGCTCACCTAATCCCTTTTTAAAGAGCCCTGCGCCCCCAACACCCCCTGCATATCCCTCAGACCTCCTAAGGGGGGCCAGCCCCACAGTTTTGAAGACCTCTTGTACCCTATGGACAGAAAAGAGATCCGCAGGTATGCCTTTCTCATGTTTCCTTGTCAGGAAAACTATCTTCCGCACAACGGCCTACTAACACAACATGTACGTTTAACACTATCCAAGGGAGTGATTGCTACTATAACATGGGAAAACCATGTAGGGTCGGTGTGCCCTTTTGCTGTACCAGTTGTCAGAAGCAGTGCACCTATTCACTCGCCATGTGCTTTTCATGCCCTGGCCCTCACCTCGACTCTGGACACAAATGTTTGCCGGATAAGGATTTGGCTGTCCATCAATGGAACAATGGGATTTCTAACCAGCATAAATTGTATCTTAGATTTACAGTTAGCATAATAACTGCAAAAACGGATTCATTGTGGAGTAAACCATATGTATAAAGTAATGACAATCAAGAATATACAAATCAATTGCACAAAATAAACCAAAATCATATAATCGCACATTGTTTTTTGTCGCTTTGTTGATTTCAAATTCCAAGAAAAAGTTATTGGGAGATGCTCTGTTTTTGTATAGTGATCAGGGAACACAGTTTGAATGGCAGTGAATCACAATTCACATATTAATACAATATAGCTTCGACTCCTTTCATTTATTCAACATAAAATAAAATAATTTTAAGAAAGTGTGTTTTGTGTGCGTAGCAGCTGAACAAAAAAGAGTGGGTATAAATGTGACTTTGTTGATGCGTGGGCACCACGCCTACCTTTGTCGCGCACTTATATCATGAAAGGGATGTAGCATAGTGTTTGCGGCTGATGTCACACTTAGAGGGGTACGTGCTATGATGTATTGCCACCAGGGTACTTAACCTTAGGGTGATTGTGCAGAACATTAGATTATCACAAGATGGTGGTTGGGGACCGGTGCAATTCGCAGGTATTAATTTTCTGAAATGTAAGTTAAGAACCACTGAAAGAAATACAGCCACATATTTCTTTAAAAGCTGTATAAAAAAACCGTATGTTTGACAGGCAGCTTTAAACCTATACAATCTCAATAACATTCACTCGACTTTCAAAGTATTCAACCTCAGATGTGGATTCCCATTTGTGCTCAAAATCAGTGTAATATCAACAGTACAGTTCATGTGTGTGACTTTACAAC
Source organism: Ambystoma mexicanum (assembly GCF_040938575.1). Taxonomy (NCBI): domain Eukaryota; kingdom Metazoa; phylum Chordata; class Amphibia; order Caudata; family Ambystomatidae; genus Ambystoma; species Ambystoma mexicanum. The sequence continues at coordinate 890,967,628 of NC_090939.1, forward strand.
CCATAAGGCCTCACTACGAGTTTGGCGGCAGCCATGGCTGCCGCCAAACCGGGCTCCTTTACCGGGTTCCCAGAATGAGGAATTACCGGGCCATTCCGAGTTCGGAGGGCCTAGTAATTCCTCCCTCTGGGAACCCGGGCCCGGACCTTCCCCATTCCCATCTGAGCCCCCATAGGGCTCAATGGGAATGGGAGAGGGAGCTAACAACGGGCCGATTACGACCGGCCCGTTTATAGCTCCTTCTTCCCCTTGCGGGACCCGGTAAGGACGCCTGCTTTTACCAGGCGTCCTTACCGGGTCCCGCGAGGGGATTTCGTAATTTCACAGAACGGGTTTAACGGGTCCGCCTCCATTAGCGGAGCCCGTTAACCCGTTCCGCGAAGGTCGTAATGAGGCCCATAGTGTTTCATCTCCAGCCACACTGACCCTGTACACAGATTCATGCAGGACGTGCAGTCAGAAAATTAAACTTGTAAAAATCTCTTTGGTGTCAGTAATGTTCCTACCCCGTTGCCAAGCAACTAAGTGGGAAGTTGCCAATTTTCTCCCCCTGTACTGTGTGCCTCTGGGTGATATATCTTCTGTTAAACAGTCTGTCTTTGACTATGTATGATTTGAAGATGAGCTGGAAGTGATGTCTGTTGTAGCTAAATGCACACTGTCTTCTGCTCAGTGCATACTATTAGGTAGTTGAACTATGAGTGATGTCTTATCATTAAAGGTATATGCTGCATCTTGCTTGTATGTGCATGCATGTATGAAACGATGACTAAGAGCAGGTAACTATCACACATGTATACACCAATAGGAGGATTAACTACATAACAAATTAGCCCAAGTCAGGTTGAGATGCTACACTAGCTCAATTCATTCCATTACAGTCTGGTATTTGTAAACTTGGCTTTATATTCTGAAACTAAAACTACAATTATTGTACACGAATACCGAATGAAGTGTACTTAAAGCAAGTGCTTGAACTATTCTGCCCTTATGTCCAAACTCAAGCGCTTTGTTGCTGCATATTATTAAAACATACTGCAAATAAGCAACAAAAGATCAGTCATTTGCCCCGATAGCTATTCCTCCAGATTATTTGGATAATTCCAGGAGTAAAAAGGGATTGATGTAAAGGTGTCTCAGAGGCTTGCAGTTATTAAGTCACTCTACTCAATTCCCCACTCTGCACCCCCGACACACAACTACAAACATATTATCACAATCAATATGCACATAAAAAGTGAGCTAAAACCTTTAAGGGTAGTCTGGGGATGGAAGGCCCAGATAACAAAAGGTAAGGTACATTGCTGCATATGCAGGTTAATTGCACGTAACCCCCCCCACCACGATAGAGAAAAAAAGAGGTCAAGTGCAGCCCATGCAGCAGAAGTGAAAGCTTCTCTTGTACAGAAATGGCAAGCTACACCAAAACCCACATCTTACCTTCTCTCTGCTGACCTCACTCAACTCACTGTTACAGGGTCATGGACTTGATTGACCCTGTGAGGTTGCCTCCTGGACTCTTCCAGACCTGGGACAGTAGGCCTAGCTGGGCGTAAATCCAAGCAAAAATTGCCCAGAGGTGGGCAGGGGAATTTGGGGATTTACAGACAGTCCGTGAACCCCCCAACCCCCACCCCTGCGCTTATGAACACTACCTGTACTGTAGTGAAGGGAATGGAATCAAGAACATAAATGGAATTAACTGAGGTTTCTTCTTCCAAACAGAAATGAAAACTAAACACACAACCAATCAACCCCAAACGTTTCCAGGCGAATGGTGGGGCAAGAGGAAAAAACGAGGAGTCAGAAGGGACTGCAGGGGAGATCCAGAAATCCTCCACAAAACGAATTAGTAGCAAAACCTACCAGCACAGGAAGTAAACCATGAGAAAAACAAGCAGCCAAAGCATCCGGCTGCTTACCCTGCAAATAAAGACTGAAAAAAGGGGCTGGGCTAAGAAGGTGTTTTAAAGATTTGCACCTGTGTAACCCAGCCCCAGGGAAAATAATAGACACAGATTGGTCCACAGAGGCAGGTGAGCGCTCAAACCAATGGAAGGTGTGGGGTGGGGGGGTTAGAACCAGGACAAATGGGGAGTAAATGAGAGAGTGCTATTTGCAGTGGTGAAGTCAGGAGGTATGGTGGCCGACCGAGAGACCAGGTGGTGGACGGATGGTAGAGGTGGGTCCTAAAGAGTTGGTGGCAGAGCTAGCTGGCGCAAAGTGCAGGTGATGTATTGGCTGTGTGGGAGAGTGGTACCATTTTGGTAAGAGTGAAGCAGTGAGTGAGAGTGTGTTTGTGAGACCAAGGATAGTAGGGACAGAACTACGTGGGTGAATGAGGGTAGTAGGTAGAGTACAAGGACTTAGTTGTTGGAAAAGAGGGAGACTAGTATGGAAGGGTGAGCAGGGCACCACATCCCTAAATAGGTCGGAAGAGTGAAGCGGGGTGAGCATAGTAGGGTGAGGAGGGGTGAGGAGCAACGCAGTGTTAGAGAAAAGGAGCAAGGAAGGGTGAGAGAAAAGGAGCAAGGAGGGATGAGAGTGAGCGTGTGGACTGTCAATGGGACAGGAAAGGTAGGGAGAGTGCGAGGTAGGGAGCAAAGAATTGTAAGACAAAGGGCAGCAGAACACGGAGAGCAAGTGGGAGAGAGAGTGCAAGGATCAGGGTGCCTGTTGATGGAACAGATCAGAACCTTGACATTACAATTGACGAGCTTTGAGTAATACTTTTTAGTGTTAGGGCATCCTAGGGGTGTACCAGAGGAAGAAAGATAGATACGGCAGAAGAAAGGGGGGCACACCAGTGTTCAACCTGTAGTCATACATTAGAATTTTGCCTGGGTCAATGTATCCCTTTATCCTTCAGAAGTTGCTAAATTGGGTACCTTGACAGTCATTCTCCCCTTTCCTTTCAATCAAACGATGGAGCGCATGCCAAGATAACTCCACACATAGAACGATGATCGAATATTTGGATGCATCTCTTAAATGCTGCCTGCTCAGTAGACAATAACGGGCAAGCTAGCATTCCACCGTCCATGACTGCACCAATCATAACTTTCAACCTGGGACTGTAAGACTCGACGGAACTATTCAAATGGTCCTGCAAACCAAAAGGATGGATTAGATTTTTACATAATAGCCAATCTGGACACAAAGACCAATGAGAGTTGTAACTTCTACAACCAGAACGAAATAGAGATTGACCCGTTCAGGTCAGCCTCACCGACGTGCAATATGTCTGTGCACTTCACTTCTATATCTTTTTCTTCTCATCAAGCAATAAACATGGACAAAACCCCATAATCATAAAATGGAACCTGGAACAGTAACAATAGCACATCTCAATGGATAGCTTGACTGGAACTCTACAGCTTTAGCCTCGTCCTAACATTCCAAAAACAATAACAGGACTTTTCAGGTGCCCAAAAGCACCTCCTCCTTCACCATTTAATCTACGAGCACCCTTAAGCTTTTCACATGGACCAAAATGACAATAGCTGATTTACGCCTGCTAACACCACACCAAACACAGGATTTTTTTCGGGGAGTATGCAGCTTAGAGCTTGCGTCACATTTTTGGGTCCATTTCATTATACACCATCACACAACTAGAACACAGCTATACCCCTGACAAATTCGGCCTAGCTGTTCACATACGAATACTACCCCATGAACACCTCATCACCCTAATAAAACCCAGCTAGCTGAGCACATTCCGGCCTAGTTGCTCGAATAATGCGTCCTTCATGCCTAACGCAGCCAGAGCCCAGTCTGGGTGTCCACCCACCAGACTGCACACATCCAACTGATATCTCCAGCACCATACCTAACGCTAGGATGCAGCTACCATCCGGCAAATACATCAGCTGCGCACATATCTGGTGCACCCACGCACCCTACAACACTATCTCTCTCTACTGACCAGAACTACGGTTCCCGAGGGCGTTCAACCTAAAAGCGCTTTGAGGTCATACCAATGAAACATAAGGCACTATATAAATGCCAAGTAACATAACATAACATAACATAACTGTGCCCTGCAGGGGCTCTCTCCATGTCCCTGCACTGGCATCTCATAGATTTTGCCTTTTTCACTCTGTATAAAGACATACCAAGGGATCAATGCCAAAGATCACACAGAGCCATATCAGCACTCAGGACTGTTACTTCTGGCCTGCACTCATCAATGCCACAAGTTTCACACCTCTCTTCTCGCTTATAATCACTCTCCTCATTGTTTTGCAGAACCACAAGGCTACCACAGGTTTCACAGTTGCGCTATACATTACATGATCGCTACGTTGGGGAGTGATAATACTTATTTCAGCTTAGATCAGGGATGTACCAACCATGAAGTCCTAGATTTTTTTTAAAAACATGATATTGTTTTGCTAAATTTGAAGAAATGGACAAGGGTTCGATGGAACATTGTTATGGATTATCTGTTTAAAGTGCTTAGTCAGCACTTAAAGGATAACGGCAGAAATGTCCTTTTAGAATTGCAAAGTGCATGTCTGGCCGAGGTGCAATTCATGGTTCTGTGGGTTGGACCTTGAAGGTACATGATGAGAGGCAAGATCAGGAGGTAATTGCAGACTATTCAAGTCTTTTTTACATATTGTTTTCATATATTCTCGGAAGGATAGCAGAGGGGCACAATGACACCGAGCAACACAGGTTCGATCCCCGGGTTCCGCCCTTAGAAACCTCTGGGTATTAAGTGCTTTGTAAATACCCTATCTTATACATTTTAAGCTACGACAACAAAGTGACTGATCACAGAAATTAAGGGAAACTAAGGAAAAAGCCCATTCCCATTAAATGACAGAAACCCCTAGGAAAGCAACCAATCGCGAACAGTGATAGACATACACAGGCTAGTAAGTCAGGGAAGTGCTTGTAGACTTAATGGGCCTTAATTCGAGTTTGTCGGTTTGGTAAAAGATTGGTGGTAATTCTGTTACTGCAAGTTATTTTGGTGGTAATGGAATTAATACAATTTTTACCTCACTACTGGATTAAAAGTTGCCATTGAAGTGGGGGATATAGATATAGATATAGCCAAGAGCTGGAGGCAAATCCTCCCCTCCAAAGCCAAACTTGGAAAAATGACTGTAGCCAGAATGACTGCCTATGGTAATCCTACAAATATCCCCATGGTGTCCTATGGACTCCAAAAATGGGTACTAAGACCGCCTCCTGCAATTTACAACCCACAGTTATTTTGCAGGAGTGAGTGGTAGTAACAGAAATCAAGTATCATGTTTCCACACTGACACAGTTTTCTATGGCTGCCTGTGGAGGCTCTCCCGACTATTGTGGAACCACATGCAACGATCTAGTTGTTTTCAAGATGGCCACTGTCCTGTGCTGGCTTCCCGCACAGTCTCCAGTACATCTATCGTGCAGAACCGGAGTGCAGCGCCATACTTCTGCCTGCTGCTTGAGGTGAGATGCTTGTCCTTTTTCCGTTTCTTCTTTCCTCCATGTTGCTCTTCTCGCCTTCCTCGTTCTCTTGTCTTCTGTTTCCTCCTCGACCTGGATCCTGCTCTTCCTCCTTATGGTCCCCGACCTGACCCAGCCTGTCAGCTTGTTGCTGCCTCTTACCTGGAGCCAGTTCCCAATCTTCAACAATCAGCTCACCTTACTATTGGTAAACCAGCACAGCAGCCCTAGAAGTATTTTTTCCAGGAATTGGGTTTTTCCTCCACCTTGGTCCACCCTTCAAGAGCCATCAGGTGGCCACTGCTATTAAGTCACAGAGCACAGGCTGGTGCTCTATAGGGATAGACACAGAAAAAGTTCCCAGTTAGGGAACTCCCATCCCCTGCACACTTTCAACGGCTCTATATATGAGCCCAGCAATTTAGAATATGTCTCAGTAATATGTGTCACATAATTCATATTGTTCCTGTATAAATCAAATTTCAACAACCAATTTGTTATAATAAATAAGCATCATCATTCTTTATAGGTTTAACATAAAAATGTGATATTCATGTTGCCCAACGCGTTTCGAGGTGGTTCTCTTCTTCAGGGGCAAGTCTATACATTCAAATCATATCTAGAACAAAATCAAAATATGCAATTATTGATACTTGTTTCATAATTTGTATACCACAAGTTAGAATCACATTTTACATTGTAAACATGCCGCTTTGAAGTAGTTGATCATATCATTAATGCAAATCCCCATTTTATCCCTTCCTAGTCGCAACATGTCCTATTCCAATGCTTACTGGCTCTACATTAAGAAGCACATTTATGGTACATGTGAATTGAGGACCGTCATGTTGCAAAATCTAAGGACTCTAAGGACTGCTCAAAGCCTGACTCTCAGTCCTCTTTCTTTTTTGTTTGACAGAGTAAAACCATGGGTTGTTACTGCCCGAAATACACATCTGTGCCCAAACAGTGAACCCAGTTTATGTGCGACAAAACGCTGAGCTTCTTCAAAATAATTCGATTTAATGGGGGGAATGGACAATATAAATGAGTCAAATTCTATGATATGTACATATATAATATAGAATTCTGCTATAAGATATTGATTGATTTGAATTTTCTAATTGATGTTCATGTTTTTGTTGTTGTTGCAGGATCCGGCTTTGGAGCCGCTACAAAAGCTATGTGCATTGGCATGAGATACTGGAAGCCAGAGGCACTAGACACCCTTATTGAAGTGAGCATTGAGTGTGGCAGAATGACTCACAATCACCCCACAGGTATGGAGGCTAGGTGAAAGTATGTCAAAAGCAGGTGGTCGGAATTTGTTATATGCTACAAGAGCGTATTTTGAAACCTCTGTGCATAACGTGGCTTGATAATGATGTTGGTCGTGGTGGAACATGCTTTTGGGATGTATTCATTGATTCATTGATGAAAAAGGCAGAACCACAGCTTATAAACGTATGTACAGCAGCTGTTTTCACTGCAGCAATTTGAAACGTTGGGGATTCGTTCTGGATGTTTTTTGCAATTTTACTGTTAGTTTTTTAAATGGGTCGGTCCACTTCCTAACTCCCATCTGACCCACCCCCACAACCTCACACTGCCACCTACCACCTGTGAGGGGTCAGAAATGCGAGGCGGACACAAGTTTGTAATATTCTCAGACATTTTATTTAACAGAAAATGGGTTGGAATAATGCCGCAATAGCCCTATCTCAAGTAAAGAGGTTCCCTGCCTAGGAAACTAAAACTCAGAGTTAGTCTGTGTCATTTAGTTAGTAACTTAGAAACCATCCTTGTGTCCAAAACATTCTAAACTGAACCTCACACTATAAACAAACAAGTAAGAGAGCAAGGAAATGTATCCGACTTATGTTCAGTGTAAAGTGTCCATAATCAAAATATAAGGATACATCCAAAAGGCGTTTTCCAAGGAGAAACCCTTGGATCCAGAGGGTGGTTCCCATCCCCTGGCGTGCTAGGTAGATTGGCAAAGGGTCTCTTTTAAATAATATTTTCTTCAGGCTTTTACACCCGATTCAGAAAGTTCTTGTTCCAATAATAAATTCCAAGAAAAATAGTCTTTCTTTAGCTTTTCTTGTAACCTTTAAGGATCGTCTGGTGTGCTCATGGGGTTCTTCAGATCCCCTGGTATACTCTCCTGCCAGGTATCTTCCCCTAATGTCTTTACATAAATTTGATGAATCTCCTTGTAAACTCCCCTGCCAGGAACCTGCCAGGTATCTTTCCCCAAATGTCAGCTGCCTGGTGTTGTCGCTTTACCAGGACCTCTTATTGGTGTTACTGTTCTTTCAATATATCACATCAGTATCTACTTTGTTCTGTTCAATGTAGTAGGGTAACACATATATCAGTTCTCCCCCACATTGACATCTCTTGCATAGATAATTGTTTAGGTTTTGTTGTGGCACTTTTTCTTGTCGGTATTCATATCTTCTTTCTTTTAAGGATTGATTCAACATTAGGTTTTGTTTATGTTTAAATCGACTTTGAGCATTGCCCAATATATAATTAACTTGATTGCCTGTGTGTCGGTACACCCCGGGCTCCCTAATGGCTATGGGACGACTCACAAGGTAATTTACAGCATCTCCGATTTATGGCGTGCCTTTGCAGGGAAGCTTCCTCCCGGGATTGGCTTCCTCCATGATACCGACGTCTTCTCAGTGGCTCCTGCAGTTCCGCATTCACTCAACGGCTTCCTTCTCGGACCTGGACCGGAGACTGCTTTTTCCTGACACGACTGCACCTCCAGGAGCTTCACTGTGCTTCTTGGTGCTCCCACGGTCTTTCATGTATGCCTGCTAAGCTTCTGCTACCTTCACGCCACGTTGGTAGTTGTGAGTTACGCTCGCGAGTCGCCACATGGATGTGCCCGTCTTCTCCTTCACGGTTCTCTATCGTTCTGCCTTTGATATTGCAGATGCCATTTTAAAATTTCCAGGGTATTGTAGATTGAGCGAAACAACTTGTCTGCACGTTAGTCTTTTGACTTTGCTCAATCTGCATCAACTCTTCCATCCTCTTTTTCATCTCAGTTTTGAGGCTTTATGGGAGATGCAGTTCATAAATGTAATTGGATTTCTACAATGATGTTAAAAACGTTCACATAAAGAAATGTCAAAACCAGAAGATGTTTTATGTGTGTTTTGAATTTAAGGAATACATGGAGCCATGTCTAGAGTGACAGTATTCCATTAGCAGTTTAGGTATCTTAGAGTTTTCTTCAGGGGAAAGGGGAGAATACTGCGTCTCATCCAATGGAATCATCCCTTCCACTGAGGTAGTGGTTCCCTCCCATGAGATCCTCCCTCATATAGCCACCCCCAGGATCAGGTAGCAGGTGACGTCCCCTGGCCACATAGGAGGAGGGTAATGCCAGGGAATCAGTGATGTGTCGATCGGATTCATCACACCCCTCAAATCCCCTACCCCAAACACACAACACAGTTATATTTATTAAAAAAAAAGAAAAATCACCAAAAACGGTTGCAGCAAAAATACCACATTTAACATAGCCACAGTGGAAACAGCCGCAGCAAAAAAAACAGTAACTGACATACACAAATAACTGTTGTAAATGTTTTAAGAAATGTCTTGTTCAATATTAAGAGAAGTCTGTTTTATTTGGAAACTTTAACAGATATATTAACATGTACTGGTTTAGCACCATCAGAATAAACTATGCCACCGTTTGCATTGGTGTGAGAAATGGATTCGAGGTCACTATTTCGTGCGACACGTGTCCTGGACTTTCAATTCGTGTCCCTTCCCCCACAACCCATCTAGTGTTTGGGAGATTGGGGTAATGCCTGTCTGCCCTCCCTTCCATTGTGCACCCCATGATTTCCATTTTTTCTTTTTAATGGGATGCAAAGTCCTTTACTGCAGGTTCATTTCCACGGTATATTAACCCGTTCCTATTGGAATTATTTGAGCACACACATGCCCCAACACGTTAAACTCGTTGAGATAACTTACGTACTTACAGATTCCCTCCAAATCTCCTTGGTTTGGAGTCCACAAGTGCCTGCTGATTTACCCAAATCTTACTGTCGTACCTTACATTTCTCCATAATGTCCTGTCTAATGTTTCTAGCAAATATCCAAAATAATGTATCCAAGCCCCACCAATATCCCCTGCAAATTACCCTATTGGCCCTTGCAAATGTTTGGGTTTGTAGGTATTTGTATAAACAGTCCTGTGTTCTGTGTCAGATTCTAGAGCGAACAATTTGTCTGTAGAACTGCAGGGAAGGTTTGTAACAAAAGGTGTGGGGGCGGGGTTGGTATTTGCACTATCAGCACGTGCCTGATGCTATTGAGTATTGGGAGCTGAGAGAAAGTTGCCAGTGGAAGGAACTGAAGAGGAAGAAAAGACTCAACCATAACGCATGCCCGTTGGCTAACTTAGTTCAGAGGACCCTCCACAACATTACATGTCCCGAATCGCTGAAATGCTGTCTGCAAATTTCACTAATGTTTACTCTGAGATGTTTTACAAAATGTGCAGCACGTTCCCACTCCTTGAGGATGAAAAGTTCACACTCCGGTTAACAGCCTAGCAGTGGACAAGTTAGATGCATTGGGGGTAACAGTTTCTCGCTTTATCATATCCAGCATTAATGTCCCAGGAAGGTTAAAAGGGATATATTCATATTCAAAGGTTCCAGTAGAGCAGCACTGTGCATTCTGACAAATGTAATGCTGGAAGGTGTTTAGATCTTGCACTAGACCAGCATAGTGTGAAGGAGGTAGTGCTGAAAAAATCAGATTCTGGTCCCACGTCTTCCATTAAACAAATACAGCTCTGTGTGTTTTGCCTTACTTGCCCCTTTCTTCCTTGGACCTGTGAGGGAGTCTTGCCTCAGTGTCTATTGGGTACAGGAGGCGGTCTCAACTTCTACTAAAAGCCCACACCAGCGTGGACTGTGGCGCTGTGTGCAGCAGTGTGTGTTTTGTGTGTTTGGCACTTTGTGGTGCTTTCAGGAAGCAGGGGCGACTTGAGAGCTAAGTACTGGTGTGGAAAATGAACTGTTCTGGACAATATGCCAGTACGAAAAGGAAACTGAGTTTTTCTTTCTCTCCTTCGTTTACACTGCAAAGAAGTAATACTAGCTATGATCGCCAATTTTCTGACATAATCTGTCCATTCTGTAAGGACTGTTTTTCCTCCGATTATCTAGGGGTGACTGCGGGCCGGCGGCCTTTGAACCTCTGGTAACTTAATTGTGGTTTGAACTACATTATTATAAAGCGCAGGAGGTGGCTGTAGACTGACTTGGCCTTTGAACCTTGCTGCGCCTAAACATCATTGTACTTATGGCTCGGTGCTAACTGTTAGGATTGCAGTATAATGCCTATGTCCAGTCGAAGATATTCTCTACGCTCAAAGGAACGAGAGGTGTGCTCTAGAGTTTTGGCAGCAAGTCGGACGTTGAAAAAGAAGGGAAACGCTAATAAAAGCAATCAGCAATCGAAGGCAACTTTGGTGGGAGTTGCACATTCGATCTTGGATATTGAGGTTGCCCCCTCTGTACGTGGCAAGATTACGATGTTCCTAAATCTGTCAAAAATACAAATACTAGTGATCCTGACTCAGTTACTACTTCTAAAGCTCCAAGCAGTGCCATGATTATTGAGCACAACCAATATGTGAAAAGTCAAATTGATAACAACTCCTTACTACATTTGTGTCTAACTATTCACGCAGTGACAAACACAATAATTCAGCCACTTAATATGGCAGAGCAAACCATAGGAAGCAAAGATCCTTGCCCCATTCCGCCTTCCAGCCTAGCAAAATGACTTAATCTTACAGCAATTGCTATAAATGCTTACTTTTCCTCACCCAAACGGCATGCATGCTTTTCTTCAAGTGACGCTTCCTCTTTGAATGATCCAACCATTGAACCTGAGTTTATGATTTTTCTTAAAGCCTTGATCTCACTATGTAATGTCATGCACAAAGATAAGCAAATCAGGAAACAGGATCTAAACGAGATTGCAGAAATGCTACTCCCTTTGCAGACTACATCAATTCCCTCATGTAATAATAAGCCAGATGAAGCAAATACTGAAGTGAGTATTATTCAAAATACACAGGATAATGAATGTTCTAATGACGCTGAGGCCTATGAGAGTTTTAACGCAGCCTCACCACATCAAGAAATGGTGCTATTAGACAAGCATTTGAACCAGTGGGCACCCAATAAAAGTGCACGTCAAAATCAAAGAACTGTGTCGCGACAAAGGGGAAGGACCTTGGCATAGTAGGGGTGAGTAGACAAGGTTTGGTGACAGCTTTTTCTAGTAGCTTACTTGTCAGGAAACTACAAAGAGGTTTGCTATTATTCCAAATAAGGCTCAAGCAAATAAAAAGAAAACTATGCTGGGATATATACCTGGTCTACAGTTGAAGAATAGGACCAGTCCACAAAAACAAGAGAGGTTGGGCACTAAGTCAATTAAGGATAAATGTTTTTGCTCAGTGAATTAGACAAAAAAGACAATAAGATACCTACCACATTGGAGGAGAACTTACACTTGGTTTGGAGCAAGAAGATGGTGGAGTTAATATCGAATATACGGATACTGCTGCTTCAATAGAGGATGTAAACCGTAATCTGCTGGATCTTGACCATCTCTCCTCCCAAAAAATGTATTTTGCCTCAAATAAGATACAAATTATAGATTTTCATGCAACATCGCCTAGCCCTTTTTTAAACCAATCAAATGTACTAGAATTGCTTCATCAAGTGACTGCACTAAAAATGATTATGACTCCATAAAACAAGTTGAAATCCTGCAACAATGCTGAGAAACAAACTGGCCAGTGATTCATTTTGTATCCCCTATTATTACTGAGTTTACCATGACCCAGGTTAACAGTTTTCTGCAGGTGATATACAAAATTATTAATGAGATAAAGGTGAAGCCAAGGTATGAGATTATGCCAAAAAACTCTAAAAGGGGAGAATCTATACCAGCTCATATAATAAAGGATGTTGTAACTAAGATATGTCAGTCATTCCACGTAAAAAATCAAGTGGATTGGTACATGACACCGAAGCTTGGCCCTATTCAGAAATGGATGGGGTTGAGTGACTAAAGTATCCTAAGAATGTAATTATTAGTTCTTGGAATTCAAGGGGTTACAGGTCCCTTGTTTCATGCAGGACATGGCTCTGGACGGTTTTACCATGTTTCAAAGGAAGGCACGCAAACTTGAGAAAGGTCGCCTTTTCGGTGGTCTGATTACAGTGGTTGCAATCTACTTAAAGGCCAAAGAGTTTCTCCCTCTACAGCAATCAAAGCAGGGGCTAGCTGTTATGGTGGCATTGTCTTTGAAATGTGGGAATGATTTCATCCTTCTAATAAATGTATATAATCCGCTCGGGATGCTAAGCTGAATCAGATAATTGAGCAGTTGGAACTCCTGATTACAACATGGAGAGCTAGTTACCCGGGTGGTGATAACTACATAATAGGTGATCTTAATTTTCATCGACCAAAATATAAAGGAGCTGAAGTAGCAGTCTGTCATGATTACTTTTATATGATGAACCCACTTGAATTATGGGCTCTAAGAACCTCTGAAGTGAAAATGAGACATGACACTAGCTGCTGGCTTTTATTTTTTCAAGCATATCAATTATTCCAACTAGTAAATGTTAAAGGTGAAGAACCATACTATACTTGGTCGAATGGTGTACAACATTTGTGGATTGATTTTATTCTAACTATAAATAATGTTTTTATGAACGTTAGTAATTTCAATCTTTTCTCTAATGATCATAGTGACCATGTTATAATTGAATTTACTCTTGTTTTAAAGTTTGCATTATCCCATAATCATTTGACTGGTGGGATCAAAATTAATAGCGGAGGCAATAGAATAAGGTGGACGGAAAGTAACGTGACCAAGATTGGTACTAAATTGTTGTCTCTTAGCGAAAGGAAATGTTATGAATTTCACTAATATTAAGTCGTTTTATCAGATTATTTATTCTTTTAATCCAAATGTTGTTATAGAACAAAGAAAAAAAAAGCCACATGGAAGATAAATATATCAGGAAGTGTATGACAAAGAAGCAGTTCATGAAGGATATACGATGGGTCAGAAAACATTTACAGGGTGAGGTGGATAAAACTTACAGTATTAAAAAGTTAAAGCCATACTTTAAAAATTGGTATAAAATGCATAAGGGCACTATTGCTTCTGCTCAGTGGAAAGCCATGTGGTCAGTTTTAAAGGATAAGAAAACTAAAATGTTCTGGTATATTTTCCATAAATGTAATGCCATTCCACAGTGAAAGAAAGAAATCCTATTTCGTCTATGGGATGGGAGAATTGCATATTAGCTCTCTATTTTAGAGAGAATGAACATGAAAAATACTACGTTTATCAAACTTTGGAAGATAAAGAATTTTTCAAATTCTGCCAGGAGGATATTGAAACAATTATAAAAGAGCTAACCCTCAAATATGGGCGCACATTCTGTTCAATATCTTTCAGACTATTGTGAAAACCAACGAAATACCAGAATCGCAGAAGCTGTTCCATATTTATAAAAAAGGACCTAGGGGCGCTCCTGGAAATTATAGATTACTGGCCATGATAGACTCTAGTGCTAAGATCTTTTGTAAGTTATTACAACAATACATTAATACATGGTTAGAGAAAGAGAAGATCTTAAGTATCCAACAGTTAGGATTCAGAAAGGGTTTTAGCACCATCACAAACCCACGGATTTTAATGTATTCTATTCATAGCACCCTGTTGGATCGAAGTAAGACACTCTGGGCCTGATCACGACTTGGCCATTACCGCCGGCGGTATTACCGCCGGCAGTAATAGCCCTACCGCCAAACTCCCCGGCGCTAATAGTGCCGGATCACGAGTTTGGCGGTAAAGTAATTCCCCATTCCCCATTGAGCCCATTCGGGAATGCCCCATTCCCCATTGGGCTCAATAGGGAATTTTCGCGCTCTTACCGCCGGCGGATTTCCCGCCGGCGGTAATAGCGCGAATTTTTGGCGGATTTCCCCCCAGCTCAGAGCTGGGGCGAAATCCGCCGAAGCCCTGATTCGGCGGACCCTTAAATCCGGCGGTATTAGCGCTACCGCCGGATTTAAGGGTTAGCGCCGAAGTCGTGATCAGGCCCTCTATCTTTTTCTTCTTGATTTTAAAAAGGCTTTTGACACTGTCAATCACCAAACTTTATGGGAAAAAATTAGGTCACGTAAATCTTATATTTAATAAAGCGCTCTATTTGAATAACAGAGTTCAGATTAGAATAAAACAAGAAGGTTTTTTAAGCAAAGAATTCCAGGTTAACTATGGGGTTAAAACAGGGCTGTACATTAGCCCCTACTTTTTTAAATATATGGTTATCTTATTTTGTTACCCCTCTACAGAACTGTATTAATAACCCACCACAAATTGCACAATTTCTGGTGGCATGGCTTTCATACGCAGACAACATCGTTATTTCTTTTATCAATCTGCTTTGGTTCTACAGAATAGTTTAAGGGCTTTGGAGAGGTTCTTCTTGGAAAATGGCTTGAGCATGCATTTAGGAAAAACCAAGATTATGACGATTAAGACAAATAGACGAAACATAAAATACAATTGGACTTTACAAGGGAAGAAGATCGAGGAGTTATTGAGCTATGTATAGCTCGGTGAACCTATAGCTAATAACATGAACAAGGAGACCCTCTTCAAATCCATTACTGATAGGGTAGTTATAAAGTTTAAAGCTATAAGAGCTTTTATACAAAATTCGGGAGGGCCGTCAACTGAGGATTTGTTAGAACTGTATAAAACTTGTGTGTTGCCAGCTATTCTATATGGACTTGAGATTTATACCCTGAAAGAAACAGTTTGGTTAAGTATTTTGGAGGGAAAACTATGGCGTATGACATTATGATTGCCACAATGTGTCCCTGTGGAAGCTATTTGCAGTGAGCTGGGGATTCTTTCCTTAACTACTAGGAAAATTATATTGGCATGTAATTTTTATGCAAAAATCCTGATGAGCCAGGATAAAACTAAATCCCTATATTCACATTTTTTAAATCAGTGGGGCATTTTTTCTGAGTTCTGTAGCTTTGAAAAAAAAATGGAGAAAAGACATTAACAACTTTTTGATGAATATAGGATGCACGTGTGAAGTTACTGAAAATTTGCCTAGCAAATTTAAAGAAATACCAATTAAAGCAGCCATTTGGGATAGAAATGAAAGATGTACTCATCTAGCTAAGAAATGTAGCTATGCAGAATACTCCAGACAATCCTTTCCTATTGATACTCCCTGTACATATATAGAAAATGTGCAAAACTCAGAGGTTAGAAATTTTTTTTTTTAATATCATATTTTATTGGTTTTATAACATACAACCACTGGTCCTTATAGGGCCAGATCGTAATAACAACAACAACAACTTTCGATGGAATAAATGCTTATATGGTTCACATTCAAAACGTATCTTATAACAAGATTCTTTACTCTAAAGTACATATCTTTACTTTCTATGGCGTTTAGTCATTAAATGTTCGAGAGTTCACATCACGTCTTCCCATCTTTTCCAAATTCTGTCCGCTTTCTCGGGACATCCCCTGGCCTTATACACCCTTCTTTCTATGGCGATGCAGATTTGTACGTCAGTGATCAATTGGTCTACTTGCAGCGTTTCCGCAGCCCCCCATAGCTGCTCTATATTTCTTTTGATTATTGCTGTTGCCGTCATGAAGCAGAGCTTTTCATTCCTTGATAGGTCTATTTCACTGTCTGCTCCTAACAGGAGTAGTTTGGGGTCTCTGGGGATCGACTGATGCAGGACTCTTGTAAGGACATCGCAGCATTGTTGCCAGTAATAGCTGATGTTCGGACACGCCCATAGTATGTGGAAGAAAGTCCCTTCCTCTCCACGGCAGCGTAGGCAATTAGGTTCCGTTATTTTGCCCCATCTATACAGGGCTATCCTTGGATAATAGATTCTGTGTAATATCTTTAGCTGGACTAGACGTAGTCTGGTTGATATGGCGACCTCACGTGGGTACATTAGTATCTGAACCCAATCTTCTGGCATGATCTCCCCAACCTCAGTTTCCCATTTTGTTTTCAGCCGTTCCAGTTCTGGCGTGGCAAAAGAGGTAATAACACTATACATCACTGTGGTGACCTTTGCTTGGATGTGATCTGTAATTACGTTTCGCTCCAGTGGGCTGCTTTCCGACATATCGGAGAGAACAGGAAGATGTTGTTGTAAGGCATGTCTCAGCTGCGTGTAAAGGTAACTCTCCACTTCTGGGAGGTCGAAAGACATAATCAGATCATCATAGGGTCTGATGGCACTGTTTACTATGATATCCTCCACCGTTTCTATCCCGCATCTCGTCCATATTGGCCGCTTTGGCAATTTAGCAACCTCAGGGAGATTTCTGTTGTTCCATAGTGGTTGTATCGGCGTGACCTTGTCCCCCATCCTATGAAGCCATGTGACTCCGTCCAGATGCGAGACGTCTGTGATGCCATATTTCTGGGGGTTATTCTAGGTGTTGCAGCATATATCTCCAGTGGGGGCGATGCTCGTACATGTGGTATTGTGGCTTCTTTGTGTATTGAGTCATTTATCACCGACATTTGGCTTGCCCAATAGTATGTCTGTAGCCTCAGCAGGCCAATGTCACCTTCCCATATTGACCTTTGTAACATTTGAAGTGCTGTTCTCGGGCGTCTGCCAGCCCACAGGAGTTTTCTAAGTATGCCATCTATCTTTTGGAATGTCTTGCTTCTTAGGTTTAATCAACTCCCTACGTTCACAGATTTTGGTGCTTGGAATCATGTTCCTTATTAGGATCGGCAGTTTAAATTATGTAAAATGGAAGTCAAAACCCCTAGATATTTGCTTACCAATTGTAATAAACTGGACATTTTGTACAGAAAGGCTTATGAGGCCCGGGTACATACCTAGAATTCAAATCAAACTGATTGATTAGAAGAATGTATTTATGGGAGAAAATGTGGTCATGAATTTTAATCTATATTATTTGTGGAAATAAATAGTTTAAAAAAACTAGAGGAATTGGAATATTAGCCGATTTTTTTTAAGAAATGTATTTTATGACATGAATTTGTGTAAAAGCTTAAATTTGGTCATGCATTTTTGTCTATTTTATTTGTGGTAAAACATAGTTAATAAACTAGGGAAACTGAATTTTTTAGACTAATTGTTTTAAGAAATGTATTTTTATGACATGAATTTGTGTAAAAAGTTTATAAAGTATGTGTTTTTTGTTAAATGAGTAAATGTGTAAAAGGTTTTATTTAACTAATAAACACAATGAAAAAAAATTAGACAAACACAGTGCTTTATCATGGTTGTATGTAATAACTGGAGGACACACTGGAGGTTTAGCGATACCTTTATTGATCAAACCACAGCCGGCCGTGCAACCGCTCCCTGCTCTTCCAACAGTCGAGCCGGCCACAACCAAAGGTAAACAAAGTTGGAACCATTAGGATTACGAGCGTGGAACTCTACGTGTAGAATTCCACGCTCGTACGCCACAAGCTATTTACTACACTTCTCCCCCCCTAACACACTCAAACAACATACAATGACAACACTCATTCAGGGGAAGGAAAAGAGAATGAATGGGGAAAGAGAGGAGGGGCATGAGGAGAGGTGGAATACCACAAAGAACAATGACCACCTTGCACTAGAACTCAAGACAAAGTCATTATACTTAGAAGGAAACTTCCTGACCCTAACCGGGAGGGACCTACAGGCAGAAGACCCAGGGTCGGGCTCTCTGAGGGTTGTTGCATCTGCCTCCCCACCATTTGGAGAAGGAACGGAACCAATTGGACCAGTAGGTACTCCATCAGCACCCTCCACAGAACCTTCAGCACCAGTGGGTACCACTTCATCTCCCTCCACAGAACCTTCAGCACCCCCAACGGAACCGTCCGGCACTGTAGGTGCTTCAACCGCAGCCCTTTGACCCACAGATGTCAAATCAGCGTCCCTTGGTGACGAACTGTCACCATCTTGGTCAAAGATCACAGGAGGTAGAGGCACAGGAAAACCACTACCATGGTCCCACTCAACGTCACCTTCGCATGAGGCCTTTTCTCCACGCACTACTACGCCTGCCCTTTTTACGATAACTACACGTCTTACGCTCCACCTGGTACCGTCGTCTAACTTCACATAACCACGCCCAGTCTTGGTCACCAACCGCGGCTGCATGTACTTGCTCCAGCCTTTAGCCACAAACCTTGGATTCTTCACGACAACCTGGTCCCCAACCTCCACTCGCAAGGGTCTTCTCAGTCTCAATTGACCCTGCCAAAAAGCCTCCTGTTTGCGGAGCACCCTGTCTAAACCCTGCTGCATGTCCATCTGTGACCGACCCCCGCCACCGAGAGCGGGAACTCTCAATTTAGAGCCAGGCCCTCTCATTAGCTCAAATTGGGACAAACCCGTAAAGGATGAAGGAGTCAGCCTGTATGCCTTGAGTGCCTCCGAAACCACGCTGCCCCACGGCAAACCATTGGCGAGTGCCAATTGTATGGTCCCCTTCACAAAGCGGTTCATGCGCTCAACCAACCCGTTGGCCTCCGGATTATACAGGGACACCCTAGGGTGGCGAATTCCTAAATTGGAAAAAACCTCTTTCATGGTACTTGATACGAACTGAGAACCATTGTCCGTGACCACACCAACCGGTACACCTTCTCTATCGAAGACAGCCAAAAGAAACTCTATCACTTTCACAGTCGTCGCAGAAGTTAGCTCCGTGGCCTCCACCCACCTGGAGGTGTAGTCCACCATCACAACAATGAACCTTAAACCACCACCCAAGGAATCTATGGGTCCCATTATGTCCACAGCTACCTTGGACCACACCTCCTCGGGCACTTCCACAGGATAGATGGGCTGGGCAGCGGTCGCCTTGCTCTTATCGCTGGCTGAACACTCCGCACAGTCCTTGACAACTCTCTCGACATCATCATCCATCCTGGGCCACCAATACACCTCCCTGAGCCTCCTTTTAGTCATGGACCTCCCTAGGTGTCCTTCATGAGCCAATTCTACAAGTCTGCCCTTGAGTGACTCTGGCAGAACTAATCTCAAACCCCTGGCGATACCCCACGGACCCTCAGACAATTCAGACCACACATGACCAAACAACCTTGACAATTCCTCATCACAAATTCCAGTTCTAAGGGCGGACCTGATACTAATCAATACTGTATCTAGACTGCACTCCTCGCTCCACACCTGTTCGCAAACGGCGGGAGCATCGCCAGCTACCAAGTTGCAATCGTCATCGGACAACTCCTGGCTATTATCCAGGCCCCCCAGACGCGGAAAACGGGACAGACAGTCAGTAACAGCGTTCCACTGACCGGGTACGTACTCAACCTTAAAGTTGAATTCTCCCATATCAGCCATCCAACGCATGACCCTGGATGACGCCTGAGATAACCCTTTGGTGGTTAAAACATGCACCAGTGGCTTGTGATCGGTGCGTAATGTATACTCAACGCCCCATAGAACAGTCCTAAAATGCCTTGAGGCCCAGACCGCAGACAGAGCCTCCCTTTCGATCACAGCGTATCTACGCTCTGCCTCCTTGAGCACTCTGGATGCAAAGGCAATGGGGCGAAACGTGCCACCCTCCCACTGTTCTAACACAGCTCCAACGCCATACTCGCTGGCGTCCACAGTTAAGACAGTTTTCCTCAACGGGCAAAAGGATGCCAAGGAAGGAGCTTGGTCTACGCCCACCTTCAAGTTCTCAAACTCACACTGACACTGATCAGACCAATCAAAATGTGCGCCCTTCTTGAGTAATGCCCTCATGGCAACTGTTTTGTCAGAATATGCTGGTATGAATCTGCTGTAATACTCAGCGAGACCCAAGAAGGATCTCAACTGGTCCTTATTGACTGGGGGAGGCGCATCACGCGAAACCTTCACTAATTCCTCCTTAGGATGAACCCCTTCAGCATCCAAGGTATGTCCTAGATAAGTTACACTCTCCACACCCACCTTGCACTTGGTCATCTTGACTGTGAGACCACTCTTCTCTAACACACCCATCACTCGCAGGACTCTCTCGTCTTGCTCCTTACGGGACCTACCCTAAACCAATATGTCATCTTGGAAGTATTCCACACTGTTGATGCCCGTAAACAACTTTTGCATAACTCGCTGGAAAACTGCTGAGGCGGAAGCTAAACCGAAAGGCATTCAGCAAAAGCGAAATGCCCCAAACGGTGTGATGAAGGAGGTGAGTGGGCGTGACTCGCCATGAAGATCTATCTGATGATAGGTAGAGGAAAGGTCGAAGGTGGAAAAACAGGATGCGCCCCCCCACCAAAGAGAGCATCTCGCTGATGTTCAGCAAAGGATGCCTGTCGATCCAGATGTTGCAATTTAAGTCTCTGAGATCGACACACATTCTCATGCCCGCATCGGATTTGCATGCCAAAACCACAGGAGCCAACCACTCCGATGACTCCACTTCCTCAATTACTCCTGCTTCCAAGAGTTTATCGAGTTCGGCCTTAAGTGAGTCTCGGGCAACAATGGGAACACGTCGAACCTTGTGTACAACAGGGGTGGCACCTCTTTTTAAAACTATCTTGTGTGCAAAACCCAGCAGCTTGCCTAACTTAGATGTAAAAACAGTGGGAAACTTGTCTTGAAGCAACTCTGCCGTCAAAGATGCAGTCACACCCTCACTGCTCCCACCTGCATCAGTCCTTCTGCATCCTTCACTCACACTTAAAACTGGGATGGCTTTCCCAGGGCGAACTTCCATCTCCAGGGCAGCTTGCTCGTCCCACCCTATGACCGGATCACCCTTGTGTGCCACATAGAGTTTACCCTTGGTTCTCCGCCCTTGGAACTCTATGTCAACCCAATCAAAACCTAGAACTTTAATGGGAACACGCCCGTAGGCGCAAGGGTTGATGTCAGAAGGATGCAAGTCAGTCACTTCCTTCTGAAATTTGGAGTGATATAGTTCAGGCGATATCATGGTATAGGGGGATCCTGTATCAACCATCAAATCAATCATCACAACATCTTCCTTGCCGAGTCGACGCTCAACAATAACCCCTCCTTGACACAAACATTCAAAATTGAAGAAGACCCCATATAACCAATCACCGTCACCTCATCCTCTTCATTTGGGTCAACCATTCGCACAGTTTCCTTAGCATGAGTATTGCCCCTGCACATACGGGCATAATGACCTTTACTTTTGCACTTCCTGCAAGCCACAGCGGTGGCTGGGCATTCCTTCGACCCTGCCAAATGCCCCACCAACCACATCCTCTGCACACATCTTTCGAGTTGAACGTCCCCTTGAACTCCTTGTCTTTGGCCCTGGCATCATCCCCCTTGCGTGGCTTAACCATGTGTACAATGTCACTTCTTTCAGTCATTTCCTTCACACTCTTTCTGGATTCTTCCATGACATGGGCAATTTCGATCACTTTCTCTAGTGATGGGTCTCTCTCCGTCCACAACCTTTCCTGACCCTCGAGCCACTTGTCCTCATCATAATTTGGTTGCGAATATATTCCTCCACCACACCCGTGAACTTACACGTGGCTATCAATGTGCGTAGGGCAGTTACGTATGAGTCGATCCCTTCACTCGGGCCTTGTACCCTTGAGAAAAAGCGATATCTATCCAGAACTATATTGGCCCTCTTCACAAAACGCCCCTCCAATTTGTTGAGGGCAGTCTCATAAGCAAGCACGGCTCCCTGGGCAGCACCTTCACCCTCACCATTATCGGGGGTGGGGAGGCCAACACATCTGGACCAGGCAAATGTCTGAAAATCCTAAGACCCTCTGTGCCGAGGCAATTGAGTAAGGCTGCTTCTTTGTCATCATCCGATGGTCTAGCACTTCCTGATGCCCTTAGGTATACCGTAAAACGTGTCCACCCACAATTCCCAGGCATTGGGTGGTTCCCCCAGATTGGGGAGGAAGGCGGGAGGAGGTCGAGCGTTGCTGTGCTGCATGGTTGGAGAATCCAAACCCTTACTTGCGGGCACGGGGGGCGTAAGATTGTTCCTAATGGGCCTTGGCGCAATGCGGGAGTAGGCCTTAGCAAGGGCAAGTAACTTTTGATGTCACACTCTACTGGCAACTGGGTCTGTGAACAATTACAGTTCCAATACGTTATGACTATGCCACAGTCTTGAGTTTAGCCAGGTATGCACTACCGCGTTGAAACCTAGGCAGGGGAGAGGTTAACTGGTGCCCCGAGGTCTCAACACAACTGCCTGCCCACTGGATTCCCTGGGCGTGTGCGTCGGAGACAGGGGTTGAGGTCGGGGCCATGCCCCTCTACGCGACGAGCGCAATTGAAGAAAACGGGTAATCCTTCTCTTACGGGGGCTCGTTACTCTGTGCCAATGAGTTTGTCTCCTGCAGACTCTGCCCCTTTCAACGTGGGGTGGGCTGGTACGCTGCGCTGCGCCGGCTCACCTTCCTATCTCTGGCTCCGAGCCTGTGCCTCTGCCGTTGCCAGACCCGGCAGCGCCGCTCCGCGCCGCGCTCGACCCCAGAGGGGAGCACAGCGCGCTGGCTCCTAACGGCGACACTGCCGATGGTGGAAGGGTCCGGGCACACAAAGAACGGCAGCGCTGTGACTGGGAGGGGACTCTCAACGGCTTTGTGTGTTAGGGACTGGATACAGGAAGGCGGCTAGTCTCCGGTGGCAGGACAGCACGGCCGGCGGTTCAGGCGCGTGGGTTCAAGGGTTGATCGCTAGTTGCCAATGTAATAACTGGAGGACACACTGGAGGTTAAACGATACCTTTATTGATCAACCCGCAGCCGGCCGTACAACCGCTCCCTGCTCTTCCAACAGTCGAGCCGGCCACAACCAAAGGTAAACAAAGTTGGAACCATTAGGATTACGAGCGTGGAACTCTACGTGTAGAATTCCACGCTCGTATGCCACGAGCTATTTACTACATTGTACTGCTGAAAAGTACATATACTGGTTCCAGGTCTTGCTGTAGGCCAGTCCAGTAAGGGAGATGTTTTTATCTTGAGCATCCCAGGGTATAGATTAAAACGTCTTGACAGAAATTACCTTTGCTTTCTAGTCGGAAGTACCAAACTATTCTATCCACTGCTGGCCACAGACATAGATCCTGACACACATGCCTACTTTCCCCAGAATTCAATCTGACTCAGTCACTAGATATATTCCCCATGACTACATGTCCCATAATGCGTCTGCCTCAATAGGGAGGATGGGAAACTGGGGATGCCGGAGGAGGTGGCCAGCCAAAAGTGAGGCATGGATGGCTTTTGCCTACCTTACTACAATATTTCATTGAAATTAACCAACTGCTACACCATTATGTGGCTGCCTTTTGACATTTCATAGCACTTTTCTTGATGCTTTTTTCTCAGTACATTAACTGCGGCTGACTTCAGCCATATGTAAAAATGACATTATATCATGGTGTCACGTGTCCCTATTTAGGACTGTACCCAGTCAGCCTTGGCTCTGAATTTGAAGGGAAATTTCCCCGTCTCCCAGTCTAGCCGAGAGCAAATTCTAGTACCCTAGAACGACAAGGTGGAGCCACAGACACTG